>NW_027411644.1:81321013-81689268 GCF_047663935.1 Musca autumnalis
GCACGCGTCTTTTCGAAAAAGTTAACTACAACTCTCTTTCCCATACAAAAACCCAAAATAGCATTCTCTTCTTGTGCACCATTGTTAATATTAATTGTTATTGTTATCATTAGTTGTTATCCTTCTTGAAGAGATTTATTCTAGTTCTATGTCTAACTCTTAATGCTAATAAATTAAGAAGTATTTTGTTTAAGAAAGGAAGTCATAATTTGGATCTCGTTTTGTTCACATCGATTTGATAATCTTCCGTATCATTTAATTCAAGTTGTAAAATTTGAATAAATAAATTCTTGTATTAAACTATTATTGTGAAAATAAGTGGTTTTATTTTAAAGGAAATAATAAATGTGTTATATTAAAATATAATACAAAACTCTAGGTCAACTCCTTCTATTTTTGTCCACTTTTGTATGGAAGCGGCAACACTGTGCGACGTGTACTTACTTCCCACTTATTTTGACAAAATTTGGACACTATATGTGTTACCATTCTATGGATATTCGCTTACAAATTTAAATTTTTGCAGGTACATCCGATTTTTCACATTGACGCGGAATTTCAAAAATGTATATAGCTTATGTTACTTTCAGGCGATGAAGTAAATATACTCTATATTTCCCCTGTGTTTTAGAAACCTGCATTATAACGCAACATTTATATTTTTTCAAATCCTCGTGAATCTTTCTTTGTCTCATTGTCCCTCAAAAACTATTCCAAACCCTTACAATTGCGAGTATCTTGTATAGGAATCTCCCACATACCGCATTTTGCTATTGCAAATCTTAAACGATGATACACCCATTATTCACTTCTTTGTTAACAAATTGTAAAATATTGTTTTTCACGAAGCTTCACTTCTAAGAAAAGAATGTGAGATGAGAGGAGGTTACTGATGGCAAATCGATATATAAGTTCACAGTAAAACCTGCTCGCAGAGAATAACAACGAGGATGTCTTTTTGGGAAATCGTTTAAGAACAATGGCTTTCGCATCCTCTATAAAATAACCTCTCATATCTTGGCTAACAAAATAAAGATATTTTGAAAGGCCTCACTTTACTTCCAGCCTTCTCCCCGCCAAAGGCGATAGTACGCACACACATGTAAGTGGTTGCATGTTTCTTTTCTCTTATCATTTCAAATGTCAGTGAATGTCAATTTGTTTCTTAATATCTCAACAGACGACAGGACATAAATAGAAAATAACAAAACTATAGAAAGCTAAAGAAAGAAAGCTACAAAAAAACGAACGAATTAGTAATCATCCTGATATCCCAGAAAAAAATATTAGATATCTGCTCACATCATTTCATCAAATGGAAAAAGCAAAGAAAAAAAAACAAATGAAAAACATATTAAAAATCTAGATTTGAGCAACAACAAAAGTAAACTTTAATTCTTGTATTTTTTGTGTTCATTTGTCCTTTGACTTTGAGATCTATTGAAAATTCTCTTCATAAATAAAGAATTTATGTTATCTTCTGGATTTATGTGAAATTCGGTGTGGGTGAGGAACTTAATCATTTAACCGTACCAAATGTCCACTAAGTTTTCATTATCGAATATCCGTGATTGCGTTTCTTCTTATTCTATATTTACGCTTCAGTGATTAAAGTATTTACATGACTTTAGATTAAGCAAACGGGTCGAAATGATAATTATACGACGGGAACCAGAAAAGTTTGCGGCCTAGGCAACACGCAGTTTCGTCAGGCGTCATTTCACATTTTTTTTGGAAAGTTGGACAGTTTTTAGACTAGGCGTACTCATGACAGTTTGACATACTACCATCTGTTGGGTTGTTTACAGTGGCTTGATTGAGACACCTCCAAAACATGGTTTTTGAACGCTTTTGCAGCATCTTCTGGCGATTTTCGGGCACATACGCATAGTTCCATGATTCGTCACCTGGATCCATCTTATAAACGGCTTTTGAAGCACCGCGATCGTATTTTTTCGAAATTTCTTGCGCCGATAAACACGGGGTCCGACGAGAAAAACCCTATTTTGCGCGCCAAGTGTTCATGTAGTATCAAATGTTAGTTTAGGTGGAATAAATGCCCAAGGATGCCTCTATCTGACGGTACACAACATGGCGATCTTGCATTATCCGTACACGCACGGCTTAATTTTTTCTGGCACAACGACCGTTTTTGGACGACCATCACGAACTTGGTTTTTTTTTGCGAGTGTTGGCCTCGATTGAATTCATTAAACCAGTTTTTCATAGTCCTATAGGATGGTCCTTTATCGAAATACAAAGATTTAATTTGATCGATGCACTCTTGCCGTGATTATCCACGTCGAAAGTTGTAAAAATTAAGAGACAAAATGTTCACAAGTAAATTCCATTTTTTTTTTTTTTTGCAAAGTGATTTTTTCATGTCACTGTTAACAACACAAGCCATGGTCGTATATCAAACTGTCCTGAGTACGCTTAGGCTAACAACTGTCAAACTTTCCAAAAAAATGTCAAATGACTCCTGGCGCCACTGCGTGTTGCCTAGGCCGCAATCTTTTCTAGTTCCCCCTCGTACATGTATGAACGAATAAATAAAGAATTTCATGTATTTTGTCTCCAATGATACTGTAACCGTATTGAGAGATAATAAAGGCGATAGCTCCTAATTGACATCTTTTTTCTGTGACCTAAGTATTTGTCAAGGTGAGGCAAACCGTTCCAGCAATAGCGATTTGTATTATGTCCAACTGTTATTAGAACCCTGCATCGCGTATGCCCCCGCATCGCATCAAGGGGGATGGTCCGTTGAACCGGGTCTTGGGTACATTTTTGCCTCGAATAGGTTTGGCTAGGGAGTTTAAAAAGTGCAGCGAGTCATGCCGCATGCTGGGCAGTCTTTGCACGGTGCCATCAGTGTCTGCATCCCAAGCGTAGTTGAGCCAAAATTTTGTCGTTATTTTGTCGTTGAAGTTGACGCTCCTCAGCTGAGATAGATGTGGAATGCTCTCTGAAGACCGCATTTACACGAAAGCTATTTGCGCCATCTGCAACTGCATCTCTGTCAATGCTTTTTTAATCTCCTTGATAGACTTGTTGTTCTGGTTACTTTGAACTTCTCTTTGAACATCATGAAGACTCTCTAGGAAGATTCATGCCATTGTGTTGCTGTACTGGAAGAATCTTTCCTATTCATGCAAATCGTCCACTGAAGACGTGAAGAAGCACCCTGTTGCAATACTCAGGGCGGCATTGTGACAAATATTCGCGGACCACACTGGCGTCGCATAGCTTACTACAGAATGACCTATCGCGTTATATGCGGCCAACAAGGTTTCTTTATCATATATCTAAGCTTGGCGCAGACAGCTGTGGCTTGTGCGGACGACGTGAACATGCTTTCGAATGTGAGCGCTAGAATCTTGGTGTATTTAGTGGTCTAGTCCTGGAACCATCGACCATGACATTCAACTTAACTCCGCAGTCCAAGTGTTGAACAGACAGTGGCCGATATTTCGTAAGATCAGTCAAATAGAATTTCAGACTTTTACAAATGACATCCGGGGAGGTTCCTGGCGCCAAGATCGTACGTTACGATCTCAATGACGTCTGGAGGTTACAAAACACAGGAGAGGTAGAGTTTAAACGGTTCTGGGGATATCACCCCATTTTGGGGAACTCCTTGTTTCACTCTACGGGGATCGGACTTCTTACTCCTGATTTTCAGCCATATAATTAATTATTAGACAGCGGAATTTCATGCAACCTCTATTTTTGATCCGATTCATGTCATATTTTGGTACTGGGCATATTTTTGACTTCTGACTAAATTGCAATCGAAACATATGACATATGCAAAATGCATAAATTTTGCATATGCAAAAAATAATATGTGCATATGCAAAATTTATGCATTTTACATATTTTCTTATGTAACAAATATTTCAATAATAGATACAAAAATCTTTGTGTGTACAATTTTTCTGTTTAAAATTCTCTTCAGACAAGTCAAATGTATAACCACAGCCACAACCTTCAGAATACCAAAAATCGGGAGGTATCGTTCTTTGGGGGCCATATGAAGGCCTGTTCCTAAACAGACAAATTTTAGGTGGAAAGGGATATTGAGGCCACAACCTTAAAAATACCGAAAATCTGGAGGTAGAGTTCTATGGGGGCTATATGAAGACGTGGACGTATACCGAAAAATCTCAGGTGGAAAGTTTTATACCCCAAGGAAGACATAATACCAAATTTCAGCCATTTTGGAGGGATATTGAGGCCACAACCTTCAAAATACCAGAAATCCGTAGGTACCGTTCTATGGGGGCTATGTGAAGACGTGGACCTATACCGATAAATTTCAGGTGGAAAGTTTTATACCCCCAAGGAAGACTAAATACCAAATTTGAACCTTTTCGGTGGAATATTGATGCCACAAACTTCAAAATACCGGAAATCCGGAGGCACCGTTCTATGGGGGCTATATGAAGACGTAGATCTATACCGACAAATTTTAGGTGTAAAGTTTCTTACCCCCAACGAAGGTATAATACCAAATTTCAGCCATTTCGGTGGGATATTCGGACCACAAATCCTTGCATATGGTTTTGCATATGCTCATTTTATGCAAATATGCCAAAATATGCACGATATGGAAAATATGCAAAAATTTCTGAGTGTAATTCGTTTTATTATGTGATAAAGCGAGTTGCTGTCTAATCAGATTTTCCTATGAACATCCTAACCATACATGCATTTGCATAGGATTCCGCTGTCTATTGATTATCGAACGTTTCAAATTTGATCAGAGAGTAGTCTGCTCAAAATCCGTAAACAGCGTGGAGTGCTTCATAGTATCAAAGGCTATTGATGATTCGAAAGCCACCGTCACTGTTCGATCGCACGGCTTGTTCTGGTTGAGTTGGAGATGAGTGGAGATGGCTTGCAGCGCTGCTGCCGTGCTGTGCTGCTTACGGAAACCAACTGGATAGCTATTACTGACGCGGGGAAGAGTAAAGCAACAAAAGCGAAATCGGTCTGTACGATTCTCCTTTGCTGGTATCCTTGCCTGACTTCAGGACGGCCCTGCCCATTTTCCAGACCTCGGGACCGATGTGGGAGGCTAGCGACAGGTTGAGAACTTTGCCTAGATACTCAATTCCCTGTCCATCCAGCTGTTTCAGCGTTACCATGCAGATTCCATCAGGGTCCAATGCTTCGGATAATTTAGTGTTCCTGATGGCATTCACAACATCTTCCATTGTGGGCGGCAGGAATAGATCTAATGCGACTTAGTACTCCTCTCATTGTCAGTAACGGGGTGCTCGACCAACCATCAATTAAACAACTAAAACGGCGTATAGTTCGGCCGGGCCGAACTTGTTATACCCTCCACCACGAGTTGTATTGAAGTAAAATGGAACACTTAGTTTCCTTTCGTTCATGAAGAAGGCTAAATACCAAATTTCAACAATTCCAAAATACCGAAATTCGGGAGGTACCAAAACTTCGATCTATACCGACAAATTTCTGGCGGAAACTTTTTAGACTCAAAGAAGACTAAACACCAAACTTCCGATATTTCGGTAAGATAATGTGGCTAAAGCCTTCAAAATACCGAAAATCAAGAGGTACGCTTCTATGGGGGGATATAGGGAAACGTGGACCTATACTGATAATTCTCTTCTGGAATATTTTATAACCCCATGGAAGACGAAAAAATAAATTTCAGTCATTTCGGTGGGATATTGACGTCACAACCCTCAGGATTACGAAAATCAGAAGGTACAGTTCTATGGGGGCTACATTGAAAAGTGGACCTTTAGCGACTAATTTCAGTCGGAAAGGTTTTTAGCTCCAACTTAGACTAAAAACCAAATTGCAGCCATTTCGGTAGCCGATTTTCGGTATTTTGAAGGTTGTGGCCACAAACCTTCAAAATACCGAAAATCGGGATGTGCCGTTCTATAAGTGCAACATGAAGGCGTGGACCTATACCTAAAAAATTCAGGTTGAAAATTTTGAACCCCCAACGAAGTCTAAATAGCAAATTTCAGCTATTTCGGTGGAATATTGAGGCCACTACCTTAAAAATAGCGAAAATCGCGAGGTACAATTCTATGGTGGCTACATTAAGGCGTTGACCGGTACCGAAAATTTTCCGTTGGAAAGTTGTATACTCTCAACGAACACTAAATACCAAATTTCAGCTATTTCGGAGAAATATTAGGGTCACAACCTTCAAAATAACGAAAATCGGGAGGTATTGTTCTATGGAGGCTAAATGAAGGCGTGGGCCTATACCGACAAATTTCATATGGAAAGTTGTATACCTCAAATTGAGACTAAATACCCAAGTTGAACATTTTCGGTTTAAAATTGGTGCCATAACCTTCAAAATACCGGAAATCGGAGGGTACCGCTCTATGGGGGCTATATGAAGGCGTGGAACTATACCGACAAATTTCATATGGAAAGTTATATACCCCCAACGAAGACCATGTACGAAATGTTAGACATGTCGGTGGATTATTGTGGCCACAACATTCAAAATTACGAAAATCGGGAGGTATTGTTCTATGGGGGCTAAATGAAGGCGTGGATCTATACCGACAAATTTCATATGTAAAGTTTTTTAACCCAAAAGGAAGACTAAATACCAAATATGAGCCATTTCAGTAGATTTTTGTGGTCACAACCTTCAAATACCGAAAATCGGGAGGTACCCTTCTATGGGGGCTATATGAAGGCGTGGACCTATACCGACAAAATTCTGGCGGAAAGTTTTATACCCCCAACGAAGAGTAAGTACCAAATTTCAGTTATTTCGCTGTGATAATAAAGCTAAAACCTTCAAAATACCGAAAATCGGGTGGTAGCGTTATATGGGGTCTATATCAAAACGTGGACGAATACAGTCCATTTGCAATACCCAACATCCTAGGGGTAATAGAAACTTCTATACCAAATTACAAAGCTCTATTTTAAAAATTGCGAGCTGTGTCTTGATTTCAACAGACGGACGGACATGTTTATGTCGACTTAGAATTTTACCCTGATCAAGAATATACATACTTTATAGGGTCTCCGATGAATATATCGATGTGTTACAAACGGAATGACAAATTTAATTATACCCTCCGTATTATGGTAGAGGGTATAAATAATTTGCGCACCTCTTCGAATTAATCAGAGTAAACTCGCCAAACGTGACTGAGGTCCTATCTTTCTTCTTTCCAGGGTTCGAGAGTGACTTAACCGTTACCCACAATTCACTTATTCCGACTCCAATGTTGCAACTCTTCAGATGATTTAACCACTTGTTCGGTTTATACTTACCGACCAACCTGTTAACTTCTAGTGTCAGTTCATTGGCACGACGAAGCTCAACATACTCATTTGCTAGTCCCGACGCCTCTGCTGGAAGTTTTGTTCTTAATTAGGGTATTCGACCAGCTGGTATAGGACGAATGGCTGCAGCAGTGATGATGTCTCGGAACGTCCTCTCTGCTGGCCGAATATCAAAAGGGTTAGGCAAATCTCTGAAGCGGAGATTAATGAACACTCGAATACTAGGCCAATTAGCTTTCCAATGATTGATGATCATGTGGCGTTCAGAGGTGATGAAATCGGGCAATTATGTGGAGATGGTATGACACAAGAGAAATGACGGGTTGCCAAGTGACGCCATTTGTCAGACCAGGGCCCTATTCCACTATTATTATCGCTTTTCACTTTGCGCTTATTAAAAAAGTAGAAATTTTGAAAAGTGATACTTTTTTTGTTCCACAAAATTACTTTTCAGTTTCTCTTATTGTACTTAGCAAATTTGAATATCACTGTTCCCTTTCGCAAATTGGTTGTGTTCTTCTGCTTAACTTTTCCGCCATCTTGCTAAATCTCTCCGTTCTCTTGCAAAGTGTGGATGCTATTTGTTCCACAGAACATTTTATCATATTTGCATTATTTTCTACTTGGCAATGATAAATAAGACATGTAAACATGGTACGCGAGAACAAAAACGAAATGAAATTGGTGGAGTAATGAAAAAAAAATAAATATGCCATAGGGGGTTTTTACATCCTTCGGCCTGTTTGCTCAAGAAGTATGGACTTGTCCCTGAAAAACATTTTACCATCGTAATTGAGGCAGCGACTGCAAGTTGCTTCAACAAAAATGAAAGTGATTCGATTGCAGGTCTTAAAGTAAACTTATCCGAAATTTTGTGTGGGAGGTACCGGATGGAGTGGACAAATATAGTCCATATTTGAACCTGATCTATATCTGGTACATATATTAGGATGTGTAAAGTATGGACCAATTCGGCTACTCCCTTCAAGAGTTACCGTACGAACAATTTTTCCGAACATTTTTGAACTTTTGTGGACCGATATGGTTCATCTTCGAACTTAAACTACGTTTGGACAAAGTATTACTAAGGCCAAATTTTGACCGAATCGGCAGATCCGCTAGAGTTATCATGCGCTCCAACCACCTCACACGGTGTCATAGGGATTTTTTGCAACTTTCAGGCTATTTTCTCAGGAAGTGTGGACTTGCCCCTGATGAAACTTGTACCGTCGTATGGGGGGCAGTGAATACAAGTTGCTGAAACCAAATTCAAAGCGATTCGAGAGCAGGTCCTAAACTGAACTTATCCCAAATTTTGTGTGGGAGGTACCCGAAGGGGTAGGCCGATTGAGTCCATATTGGAAACTCATCTAAATCTAGTGGACATTTCACGATTTGCAAAGTATGGACCAAATCGGTTACTCCCTTCAAGAGTTATCGTACCTACAAATTTTTCGTCCAAACATGCTTGGGGTCTAAAACCATTATTTCGATGAGGCACATTTTGCCCGTATGAAAGTGTATATGGTAATATTCAAAAAAGTTTTACAATCGTTGAAGTTGAGGTTCACCATTAAATAAGTCGCGAACTGTTGATATATTTTATAAAATATGGATACATTTATATTAATTGAAGTGTTTTAGCCATGATCTCATAATATGGACCATAACAAATAATTTTCGTGGAAGCTGCGTTGGTGGTAATATAAAAAAATGGGAAAAATGTGTTGAAATAATCAAGTTTTTTTGTGTTCTTTCTTGATTTCTGGCCAAACCACGCAGAATTCAAACCTGTGCTCAAGGAAAGAACTAAAGAATACCCCTTGGGAAACATAGTTCTAGTGCATGACTTTTCGATATATACACTACATCCCACTAAAATCGATGCTGACGTTTTGAAGTTTTGATTTCAGCGTTTTTCGAATTTTTCTTATAATTATATGGTGCCACTGGATAATATTTTCAAACTAGTTACAGGATTGTGGAACTCGCGATTCCACGTCGTTCGATGTATATCTCATGAGTGTGCTCCCTACAGCTTCCTAGTAATAGGAGCCCAAAGGCCAAAATTTGGTGCGTAAATTTTCTGAAAAAACCTATTTTTTGGCTTTAAAATTTACAACTGTCGTACAGGTACCCCTGAATCCCGCGTGATTTAGTTTTTTTACGTGCCGGATCTAATAAGACCTTTCGCGTTCGAATCCATCCACTAAAACGCCGGATATATATACCTTGAAAGTAGAAAATTCTGCAAAAATATATTTTGACAATTCCGCGAATTGAACCGCGTTTTTCTTTGATTATTTTTACATAAATGTAATCCTTTATACGCGATTATAATATTTGCCAAAAAGAGGTGTCACAAATTACAAAGATTCGGGAGTAATATCCCTATTTATCCCAAAATAGGATGTGGTGGCACATCCGCAGTTCTTGACGAATCTGTCTAAAATCATTAATATTGACGTATTTTTAATAGGCGGCCATTGAAATCGGATGCACCTTATAATCATATGCACATCGCGCAATTTTTGCCCACTTGAATGTTTTTTGAATAGTAAGATGCAACTGATGGCACACTTTGGCCGCTGAATGAAACATGGGAAAATCCATGCATATTGATAGACATGGACTCCCTGTATCCGAAAAGCACATGCACCTCAACTGATTTAAACGGATTCGCGAATTACACGCTTTTTAACTTTTGTGTTTTTTCTTTTATTATGATTTCAATATTACTCTGTACTTCTTATTTCTATTGCTTATCACAGAAAGCAAATATGCTTTCACGATGACTAATTACTTTTTTCGTAGAAGTTTAAGCAAAATACTTCAGGATTTGGATGGAAATTTAGCGAAATAATGGAATAACTACCAACATTTATTTTTCAAATTTTTCGTATTTAACCAAAAATATATTTTTGAAATAATTTCCAACAATAAGTTTCCGTTCTTTGTTGTTGCTGTAATATGCAAGTTATAAGCGCGATCTTTATAATTTTGGTCTCACATTTTTCTACGCGTTGTCTAGATTCTGTACGTATTTTTAAATTATTTTTTTAGAGATTTTTTGGCCTCTGATTTAGAATAAATAAAATTTATTCCAAGATTTCTTCAATATTTTTTGATTTTCCGCGAAAATAGAAATAAATTTAGCAAATATTTTAGCATCTACGGATAGATATCAAATGCTGCTAACAATTCATATATACATGTTCTTATTACAACACAATAGGAATTTTTAAATATTTTTTCTTTACAAAAGAGTAAACCGCATATAACTTTTGAGTGCAGCATCCAATTTTGTGAACGCGAACAGATTTGAAACCACGATTTTTTTCGTAACCCATGTACCAAAAATGGCGGATGTGCTCGCCAAAAAAGTTTTTAATTTTTTTTCTATGTAATTGTAAAGGAAATTTGAAATTTACCATATACCCTCGTTAGCATAAATGCTGAGGATATAATAAAATAAAATAAAATAAATTAAAATAAAATAAAATAAAATAAAATAAAATGAAATAAAATAAAATAAAATAAAATAAAATAAAATAAAATAAAATAAAATAAAATAAAATAAAATAAAATAAAATAAAATAAAATAAAATAAAATAAAATAAAAATAAAATAAAATAAAATAAAATAAAATAAAATAAAATAAAATAAAATAAAATAAAATGAAATAAAATAAAATAAAATAAAATAAAATAAAATAAAATAAAATAAAATAAAATAAAATAAAATAAAATAAAATACAAATAAAATAAAAATGAAATAAAATAAAATAAAATAAAATAAAATAAAATAAAATAAAATAAAATAAAATAAAATAAAATAAAAATAAAATAAAATAAAATAAAATAAAATAAAATAAAATAAAATAATAAAATAAAAATAAAAATGAAATAAAAATAAAAATAAAATAAAAATAAAGTAAAAATAAAATAAAATAAAATTAAAATAAAATTAAAATAAAATAAAAAACTCTGAAATAGAGTTTAGTGTAAGTGATTTGTGGGATGGTTGGGAGGGTGTTCCTCATAATTTCTTGTCATTACCGTGTTTTCAATATTTCCGAACAAAATCTCCCTTCGTAACGTTTTAAAAAACGTTTAACGTTAAACAATGCACATTGGTAAAGAAAACGTTTACACTGCAAATTTTAGGCAAACATATCACAATTTGGTCACCAAAAACAAAATGCAAAATTTTCTGTGAAACGAAAGAGCACATTTTTTTTGCAAAATCTTAACAAACTACACTTTGCAGTTACAACTTTTACCTTAGCAGAAGAGGACGTTTGTGGAACAGAAATAAAAAAGAGAGCAGAACTTTTTTGAAAACTTAACAAACTCAACTTATCTTACTTACTTGCTTAGCTGGCCCATTACAGAACATTTGTTCCATAGACCGAAGTAGGAAAAGATCTCCAATCCTCTCTGTTTTTCGCTTCGCTTTTTGGAATACCGCGCCTTTTCATTTCTTCATCCACTTGTATGCTCCATCGAAGCTTAGGCCTCCCGATTCTGCGTGCAACTTATCACTTATCAAAAATTAGGGTTCTGTGGAACGGAAAAATTTGAGAATTGTCAAAAATATTGCTAAGTGTAAAATGAAAATTTGATAAGTTGTTTCGTTGAATAGGCCCCAGGTCACACTATCGTTATATCTGTCGAACTGTGACAATATGCGCTAATTATGACAGGGCGCCCTCATGGACTGTGCTAAACGTAGAACTTTTAAGTCAGCTCAGCCAGCACTTTAGCCCTCTGGTCATTTCCGAGCACCGAGTGCCACAACTCATGATGCGCATTAAAGTCCCCTAAAACCTGTCGTTTATGACCTTCCAAAAGCGGACTAATATTGGATCTATAACCTGGAGTACAGCTATTTATCGGCGGGATGTAAACGTTAAGCAACTCTACCTCGGCAGTTCCACATCTGAATGCTACCCCAATATATTCCATGTACTGGTCATAAGAACCAGACTCAATCGAGATAGGTCGGTATTGAACAGAGTGGTGCAATAGGAAAGCTAATACCCCAACTCCAGGGCTTACAGCGTTGTTGTTGTAGCAACGCAAATATGTTCGTTCGTGTATTATTTCAGTTATCAGGTTCTGGTCCCTCTGTATCCAGACTCAAGAATTCTGCAACCTGAACTGGTTGAGTCCATAAGGAATCAGGAATCAGGAATCTCCTCATGAAGATGGTCCACTGGTGTTATGAGGAGACACCCTGTTGCAGTCCTTAGGGCGGTATTCTGGCAGGTTTAAATCTTCTTCCACTGCGTAGTGCTAACCTGGTGCCGCACAGCTTATCACAGACCGGCCTATTGCATTGTAGGTGGTCAACAAGGTTTCTTTGTCAGCTCTCCAAGTGCTGCCGGCCAGCGACTTGAGCACTTTGTTTCTACTTCTGATCTTATCGCAAATAGCTTGCGCGGACGACTTAAACATGTTCATATATGTTCATATGTTCAGTGGGAGCCTCATTTCAGCCGTCCATGTGGTGACCAGTGTAGCTGCAGTTGTTGTTGAGGTTGGTTTCCTGCACCGACGCTAACATGATATTCTTCCGATTCATAAAATCCACTATTTCCTCGATCTTACCTCGGTGTCCATTGTAATTAAATTGCAAAATGGGTGTATTTTCACGGATTGGAAGAGCAACAACTGGTATTAAGTGCTGCGTGTGCGGCTGCTGTTGGGGGGTGGTTGACTGCGGCGAAATATCATATTCTGATGATGACGATGACACAGCGGGTGATTTTTTTGATTTGTTCATTCAGCAACATAGTCCCTGTCGTAGTCCCTACATGCACGAGTCCACGGGTTGGATTCTAGTTATATTATTCTGTGTGGTCCGAGCGGTTTGAATAATTTCGCCCTTCGAATGACAGCCCTGTCACATCGACTGGGAAATGTGGTCCAATTTCGAGTATTTAACCAGTAGGTATGTATCGAGCCATAGGATCAGAGGGACCGGATAGCCCCCTCAAGCGATCGAATACCCGAATTTATCCAACCCATTACCACGTGTTTTGAAGTGGTATTTTTTTTACAAAATTAATGTTTATCCACTGAAATATAATACCCAAAAATCCATTTCTTAAACTGAAAAATCCATTTCTTAAACTTTATTACTTCGAATTGTATTACCATTCTACAATTTTCATTTGATTATAAAATGAAATATGTTACGCTGCGTTGAAGAATGAAAGCCACGACAGCAAGGAACAAAGTCAAGTACGTGATCTGTCAACAATTTGAAATTAGATTTCATTTTTCGACTGCTTGCGATGACAGCAATGAGCGTTCAATGCACTGAAAGTTTTTTTCTAATTAACATCAGGATGTGACAAATTAGTTAAGAATATGAAAGCAAAAGGCAATGGTAGGGGTGTTGTACAGTGATTTGATAGTAATATAAATATATTCTGTATAATATAATCTTTATTGGATTGAATAGTAATTCCAGTGACGTAACTTATAATTGCAATACATATAACGGCCTTTTTGTAGAAAATTTACTTATGTTGAAACTGAGGTATGGGGTATTGTAACTCGCGAATTGTTGTAATATACCATAACTTTTGAACGCATTTAGGTAAAATAAACTGTTTTAGCACGATTCACAGATGGATCTCTTAAAATTATGATTTGAGCGGAAGCTGTGGTCAAATTAATGTAAAAAAATAGGAAAAAATCGTTGAAGGAAACGAGTTTTTTTAAGTCAATTTTCAATTAGTGGCTTTACAATACAATGTAGAGTATAATGTTCAAAGAAGAAGTTAAAGAATACACTTCAAAGATGAAGTTTCTAATGTATGATTTTTTAATATAACCAATGCATCAATCTCAAACGGATGCTGACACTTTGAAGACTGAAAAATTGGGTTTTTTGAATTTTTGCTCTAATCGGGACGCGCAACTGTACTCGCTTAAAAACTGGTTGTGAGATTGTAGTACTCGCGATTACGCATTTTTTGATATATAACTCGGGCGTGTAGCCTTCAAAGTTTCACAACAATCTCAGCTTAAAATCGAACTTTTTGTGCGAAAATTTTTATAAAAACCCTGTTTTTTGATTCAAAATTTGCAACTGCCATTAAATTGTCGGTGAAACCCGCGTGACTTAGTTTTTTTACGTTCTGAATCTAATAAGCCATGACGCGTCCAAATCCGTCCACTAGACAGGCGGAGATGATACCCCTCAAATTTCGAAAATATGCAAAAAATGTTTTTGAAAAATGCGCGCATTGCAACGCGTTTTGGAAACGTAATTTTTACTGTAATAAATAGAGCTATATGCCTGTTTAAAATGTGCGAAAACATATATTTCAAAACTATCTCTAATCCGGAGATACAATTGATTTTTTCTAAAAATAAAGTGCGATGCTACATCCACGGTTCTTGATGGATCGCAATGAAACGAAATCAAATGATGAATTTTGTAAAGGTTATCATCGAAATCGGATGCGCATAAAATGTAAATGTACTTCGTGGAAATCATAGCCATTTTACTGTTTTTTACATCCTAATATGCAACAGATGCTACATCGTGGTCACCAAATAGAATTTCACAAAGTGTACCCCAAATAAAAGGGATTGATTCGCTCTTTTCGAAAATCGGATGCGCATCATGTCATTTTCACTATTACGCGGTTTATATGCGTTTCAAATGTTGTAATGTTCAATATAACATTATTTTAAAGTTATGCCACATATGGAATTCCTTGTGATTTAATATAATGCTCTAAAAATATTTGCCAATAGGAAAGATATAAGCGAAAATGTGTTGCAACGGAATATCTTCATTATTGCGTGAAATTTTGACGAAAATGACGAAGAACTCAAACATTTTTCCTTCAACCTTTCCTATAAAACCATAAAAAAATAAAATTAGAATAATATGATTTTTATTTTTTTCGTCATATTTTCTTTGTATTTTTGCAAATAACATGAATACTATAGATCCAAACTTCACGACTTAGGTTTCATTTTTTCCTCACAATGTGTGCTATATTTTTTATATATATTTTTTTGTAAGTATAAGCGCTATTGTTTCAAAAATATGTTTGTAAATACGTAAAATTATTTAACAAATTTAATTTTTCGCGAATCCATTGAAACTTTTCGAATTTTTTCTTGCATCATCGCAAAGGGTGCGAATTCAGTTATCGATAATAGGATATAAGAGCTTACTATATTAAGCCGCGATTTTTTTAGAATTTTTTCTAATTAGCATAATTAAAACGGTCATATCTTTTGCGCGCAACGATCAAAGTTGGTAACGAACACAGATTTGGAATGACGATTTTTTTCTTAATCTATGTACCAAAAATCATAGATGTAGTATCAAAAATTTTTTTTTGATTTTTTTGAAATGGAAAAGACGATTTTATACATTTTTGCTGATAAATCTTAAAAAATCAACTCTTATAGGTTTAATGTTCCCTGAAAAATATTCATATATTTAGTGATGTAAAAATACTATTTTAAATCCATAATTTTATATAATAAATTGGAAGAAGGTGTCATATTTATATATAGTAATTAAATGTTTTCAATTTGTTTTGTTATGGGAGTCATTATAACCAAAAATTAAAATTGTTGGCACCTAAACACACAATTAAGTTATAGAAAATACGAAAAGATGAAACTAATTAAAATCGTAAATAAAGTGGCGCATTAACATCGATTTATTTTAGTTTAATTTCATCGTTTCATTTTCCACATCAATAACGCTCTTTATTGGATATTCAGTACGCAACTCATATATACATAAATAATATTTTATATATGTATGTATATATTATGTATGCATATGAAGAACACTTACATACATACATATGTATGAATTTATGGAGAATAACATGAGCAACAAACAGTATTATCATCATCAGCAAATACATACAAGTTGTATTAATACATTTGTTGTCAACGCTCACACACACACCCATATATGTAAATTCTCATGTTCTTTGAATCATTCATTCATATCTACCTACCATCATCATCATCATCATCATTTCCATTACAAAACTGTTGAAATATACTGCTTTTCAAAAACATTCGATATGAATGAATGAAACCTTCATTAAATTTACATTTTTATATTTATTGGTGTTTCATTTTATGTGTGGTTGTGCGAGAACACAAAAAAAAACAACAATACACAGCTCAAATGCTGGTCATATAACACAAAAATAATAATTTATATAACGTTCAAATTGTTATAATAAATTGCAAAATATCAAACATGACCTTTTCCGTGAGGGCCAGGAAAATTAAAACTTTCACATCATCATCCACAGCATCATCATGGCATTGAATGGAAAAACAAATTGTTTTGATAATTCGAGACACATATGGTTCGAAAATTTTGTGTTAAATTACAACAATAAATAAATTGGCTACAGAATTTTTAAAAATTGAAATAAAAACCAGTTTGATGTTGACCAAAGGTGGCTAAGTTCCAATATTAAATGTGGGAGAAGAAATACTGACGTGGAGTTTTAGATATAATTATATAGGCGGTTACACACAGAGAAAAGATATTGTGGGAGCAATCATATTCTAAGAGCAAAATAGTGTATTTTTTAAAATCTGAAAATATATATTGTTGGTGAAACAATATATTTTGTGTCATTATGTTTCCTGACACAAAATATATGGTCGAAACAACAATATATATTTTAAAACTTTTAAAATACACTATTTTGGTCTTAGAATATGATTGCTCCCACAATATCTCTTCTCTGCGTGTATACTAAACATGTTCCAATACCACAAAGAACTCTAAAAGCTGAAATACAAAACTCTCAAAATACTTTAAATCAAAAAAGGGCAGCTGATGGCCTTTGTAGCAAATGCTTTTACCACTTTTGTAATTATCCTTATATTTATTATAAGTATAATTGTAAATAAATAAATAAAAACAAGTAAGAACAGACTATAGTCGGACGGGGCCGACCATGTGATACCCTATACCACTATCCCTGTGCACTAGCTTTCCGGGCTAGCTGTTATAAGATGTGCATTAGAAATTTTACCAATTTTCACACAAAAGTTTTGATCAATTTAACCCGCTAAATATTATCCGATCATACCGTTGACTTGCACGCTACTTCTTCATCTCAAACCAAAACTACGTTTAAAATTTCGCGCCGATCGGACTATTATTGCGACCTACAGAGCGGCTACAAAATCGAGCAAAAATTTTGTTTTTGGTCCATTTCATCCCTTTAACATTTCACGATCATCGCCAAAAACTAATCAGTTCTATTCTGGTCCAAACCCGACCTCCATACTAAATTTCGTGACAATCGGTCCATAATTGCGGCCTCTAGCTTGATTACAATTTTTAATGGACGGACAGACGGACGGACGGACGGACGGACACACATCGCTAAATCGCTTTATCTCGTCGAGATATGAAGTTTGGTATACCACATGAGGGGTCTACGACGAATATTTCGCGGCGTTACATGAATTTTTGGGAAAACAAACTTATTATACCCTTTTCCACATTGTGGTATAGGGTATAAATAGGGGATACATCAAAAGTGTGTCTATGTCACCAAGTTTTGTTGCAATTGGTTGCTATCCAGAGACGGGATTTAGACCTGGAATTCGACAACATACCAAATCTTTACTCTAGAGAAGATCAGTGAAAAACAGATTGAAAAATACCATTTGTTCGTCGAATATAAGACCACCTTCGATAGCACAATGAGGCCAAAGGTGTTCCAAACTATTCCTCAGTTTGGTTATATGGGACCATACCAACCGTTTTGAACACTAAATTCCAAATGACATCTAAATACCTTTAATAGGATGGTAGAGTTTTATGTGGCTATACGAAGACGTGGACCTATGTCTGCAACATAAATACCAAATGACTGCCAATTTGGGCCAAAAATGTAGATAATAACATCTAAATACCTCAAATCGGAAGGTACCTTTATATGGGGCTTATACCAAAACAAGGATCTATGTTGGAAATCTTTTATGTACAAGTAAAAAAGTATCAGTCTGCTTTGCCGACAGAGGTATACCCTCAGCCTGTGTGGATTTAAACACTTTTTCCCAAAAAAATAAACTTACATATGTATTTACGGGGGTTTTCAACATTTTGGGCATATGAACCGATAAAAATAGGGATTGGATTAAAGCTTAAAAATTTGCGGGGGATATCGATAGATAGAGCTTTTGTACCATACTTGGTAAAAATGTCCAAAGGATCCTCGAACAGACCGTTAATCACACAAATGTATAACTTTTCAAAATTTGATCTGCTTCTACCATTAAATGATGCTGACATTTCGAAGCCCGATTGTAAGTGTTTTTTAGATTTTCTTCTAATTTCGTTGCGTAAACAGGGTTTTCAAAAAATCATATATAGGATTGTAGATCTCGCGATTCTGAGTTGTTGTAGTCAACACAGCTTCACAGAAATCTGTATCCAAATACCGAAATTTTATGCAAACATTTTTCTAAAAATCATATTTGTTGGCCCTAATTTTTATAATTGGCATTCGATTTCCTCGTACTTGAGTGCAAATTTTAGATTTTTACGTTGCGGATCTAATAAATCAATACTCGTGAAAATCGATCTACTTAAAAGTTGTTTTTGAAAATATCGCGTATTTTATCGCGTTCTCTGTGGGTCGTTTCCACTGCAATATAAAATCTAGCGCAGCATATTGGTTTCTGCGGAAACAGAGATTTAAAAACATCATTGATAAGGGAGCAACATTAATTTTATTCAAAAAAACAGTGTGTGATGCTACATCCACGGTTCTTGATTGATCGCCTTTAAATAGATATATGTATATCGATGTAGATTTTCATAGTGACATTGAAACCGGATGCAGACAAAAATTGTATGCACTTTGCGAAAAATAGCGATGTTTTATAAGTTTCTTAAGGCTAAGGTGTAGCCGATGCCAGGGACGTACGCAGGGGGGGGGGGGGCACGGGGGGCCCGGGCCCCCCCCGAAATGATTTGGTCGACTACAATTTTTTGAGCTACTTTAACAAATTATTACGTTTTTTCTCTAAAATAATTTTTATTTATGGAATTTTGAAAAGAAAAGTTAGATTGTTTTGAAGGTTATGTAAAAATGTAATGTATGAACAAGTTGTCTATGAAATATTTAAATTTTTTTTGTTTAAATACTCTTTATGAGAAAAACTTCCAGTAAAATCTGAATAACTTCTTTATCTCTTGTAATTTCATTATCAAATAATAAAGGGTCGAGGAATTCTATAATGAATATAAAGGTCTTGAGGCTTTAAACTCATTATTTATTAAAAAAATGACGAGTTTATTAGTGTACTGATTGGAAGTGCATGAAATGACATGTTTACTGGAAAAATGTACCCTCTGAACCCAGTTAAAAAATTGTTTTACTACCTTAATTTTTTTAATTATTTATTTAATGGAGAAAAATTTATTGTTGTGCATAATAAAGTGCTAATATCTGCTACAAGTAGCATACCCACCAGAATTTTTTTCCTACCATTAACAAATTTGTAGCTGAAAACAACCGTAAACGAAATTAATGCTCAAACATTGGTTAAATGGTATTAAAATCTGCTGTAATTTCAGCCTTTAGGCTAACGATAAAAATGTACCTCATCGAAATAATGACCTTTGACTCCTCATATCTTTCGACAAAAGCCGCTTCAAATAATTTGGTTGTTTCTCTGTCTGGCTCGAGCGCATGAGAACTCTCGAACGGATCAATCGAACTTTAAGTCATATTGGTCCATTCCTTTTCACACAAGACTACAAAATATTTCGCTAAAATGGTCGCTCGAAGGTCCAACTCGATTTCTTCGAGACATAGATTAGGTTCGAATATGGATTATATCGGTTCACTCCTTCAGGTACCTCGTACACAAAATTTCAATATCCGATTTCCGGACGTACATACGTATATCAAGTACAAAGAGCGTCTATATGCGACAACATCTTCGGATACCTCCCTCACAAAATTTCAACATAAGTGCAATTTATGGGCTGTTCGAGAATCCATTGGACATTTTGACCAATGCTACTGCTTGCGGTCTTGGTTGCTGCGATATTCTATTTTTCGTGGTAAGTCCATGCTTCCTGACATAACGGTTCAAAAGCTCTAAATCTTACCATGACCATCTAAAATAACGGCTTGACTTCCAAAATTAGGTCCACTACCAAAACGGACCATTCTTTCAGGTATTTTCTCCACACAAGTGCAAAACTTTTGCGCTCTTATCGAAGTCAAACTTATGAACTCAGCATAAGCATTTAATCACAACGCCCACAATCTTGAAGTTTTATACCCAAATATTTTTGTCGGAAAGTTTATACGTCCAAAAAAGCCACGAAATTCTGAAACTCCCTGACTACACAATTTATTGGACAAAGATTTTGGTTATGAAGCCAGTATTCTATCTGTCTATAGATAAAAGTCTCAACTTACACAGGCTATCAGCAAACCCGACTGATAATTTTTTACTTGTTTTCGAGAAAACAAAAGTTATGAATTTTCATAAGTTTGCCTCCGCTGTGCCGACAGAAGTCATAGTCATTGGAAAGTTTTAAATGTCATTGAGTTCATAAACTTCTAATCGTACAATTAATATAGAAATAAGGCGGAACAGCAACCATTGGGATATCAGTAGAGCGATTCTCTAACTCAATTTTTGAGTTACCGACAATTGTCGGTAAAATTAAAATACTTATAATTTCGTAATTACCGATTTTTTCTGTAAGTTAGCGACGAATAAAAAGCAGTCGTAAAGTTATACCGACTGTTGTCAATTTTTATTGAACTTTTCATATATAATTTTGCTTTTAAATTTTACCGATTTTTGTCCGTTACTCAAAAAATGTGTTATACAATCGCAGTACTTAGCTAAAATTTTGCCGAAACAGAATGTGGATTTCGTAGTCTCAAACAGTCCCAGCAAAATTTGAAGGAAGGGGTTCCATGCGATGAAGTGATTTCATTTCATCTTTTGCATTGGTTCAAACTAAGTCGTGAAAGATCCGATCTTTTCATTAGCATTTGAAAAAATGCAGAGGAAGTCGTGAAAGATCAGATCTTTTCATCAGCATTTGAACCCATGCAAAGGAAGCCGTGAAAGATCCAATCTTTTCATCAGCATTTGAACCCATTCCATCGATCCAATAGAGATGAATTTTGTGTTTTTATTTATACACATTTTCTAAATATATAAGATTAATTATTTACAATAGGCTTGATGTTGTCGACGACTCGAAATCACAACCAACGTTGTTAAAACTCCTGTCGTAATGATAATGTCATTGCAAAGTTTTGGTGAAAATGGCACGCCAAAGCATTGGTGGAAATTACATGTCAAAGCATTGGTATAAATGACATGCTTTGGATCCAAAAATGAATAGCATCTTTTGGGGTCCACGCTCATATAAAATTCATCGATGAAGATGCTAAAAAGATGACATGCCAGATCACTTGCACCCATGATTGAATGGCATTTTTGGTATCGAACATTTTGCTGGGGTGCTGCGAGTAGAATTCGGAGTCTATGAGTAGTAGTTGGTATCGCCCGACTCCTGATAAAAATGTTTTCTCTTTTTTCTAAATGCCTGTTCAAGAACCTGCAAGAATCTATACATTTATACCACTAAAAATGAGTAGATTCTTGCAGTACTGGAACATACCATAAATGTAATTTTCTGAATTTTTCAGTTGGCTTGTATGGACTCTATCACTTCTGGTAAAATAGTAAAGCTTTGGTGTTTTTATGACATAAAAAATATTATTTTCTAACAATAGTTCGGTACAAACCCAATCTGCACTCGGGGATTCGATTTATTCTTTTTTTTGGAGTTATTGATTTCAATTAATTAATGGTATACAAATAACATTTATAGGTTTTTAGATAGATCTTCTTGTCAGAATCAGTCCTCGTGGTAAAAATGTGTTCAATTGATAACTTAATTAGGCAAAAATAAGACAAAACTTTTTTAATGCGACTGAAGTTAATGTGGGATGTATGGATATGTACTTTAAAGAAGAAAAAATACTGAAAATCTTTGAAATAGAATCGGAAATGCCAAATAAGAGCTACTGTGGTTAAAAATTCTGGGATACATTAAAACGTTAACCAATGTTCATTTGAAAAAATGTTTAGTTATTGCGTCAAATGCGTTGCAGAATTTGGTTAAAATCTTCAAAATACCAGGCGGAATTTTTGAATGGGGACTATACTGAACGTGTTCTGATATGGTTAATTTCAATTCTAAACACCCAAAGACTAATTTATTATACTCTGTTCCAAATTTCAAAGTTATATCTAAAATATTGTAAACTCTCTCTATTGAAATTATATACTTTGTATCAATATTTCATATAAAATCAACTAAAAACCCTTTAAAATAGCTTTATGTAACGCAACAAAACATTTTTTAATTGCAAAATTTTTGGTCAAGTTGGGCCCCCCCCGAAATGAAATCCTGCGTACGTCCCTGGCCGATGCTACATCTTAGCGTCCAAATTATATTTCGAAAAATATATACAAATTAAAAGATATGGTCTTGCTGTAAATGAAAATCACATACGGACAAAGTGATTTGGATGATTACGCAATTTACACGTTATTTAAAATGTACATAAATAAAAATAGTTTCTTTGAATTCTATTTCCGTTTAAGAAGCCTAATGATTTCTCTCAACAACCCGAAAAATTTTTTTAAATGGAAACCTTCGATGTAAATGTAGATAAAGCAAAATCCGCCCATTTTCTTGGGAGTTTCAAGAAAAATAAAAGAAGTACCCCTATAGATTTTTATACCCTCCACCATAGTATGAAGGGTATATTAAGTTTGTCATTCCGTTTGTAACACATCGAACTAATCATTTGCGACCCTATAAAGTATATATATTCTTGATCCGGATAAAATTCTAAGACGATCTAGCCATGTCCGTATGTCCGTCCGTCCGTCTGTCCGTCCGTCTGTCCGTCTGTTGTAATCACTCTAGCGTCCGCAATAATTGAGCTAGAGTGCTGAAATTTTGCACCCGAGGGTCTTTTTCCATAGGCAGGTCAAGTTCGAAGATGGGCTATATCGGTCCACTCTTTGGTATAGCCCCCATATAACGGTACCTCCGGATTTGAGGTATTTTGACGTTCTTCGCCACATTTGCAGACCGAATTAGCTATAATTTGGCACTTAGGGTTCCTAGTGATCAACAAACTTACATCCCAAAGGATATGGGCATAGGTCCATGTTTTTGTATAGTCCCCATATAACGGTACCTCCCGATTTTCGGTATTTTGAGAATTTTAGCCACAATTTTTAACCGAACTATCTGCAATTTGACATTTGAGGTTCTCAGTGGTCACGAAACATCTCCACGAAACATAATCAACATAGGTCCATGTTTTGGTATAGCCCCATATATCGGTACCTCCCGATTTTCGGTATTTTGAGAATTTTAGCTACAATTTTTAAACGAACTAGCTGTAATTTGCCATTTGAGGTTCTCAGTGGTCATGAAACATCTCCACCAAACATCGTCAACATAGGTCCATGTTTTGGTATGGCCCCCTTATAACCGTACCTCCCGATCTTCGGTATTTTAAGCATTTTAGTTAAATTTTTAACCGAACTAGCTGTAATTTGACATTTGAGGTTCTCAGTGTTTATAAAACATCTCCACGAAACATCGTCAACATAGGTTCATTTTTTGGTATAGCCCCCATATATCGGTACCTCCCGATTTTCGGTATTTTGAGAATTTTAGCTACAGTTTTTAACCGAAATAGCTGTAATTTGACATTTGAGATTCTCAGTGGTCATAAAACATCTCCAACGAAACATCGTCTACATAGGTCCACGTTTTGGTATAGCCCTCATATAACGGTACCTCCCGATTTTCCGTATTTTGAGAATTTTAGCTGCAATTTTTAACCGAACGAGCTGTAATGATCGGTATTTTGAGAATTTTAGCTACAATTTTGTCTATTCAAAAATAGTCGTCAAAATAGGTCCATGTTTTGGTATATCCCCCCATATAACTGTACCTCCCGATTTTCGGGAATTTTCAGTGGTCACGAAATTTCTTCACTAAAATTCGTCGACATGGATCCATTTTTGAGGGTCTACATTGTTTTGATAAAACTACCCTCAATTTGATTCTTGAAGTTCCCTGCAGCTATAAAACTTTTCCGCCAAAAAATTTAAAGATAGGTTGACTCATTGATATAGCCCCGTAGATGGTACCTTTCACCTAGCTGAACACATTTTTTAGATAAGATTAGATAACACTGTGCAACAAAATGGAGGTGAAAGTCTGGGGCACGGAAAATTCCTCTTGGGGAAGAAAGGCCTTGGTGAGTATATTATGAACCCCGAAGGACAGATCCGCCGTGAGTCGAACTTCCGCGTTATGGCGTGATGAAATTTTTGTTAGAGACCCTGTGGGCCATCAGGAATTAGCGTTATATCTTTGTTCACTGTTGTTTAAGTGCTCTACAAAAACAACAAACAAAGATATAAAGCTAATTCATGATGGCTTGCAAGGTCTCTTGCAAATAATTCATCACGCCATAGCGCGGAAGTTCGACTCACGGCGCATCTGTCCTTCGGGGTTTTTAATATACACACACCAAGGGCTTTCATCTCCAAAAGGAATTATCTCTGCCCCAACATTTGTGTTCACAGTGTAATTTAAGCAATAGTGGGAGGCAGTAGGAGTCTATCCATTGCCGAAAAGTTGTTACACCTAAAATTGTGAAAGGACCCTAATTATTCCACTTTAATTAAGACTATTTTATGGTGGAGGGTATAAAAAGTTCGGCCCGGTCGAACTTAACGACTTTTTACTTGTTTCCCAATACTTTCAACTCTAGAATGCATGTGAAAGCTATTTTTTTCGAACCAAAAATTAGTTTTGTTACCCAAATATGTGCTTATTGTGGCTATACATGGTGCTCTTGAACCAACTTTAAATGAAAAAAGCAAACACCTGATAAGTTTTTTTTCGGATTCTGAAACTACAATGTTCATAGATGAGAAAAATCAAAAAACAAAAGTTTACATTTTTATGTTTTTTTAGGTTTTCACGATTTTGCTTCGAAACCGCCAGTCCTATCCTTTATGATATTTTCGTAGTTTTTACCATTTCATATTTGGACAATGCACTGACTGTATCGTCTCCTTATAAAACAACGTCATGTACGGTGCGCCTTAACTAACTTTAAATAAAAACCGCTTACACCTGGGAAGTTTTTGCGTTTTAATGTTCATAGATGAGAAAAATCGAAAAACAAGAAAAAATCGGTAAAGGGATTTTTAAATAATTCGCGGTCAAAGTTCACATTTTTAGATTTATTTTATGTTTTCGCGATTTTGCTTGGAAACCGCAAGAGCTATCGAAACGGGGCTAAAGAAAATGTAGTAGCTGTGCAAATTCTCTAGAGGATTGACCTTTATGATTTGTTCCTAGGTTTTAAAATTTTTGAGATATAGAAGTTCAGTAGTGGGATTCTGTAACTCATTTTCGCTGTTATCGATAATTGTCGGTAAAATTAAAATGCTTATAATTTCGATAATTAACGAAAAGTTTCGGTAAGTTAACGATGAATAAAAAGTAGTCGCTAGCCTCTACCGACACTAACAGTGATGCCAACTTTTCTTCATGTTTTTAGTCATAATTTTGCGATTTAATTTTAACGATTTTTGTCGGTAACAGCAAAAATGAGTTACAGAATTCCACTACTGGTCACAATTTAAGTTTGTTTGTAAGGTTTTCATGATTTGCTTAAAAACTGTAAGTCTAATCGAAATGGGACTAGAGAAAATCATGTTGCTGTAAAAATTCTTTACAAGATTGGGTTTTTTCCTATGTTCTACCATTTTTGAGATATATAAGAGATAGAACGTTGGTGGCGTTTTTTTTTATTGGGATAGCTGTTACAATTTTGATTTTTCAAAATAGTCTGGTTTAATACCATTGTTGTTGTTTTAATATTTAAAATAACTAATTTATTAGTGGAGAAGGTTTGGCATTGTTCGCCAAGGGGTAAGGCAAATTCTAACAGCTATCCCAATATAGAAACGCCACCAATATAGAAATAGCTACCAACAACATTTTATTACGATGTTTTCGTTGAAAATCAACGACACATAACAGTGGAAGAAGGATTGCTTTGTTTTGCAAACCCTTTCCTCGAGGTTGTGTGAGGTTGCCAAAGAAAAACTTCTCATTGTAGTTTTTTCTTGGTTCACCTTTATACTTCGAGCTGACGATTGATGTTTGGGTATAAAAAGTTTTGTGTTGAAGAAGTTATTGAAAAATAACTTCGGTGGAGAATATCCACAAACAAAAACAAGGGAACTGATGAGATCCTGTGGCGGGGATCGAAACTAGTCTTCCCTGCCTTACCCCTTATCGAACAATGCCAAACCTTCACCACTAATAAATTAGTTGTTTTAAATATTAAAACAACAACAATGGGATTAAGCCAGACAATTTTGAAAACTCATAATATATAAGAGATATATAAGTTTAAGTTAGGATATTGCAGTCATGTACTGTTTTATAAGGAGACCATGCAGTCAGTGAATTGTCGCAATTTGAACTTCAATATCTCAAAAAAGGTAAAACCTACGACAATATCGTAAAGGAAAGTCTTGTAGAGAATTGCTACAAGATTTTAGTTTCGTTTTGATAGCTCTAGCGGTTTCCAAGCAAAATTTTGAAAAACTAAAAAATCATAAAAATGTGAACTTTGACATCAATTTATTTAAAAAGCGCTCAGGCGATTTTTTTCAATACATGTACTCAACTGTAATTTGTAAACGCAGGGTAAAGTACATTTCCAGTACAGAACTCAGAATAATATAAGTTTTCTTTCGAGATTTCCAAAAACAACAATTACTTTAGAGAAAAAACGTAATAATTTATTAAAGTAGCTCAAAAAATTTGGTCCGACCAAACCATTTCGGAGTGGGCCGGGCCCCTAGGGCCCCCTCCCTACGTACATCCCTGCACCCAGGATTATCTTAAAACTTAAATTTATGGACTATTTTCTGGCTTTGCCGACAGATATATACCCTCAGCCTATGTGAATTGAAAATTTCATCTACGGACAGGTCGAATGTATTTAGGGTCATTTCAGAATTTTGTGGGCCTCTTTGGACATTTGAACTTGCCGACAAAAATGTGGATTGGGATTAAAGTTCAAAAGTGTTGCGGAGGATGACCGATATAGTTCATTATGGAAGTGGATCTTATTTTGGGAGTCATTTATTTTCGATAGGTATCGTGCCCACTAGTCATTTCAGTGGGTCATCGTATAACTGTTGGACCAGTATGCCAGGAAGCATGGACTTGTACACGGAAAACATAATATCCATCTAAACAAATGTTGAACTTTTGTGGAGGAGATTCCCTTAGGAGATGACCGATATGAGCCATTTTAGAAGTTAAACTAAATTTTGACAAAACATTAGGAGGTCCAAAGTTTGGGCCAAATAGCATGCAGTGCTCTCCGGCCACTGCATATGTTGCCATATGGGGGTTATGCCCCTGAAAAAATTTTTACCGTTGTATATGAGGCAAGTTTCTTCAATAAAAATCAAAGTGATTCGAAAGCAGGTCTTAAAGTAAACTTATCCGAAATTTTGTGTGGGAGGTACCCAAAGGAGTGGACAAATATAGTGCACTGATCTATATCTGGTAGATACATATATTAGGATGTGTGAAGTATGGACCATATCGGTCTCTCCCTTCAAGAGTTATGGTGCGCACAATTTTTTCGAACATTTTTGAACTTTTGTGGGTGTGGTACCTGAAGGAGTGGACTGACATGCCTTATCTTCGAACTTAATCTAAGTGTGGATAAAATATTACGAAGGCCAAGTTTTGGACCGAATCGGTAGATCAGTTTGAGAGTTATCATGCGCTCCAACCACTATACACGTTGTCATATGGTTATGTTTGCAATTTTTAGGCTATTTTCTCAGGAAGTATGGATTTACCTCCGATGAAACTTGTACCGTCGTATGGGGGGCAGTGAATACAAGGTGTTACAACAAAAATCAAATCGGTTTTAGACTGCTCCTAAACTGAACTTTTATGAAATTTTGTGTGGGAGGTACCCGAAAGAAGGGACCCATTGACTCCACATTGGAACCTGATCTAACTCTGCCAAAAATTTTCTCGATTTGTAAAGTATGGACCAAATCATTTACTCCCTTCAAGAATTATCGTGCGCACAAATGTTCCGAACATTTTCGAACTTTTGTGGGTGAAGAACTGGAAGGAGTGGACCGATATAACCCATCTTTGAACTTTAACTAAGTTTGTACAAATTATTACCAAAGCCAAATTTTGAACCGAATCGGTTCATCCGTCCGAGAGTTGTCGTGCGCTCCAGCCAGCCAGACAGACAGACGGACGGACATTGCTAAATCGACTCCAAATTGTCTGAAACTTATTTCGTCCAAACATACTTGGGGTCCGTATAAAAGTGTATATGGTAAATTTCAAATTTCCTTTTTAATACCATTGAAAAAAAATTAAAATTTTTTTGCGAGCACATCCGCGATTTTTGGTATTTAGGTTAAGAAAAAAAATTGTGGTTTCAAATATATTCGCGTTCACAAAATTGGATGCTGCACCCAAAAGTTATAGGGGGTTTTGTTCCCTTATAAAGAAAAAATATTTTAAAATTCCCTTTGGGTTTTAATAAGAAAATATATGTATAAATCGTTAACAGAATGTTATATCTATCCGCTGATGTTAAAAAATTTCTAAATTTGTTTTTATTTTCGCGGAAAATCAACAAATAATGAAAAAATCTTAGAATAAATTTAATTTATTCTAACTCAGAGTCCATATAAATCTCAAAAAAATAAATTTAAAATCTCTACAGCATCTAGACAATGCATAGAAATATGTGAGACCAAAATTATAAAGATTGGGTTCATAACATGCATATTACGGCAACAAGAAAAGACAAAAAATTATTGTGGGAATATTATTTCAAAAATATATTTTTTGATTTAATACGAAAAATTGGAGAAACATTTTTAGGAGTTATTCTACTATTTCGCTAAATTTCCATACAAAACCTGAAGTATTTTGCTAAAACTTCTTCGAGGAAAATTGTTTGTCATCGTGAAAGTATATTTGCTTAGAATGATAAGCAATAGAGTTAAGAAGTACAGAGTAATATTGAAATCACAACCAAAGAAAACACACAAAAGTTAAAAAGCGTGTAATTCGCGAATCCGTTTAAATCAATTGAGGTGCATGTGCTTTTCGGATACAGGGAGTCCATGTCTATCAATATGCATGGATTTTCCCATGTTTTATTCAGCTTCCAAAGTGTGCCATCAGTTGCATCTTACTATTCAAAAAACCTTCAAGTGGGCAAAAATTACGCGATGTGCAATGATTATAAAGTGTATCCGATTTCAATGGCCGCCTATTAAAAATACGTCAATATAAATTATTTTAGACAGATTCGTCAAGAACTGCGGATGTGCCACCACATTCTATTTTGGGATAAATAGGGATATTACTCCCGAATCTTTGTAATTTGTGACACACCTTTTTGGCAAATATTATAATTGCGTATAAAGGATTACATTGATGTAAAAATGTTCAAAGAAAATCGCGGTTCAATTCGCGGAATTGTCAAAATATATTTTTGCAGATGTTTCTACTTTCAAGGTATCTATATCCGGCGTTTTAGTGGATGGATTCGAACGCGGAAGGGCTTATTAGATCCGGCACGTAAAAAACTAAAATCACGCAGGGTTCGGGGGTACCTGTACGACAGTTGTAAATTTTAAAGCCAAAAAATAGGTTTTTTTTTCAGAAAATTTACGCACCAAATTTTCGCCTTTTGACTCCTATTACTAGGAAGCTGTACGGAGCACACTCATGAGATATACATCGAACGACGTGGAATCGCGAGTTCTACAATCCTATAAACTAGTTTGGATTATTATCTAGTTGCACCCTCTAATTATAAGAAAAATTCGAAAAACACTGAAATCAAAACTTCAAAATGTCAGCATCGATTTTAGGTGGATGCAGTGTATATATCGAAAAGTCATACACTAGAACCATATTGTCCAAGGGGTATTCTTTAGTACTTTTTTGAGCACAGGTTTGAATTTTGCGTGGTTTGGCCAGAAATCAAGAAAGAAAACAAAAAAACTTGTTTACTTCAACACATTTTTCCCATTTTTTTATATTACCACCAACGCAGCTTCCACGAAAATTATTTCACTGAAAGAAGAAACTTCATAATATAAACGAAATCTTACGTTCCATCAATGAAATTTGTCATTGATTTTGAGCCAACGTAGAGCTTCATTGAATAAACGAAAAAAGTTTCATTGAATTTCATTGAAGTAAATTTAACGAATTTGTTCATTAATGCAATGAAACTCCTTCATTGATACAATGAAACCTCTTCATTAATGTAATGAAAGTTCTTCATTGATGCAATAAAACTTCTTCATTATTGCAATGAAACTTCTTCACTGATGCAATGAAACATTTTCATTTATGCAATGAAACTTCTTCGTTGATGCAATGAAACCTTTTCATTAATGCAATGAAACCTTTTCATTAATGCAATGAAATTTCTTCATTAATGTAATGAAATACTTTCATTAACATAATGAAATATTTTCATTAGTGTAATGAAATATTTTCATTGATGTAAAGAAATACTTTCATTAATGCAATGAAGCCTTACGTTGGTTCAAAATCAATGGTACATTTCATTGATGTAACGTAAAATTTCCTTTATGTTATGATGTCAATTTATACTCACGTAATGAATAAAAAATAAGCCAATGATAAATATGTTTAATTCAGTTTATTGCAATTAATTTTGACCATGGATACAAGACGTCATTTTTAATTCCTTAGGTATTAACTACAAACATTAATGAAACCATTGGTTGTTGTCATCTGTAAGTAAAATTGAAAGAATAAACTATTTGCTAACTAAATAACTGGTTTTCTACACAATAACTTACCTTCATATATTGCAGCTGAGACATCCCCTGTGTACGTCCATGATGTTGGGATACAACATACAAAATTCACATAAAACAACTGTACACTTAAAAACTACATGAAAGAGTTTTAGTTTAATATTTGTATATTGTTAAACATTAAACACTTCATACCTACTTTCAACGAACTTTATGATCCTATTGGGCGTTGTGTCACCAGTAAGTAAAGTTGAGAATCATAAAAAATTTTAGTAATTTATTTGTCTTTTGTCGCTGGCATTTTCTCCGTCATTCCGCTCTTCTTTAGATTTTCTATTGCTTACATCTTTCACAAAGAAAAAAAAAACAAATAATTGAAAATTCACCTAAATAAACAAATGAATACATAAAACTTAACAGAAATAGTTTACCCAATAATTACATACTTACTTTTCTAAGTTAAAAAAACGAATCGTAATTTTTTTCATCCGCACTTGGCGGCGTTTTAATGTCAACTAAAACAATGTTCTTGAAAATTTGCTGATCAACTTAAGCCAGCGCATTTTGTTTTGCCTAATCTAATTCTGCTTGTTGAACACACACACGCACATTCACACCGCACAGCTGGAATTTACTTCATAACAACAATGAAATACATAACAGGGAGCAACAGAGAATAACATACCGAGGGAATAAGCCTTGATACACAAGTAGAAAAAACGAGACAAACATTTTAATGAGAATGAATATGTATGTATATCAAAGCCAATCGCTAGTAAAGTACAGTTACGCTGTTAGTGACGCTTCTGCAAATATTCGTGCATACATATGTATGTTTTATGTATGTGATTCTATACACACATATGTATGTACGTGGCATATTTATAAATGTGTTCTGTTTATGATTGTGGAAAATTTAAAACATTTGTTTAATAAAGAAAAATAATTAGAAGAAAGATGATAATAAAAGGGTCATAATATAGATTAGATTTCATTATAACAGACCCTTTTTTCATTCCGCAAAATAATATTGGGGACTTCAGAAATGTTTCATTTATTTAATGAAACTGTTTCATTTATTTAATGAAAATATTTCATTTATTCAATGAAACTGTTTCATTTATTTAATGAAACTATTTCATTTATTTAATGAAACTATATCATTAATTTTTGGAGCCAACTAAAAACATCAAATATATCCAATTTTCCACAATTTTCTTAAAAGATGTTTGAATACTAGTTTTTTAAGCACATACTATTTAGCATAGTTTCAATACTCACATATTTTTTTTAAATTTAAAGAAATAAAATGTTTCATTACATCAATGAAATCCGTTTCATTTATTCAATGAAACCAAAAATCATTAAATTTTAGTTAACGTAAGGTTTCATAGCATTAACTAAACATTTCATTATATTAATGTAACATTTCATAGCATCAATGAAAAATAATCAATGAAACCCGTTCATTGATACAACGAAGCACTTTTCTTTCAGTGTTGTTATGGTCCATATTATGAGATCGTGGCTAAAACACTTCAATTAATATAAATATATTCATATTTTATAAAATGTATTAACAGTTCGCGACTTATTAAATGGTGAACCTCAACTTCAACGATTGTAAAACTTGTTTGAATATTACCATATACCCTCGTTAGCGTAAATGCAGAGGGTATAATAAGTTAGAAAGTATCAGTCTGCTCGGACACAAAGAAAATAAGTAAACTCAATACTTATAACACCTATATGTTTTTTTTTAAATTTTGGGCCAAAATTGTTGTGGGAGGCACCCGAAGGAGTGTTTCGATGTAGTCCATATTCGGACGTATTCCAAGTATCTAAGAAATAATACGATGTACAAAATTAAGACCAAACCAGTTTCTCCCTTTGGAGGTTATCTTAGGCACTAGTCAGTTTAGTTGGTGTCGTCTCAGGAAGTATGGACTTGACCCAAGGGCCGCAAGGCGAACATGTTTCAAAAAAATTCAAAACGGTTCGACAAGATCTGTTAAACTATACTTTTCCCAAAGGAGTGGGTCGATATAGTCCATATTCGAACCTGACATGGAAGTAATATTTCAACATCCCTAGTTTGGAGCAATTCGGTTAGTCCCTTCTGCAACTATCGTGCGAATAATCTTAGAGAAACAATTTAAAATTTTGTGGATGTAATTAGCGGATGGCGTAGACCGATATGGTCCATCTTCGAACTTAAACTAAGTTTGAACAAAATTTACGAGATCTAAAATTTGAACCAAATTGGATGATTCTTCCAGAGTTATCGTGCGCACCAATCAGCCAGACAGACTGACGGACATGGGTAAATCGACTCCAAATTGTCTGAAATGGATTTCGTCCACACATACATGGGGTCTAAAATCATTATTTCGATAATCTCGTTGGCCTAAATGTTGAGGGTATAAACAAATATTACAAGAATTTTACAAATAGTTTTCGGTGGTTTTTATCGAAAAAAAGACCAATATTTCGAGGTACTATTACATTACTTTTTACCAAAGGTATCACAAAAACTTCAAAACCGCGTACAGCATTGTAATTTGAAACAATTTAAAAACCTGGGAATCCTTTTTTCATGATTTGAACACTTTTCTATCATGATTGCGACATTTTGTAACATAGAATGTAAATGTAGTTCTATGCAAGAAAATCGTAACAATAAAAAAACACTTATCGACAACAATATCGATAGCTATCGATTGTAGTATAGAAATTATATATTGTTTCGAAGGTAACTTATAGATCTAAGTTAATGTGGATGAATTTCTGTTAGTTTGGGAATTTGAATTATTGCGTGAATTTTTGTTAAGCATATGGTTTATTTGTATCAGTTTTGCAACAACAACTACTGCAGGGACTCTATCTCTCTTTAGCGTGATCATTCTACGTTAAGGATGCTAGAACAGTCCACACATCAGAGAGCGAGTATAAATACGGGAGAGGGATGGCTGGGCGAGTGAGTTATAATTTGGAACGCGACTTATAACCGTCAGTTTAATCTAAAGAGTGAAGTAGGAACCTGAATAGACTAAAGCTTTATTTTTACCAGTTACCAGAGTTAGATGTGTGCTAGTAGAGAAATAAAGTCTTCGGTGAATAAGTGAATAACGTCAATAAAGCATTGTAGAATCGTAATCTAAAACGAACCGTCGCACAGTGTCCGATTTTCCGAAAAACCTGGTCAAAACTCTGAAAATGAATGGATTTTGACCTAACCTTTGGTTCTTATGTTTTTCGGGCCGCTGATTACAGTTTTGATATTTTTTAACCCTCAGGCGGTCATTTAAGGGGTCTTTTTGGTCACTCCTCCTATAAAATGTGATCTTATCGGATCAAAATATTCTACAAATTTCTTCGCCATCAATTTTTAATATAGGTCCTAGAATACACCAAAACTCTATATCTTAACTTAACTCCAGAAATATGCAAAATAGAAAAACATTTTAGGGTTAATGTCGTACTTCATCAAAGTTTTGGCAAATTTGTCATACAAAGCATCATTTTAGAAGAATGGCATCAAAGACAAAAATGTTCTCAGCTAAATTTCACTAAAAGTCACCAAAAAAATTAAATCTCTATTTGCATTACATACCAAGGAAATATCGGTATCAATTTTGCCAAAAAAAAAAAAAACAAGAAACTAAAATAGGGGTGCAAGCTTCCACATTTTTTACAGTTTTGGAAATATTTGAGTTAAGATCACTTGGAATCCTTGCACTCTAGGTGTATAATGTCTTTGGCAACTTTACTGACAAGAATGCAAGGAATATTTGTCTTAAAACAATTAACCCTCGTGCGAGTCATAAAAGGGGTCATTTTGGTCCCTTTTTCCACAAATCTTTAAAATCTCCTATAAAATGTGGTCGAATCAGACCAAAATATTCTAGAAATTTGTTCGCCATAAAATTTTACTATAGGTCTTAGAATATACCAAAACTCCCAATTATACCCAAACGCCAGAAAGTGACCCTATACTATATTCTGACATTCTGAATGAAACATAAAAACGAAAAGTGCAAATATGTGCAGGATGTTTTGATGGAAATTGGTAAAAAAAAACCCTTCCTTTTTTATGAAATGATAAATTACATGGCCCAACTCCATCTTACTCACAACTATTTTCATAACTTATTGTGAAAATTGATCTTGAAAACAAGTAAGAAAAGCGTTAAGTTCGGTCGGGCCGAACTTTTTATACCCTCCACCACAAATTTCCGCCATTTGGGTGGATTAATGTGGCCACAACCTTCAAAATACCGAAACTCGGAAGGTACCGTTCTATGGGGGCTATATGATGGCGTGAACCTATACCTACAAATTGCTGGGAGAAAGTTTTATACGCCTAAAGAAGACTAAATACCAAATTTCAGCCATATCGGTGTGATAATGAGGCTAAAACGTTCAAAATATCGAAAATCGGGAGATATTGTATTATGGGGCCTATATCAACACGTGGACCTATATAAACATTTTATGGTAGAAATGTTTTTAGCCTCTGGAAACACAAAATACAAAGTTACAACCGATTCTTTATTCAAATGGGTCTAATACATTCAAAATATATTAAAATGACGTGTACTTTATAAGGGGCCTTATGGGGGGGCTATACCAAAACGTGGACCTATATAACCCAACTTTGGTAGGAATGTTTTCTGGCCTCTGAAGACACAAAATACCAAATTACAACCAATTCTGTGGTCAAATGGGTCTAATACATTCAAAATATATTAAAATGACGCGTACTTTATATGGGGCCTTATATGGGGGCTATACCAAAACGTGGACCTATATAACCCAACTTTGGTAGGAATATTTGTTGGCCTCTGGAGACACAAAGTACCAAATTACAACCAATTCGGTGGTAAAATGGGCCAAATATCTTAAAAATTCCTTAAAACGACGACGCGTCACGCGTCATTTTGTATGGGGGCTATACGAAAGCGTGGACCTACATAGCCCGCTTTCAATACCAAAAGTCCTACGTAAATATAACATATTTTCCCAAAATTTCATCAACCTACGTCAATCCGTTCGGACGCTAGAGTGATTTCCACAGACGGACAGACGGACAGACGGACAGACGGACGGACATGGCTATATCGATGTAGAATTGCACGCTGATCAAGAATATATATACTTTGTGGGGTCTACAATGATTATTTCGAGTAGTTACAAACGTAGTGACAAACTTAATATACCCCCATCCTATGGTGGAGGGTATAAAAATTAACAAGTACGGACATCAATTATTAAAGAAAGCACAATTCATTGGCGACACTGAACATCTTAAATACGTTTCACATACCTTTCATTACAATTACAAAAAGAAAATATTTAATAACCGTTGTTTATTTTGCATATTATCATAGATTTATAAACAACTTAAATATTTAAAAAAAAAAATAAAATTTCACATAGGGTCACTTCGACCTGCTTTTATACCCACTTATTAAACAAGAAATGTATATATTTTTTTATAACTACACGCACTGGGATCCTATAAACAATATCTGACCCTTTTTAGTGTAAATTGATAAAAAATTTTTTTCGATTTTTGGCCAGGTTTTTTTGAAAATCGGACACTGTGCGTCGTTTTATTTAGTACAAATCGTATTGGGGAATAAAATAACGTCCACAAGGGATTAACAATATTGTTGCGTATTTTATTTCAAATGTTTATCTTTCTTATGGGTTGTTGTTGTTGTTTGCTCTGCACATGTTAGCTCCCTAATCAGCGTCCACTTACGATGGAAGAGGAACCAAAATATATCCTGTACTTTTCCATATCAAAGTGTTTTTATTATATTTGTCAGCCTCTATATTAACCGAAAAATATATTGTATTGTCATGTAATCCGAACACAGCTGAATTTAAAATTGTTTTAACATCTTTAACATCTCATAAATCTTTCCATTGCCAAATCAAATCAAATTTCTGTAATATAAACTTTATAACATTTCAAGAAAATAAATCAATCTTTCGTTGAAAGACAAAAAAACGCAACATTTCACTTGAAAGTTTAAAATGCAAAAACCCCGAGTCAATTTAATGAAGAATTCATTTATTTTCATTTAACGCTTAATAAAATTTTTCATAAGTTTGTGGCAATAAACAAAAGAACTTTCTACACAAAAAAATGATTGGCAATGAGAATGATGTGGGAAAATATGTATGTATGTTTGTATATAAGAAATTTGTGAGAAACATAAGTTTGTTTAACAACAATATTTCATGTACAGAGAAGTAACGAAAATAAATGAGATGGGTTTAGGGTTACTATGTTTCTTATGCAGAGCAGGTTAACTACTTGCCATCTTAAACGGCTATGTATTTAAGATTCCCATCTCTTCCACGCCCCTGCGTTGCGCCGATGCTATCAATTCAAATTGGTGTTTTTCATGCCAAGGATATCATCATTGCAAACTTTCGCCTCTGTCAAATCAGCTAAACCAACAAAAAATCGACAACGAAAAAAAAACGCTTCTTCGCTCTCCTTGCATTGAACAAATCGAAGAGTACTTAAAGGTTTGTTTATAAAGTGTTCCTTGTGTACTGACAGTTTAAAAAAATTGATTGATTTATGTTTGTTAGTTTCTTCGCTTCCCTAATATCCTCTTTTTCCTCGTCGTCTTCTCGGGCGTCATGAGATGTATGTTGAGTAAATTAACATGATACTTTTAGATGCGGGAGTAATCGTCTTTGTTTCCCCTCACCCCTTATTGGTTCGTTTTCTCTACGACAATTTGTGAAGTAAAATAGTTTTTGCGCTCCAATGTAATATGGCAAATTTGCACATATTACAAGGATCAAACTTCTTAAGGACCATGTGAATGAGCCGGGAGAGTGTGTGTGTGTGTGTATGTGAGAGTTTTGTAAAATGAACTGGGAAATTTAGACAAGATTGAAATTCATTAAAGAAACTTGTCAAGCTGGCGCCAAGAAGGGTCGTTCGCAGCACAGATGATGTTGTGATGTGAAAAAATCTGCGAAATTTTACATATGTTTTGTGTGTGTGTATTGTATGTAAAAATGTGAGCTACCATGTGTTTAAGTTTTATCAATAAACAATGTTCAAGTAATAGTAAAAATCTATGTAAATTGCTGCAGAGTAGTGTCTTAGCACGCATATCGATTTCAAGTGGATACGTTTCGCTATGCATATTTGTGTTTATTAAAACTGTCAAGTTTTGGGGCACCCTACATTTAGAAGTGTTTTACATCAGAAATGTTTACCTTGCAACTAATATACCTTTTCGGAGAGCACAGACAATTCGGCTCAACAGACCATAAAACCCCCTTTTCTTGTACTATTTCTTATATCTAATACTGTTGTCAGCTGCCACTGGATTTAAACAATATTTGGTGAGGTAACGAAGCTACACGTTTACACACGAAGATATTCACATGAATATGTATCATGAACTTTATACTTCAAAGCTCAGGTGTTACCACCACATATGCCATTATAACTAGAAGTTTTCTTAACTTTTTTGTGTGCTGGATTGTAACATCCTATTTTAGTTTTGTTCTTTGCCTGCAGTTCAGTGAAATTTCTTGTAGCTCTCAAATGTCCACCCACCCTCATACCGAAGAAATTTTGAACTTTACAAAACGATTTAAACAAAAATTTAGTTCGTTAACAATTCATTAGGGATTTAAGCAGCATTAGTAACTGGATAATAATCAACCATGAAATTTGAAAAATATGATGTTCATCAGAACATGGAATGAGAGTTGTTTTCACAATTTACATAGGGTAAGAAAATTAATAATAACGACGTTGAGAAATTTGAGTTTTTAAATCATGTTAGAGAAATAATATTTATTGTTAAGTGGGAGTTAAAATCATGAATTTTTAAAATATATATTTCACTACCAACACTACTTCATTTATACGAATAGTTTTTAAAGAATATGAGTAAAAGACAAAAAAATTTAGTTTCCATGAAGCCAAGGTTTGTACTATTATAATACGCGAACTATTGTAGTTTACCAGTAGCTATGACTTTTGCAGGATCAAATTAAGTGTTTTCGAACAAAGCTCAAAAATTTGGCAATAAATTGAATTTGCGTGGAAGTTATGACAGCGTAAATGACTAAAAATAGGTTGAAGCTAACGAGGTTTTTCACGTTGCTACTCGATTTCTGGTTAAAACAATCAAATGGCGGACATCTGTCTAAAGTAAAAGTAGAAGAATACAAAATGAAGATTACTCTTATAATGTATTACTTTTCAAAATTTCCACTGCATCCACCTTTTATGTATGCTAACATCTTGAAGCCGGATTTTAGATTTTTTTTATACCCTCCACCATAGTATGGAGGGTATATTAAGTTTGTCATTCCGTTTGTAACACATCGAACTAATCATTTGCGACCCTATAAAGTATATATATTCTTGATCAGGGTAAAATTCTGAGTCGATCTGTGCACGTCCGTCTGTCCGTCCGTCTGTTGTAATCACTCTAGCGTCCGCAATAATTGAGATAGAGTGCTGAAATTTTGCACCCGAGAGTCTTTTTTCCATAGGCAGGTCAAGTTCGAAGATGGGCTATATCGGTCCACTCTTTGGTATAGCCCCCATATAACGGTACCTCCGGATTTGAGGTATTTTGACGTTCTTCGCCACATTTGCAGACCGAATTAGCTATAATTTGGCACTTAGGGCTCCTAGTGATCAACAAACTTACATCCCAAAGGATATGGGCATAGGTCCATGTTTTTGTATAGTCCCCATATAACGGTACCTCCCGATTTTCGGTATTTTGAGAATTTTAGCCACAATTTTTAACCGAACTATCTGCAATTTGACATTTGAGGTTCTCAGTGGTCATGAACATCTCCACCAAACATCGTCAACATAGGTCCATGTTTTGGTATAGCCCCCATATAACGGTATCTCCCGATTTTCCGTATTTTGAGAATTTTAGCTGCAATTTTTAACCGAACTTGCTGTAATGATCGGTATTTTGAGAATTTTAGCTACAATTTTGTCTATTCAAAAATAATCGTCAATATAGGTCCATGTTTTGGCATATCCCCCCATATAACTGTACCTCCCGATTTTCGGGAATTTTCAGTGGTCACGCAATTTCTTCACTAAAATTCGTCGACATGGATCCATTATTGAGGGTCTACATTGTTTTGATGAAACTACCCTCAATTTGATTCTTAAAGTTCCCTGCAGCTATAAAACTTTTCCGCCAAAAAATTTAAAGATATGTTGACTCATTGATATAGCCCCGTAGATGGTACCTTTCACCTAGCTGAACACATTTTTTAGATAAGATTAGATAACACTGTGCAACAAAATGGAGGTGAAAGTCTGGGGCACGGAAAATTCCTCTTGGGGAAGAAAGGCCTTGGTGAGTATATTATGAACCCCGAAGGACAGATCCGCCGTGAGTCGAACTTCCGCGTTATGGCGTGATTAAATTTTTGTTAGAGACCCTGTGGGCCATCAGGAATTAGCGTTATATCTTTGTTCACTATTGTTTAAGTGCTCTACAAAAACAACAAACAAAGATATAAAGCTAATTCATGATGGCTTACACGATCTCTTGCAAAAAAATCATCACGCCATGGCGCGGAAGTTCGACTCACGGCGCATCTGTCCTTTGGGGTTTTTAATATACACACACCAAGGTCTTTCATCTCCAAAAGGAATTATCTCTGCCCCAACATTTGTGTTCACAGTGTAATTTAATCAATAGTGGGAGGCAGTAGGAGTCTATCCATTGCCGAAAAGTTGTTACACCTAAAATTGTGAAAGGACCCTAATTATTCCATTTTAAGTAAGACTATTTTATGGTGGAGGGTATAAAAAGTTCGGCCCGGTCGAACTTAACGACTTTTTACTTGTTTTTTTGATTTAGCTGGGACGCGCATTCGGGTATTTCAAAAAACCAAAAATAGGATTAAAGTTCTCGCAATTACGCATAATTTGACATGTATTTTGAATATGTAGACCACACAGCATCACAGTAATCTACTGCTAAAGGCCAAAATTTAGTGCGATATTTTTTCTAAAAATCCGATTTTTTGGGTACAGGATAATAATAATTCGCGTTATCTGCGGATCGTTACCTTTTCAGTTAAGAAACCTACGCACCACTCGCGTTTTTGAGAAACAGAGGTTTAAAAAGTTTAGCTGTATCTGTATCTGATTTATCTCAAAAATTGATTGTCAATGTACATCCACGGTTGTTGATGGATTTTATCGAAATATGTTTAGATCGACGTATTTTTCACGGTTGATAATGAAATCGGATGCGCATAAAAAGTGTATGAACTTTGTGCAAATTATAAGCGTTATAGAGTTTTTTTTGCACATTAAGCTATAGATGATGCTACATCGCAGCCGTCAAAGTAAATCTTGGTAAAAACGAAAAGAAAACAATTCGCTGTATCGGAAAACCTGATATTACCTGATACCGTTTTCCCTTAAAATTATTCCCCTTTTAAAGGGACCCAAAATTTATTTGAACGTCTTCCATATCTTCCGTAAGATGTTAGCGTGTATTTGGGAAGTGATTACAATAATAAATGTGCGTTTTCGTGTGAATTTAACCCTTTCGGCCATATGGCATAGCCAGTTTTTGAAGCCCGTTTTAAGGCAAAATACATATGGTTACCCTTTTTTCATAATTTTGTATTTTTCCCTGAAGTGTTATCCAAAAATAAATCGACAAAAAATTCTGATTAGTGGATCCTATACATTGTTATGTCTCAAAGAGCAAGCGCTCCTCGTTCGATTTAAAATTTGAATGAAAATACCATCTTATAATCTATATATATAAAAAAGGATGATGTTAGTTACTACGCTTATAACTCAAGAACGGCTGAACAGATTTTGACAATTCGCACCAATTCGGAATGGTCTCATGGCAGAAAAGGATAAAACCTAAAAAAATCGCGAAAATTTGCGAAAAATTTGCAAAAATATTTTTTCAATAAAGTCAATTTTTCCACAAATTTCTATCGAGCTTCGCGTTTAGAGTAAATCTTGGCACTTATTTGGACAGTTTTTGGCGAAAATTGTATTTGCACCTACTGTGAGGGTCCATTGTACGCCTTTGTCAATTTTGAAAGTTGTATAGAATTTTTTATTCACAATCAAATCGATTTTCATTTATTTTCAAGCGTCTTTTTAGGAAATTAACAGCGAAAAATGGTTAAAGAGCTTAGTTTAGAGTTTGTAAAGATTAGTGGTGGTTTCGGTCAGATACCGATTGAAAAGACTAAGATGATAATGCCCAAAAGTGGTTTCCACAGTTTTGAGGAAAAAGGTATAAATCCACAAAATTGGTGGGTTAATTGAAACATCAAGAGCTCCGAGGTAATTTCATTGGAAGTGAAGTTGTGGCATATATGTATACTTTTAAACCGTAGGTAAAACATCTTCGAAAGATAAACTTCCGATGTATGCGGTATAATATTTAAGCTGTACCAGATATATTTTGATACTGTTTAGACTCTGTCATGATACAGAAAAAGGCAATTACAAACGGCCAAATACATACATACAAACATACATATGTACATTGGTACTGTTGGTACACTGTATGTATGTCATTCGAAAAAAGGATGATATTCAAAATTGAAAAAAAAAAACAAGAAATCGGAGGTACTGGAGTTTTTTTGGTCGATTTATCTGACAAATATTCTTTATCAGCGACATAAGTAGGTAAATACTTATTAATCGTTAATTAGTTTGTGATATTAATTTGACTATGTTATTTACGTCGAAATTAAATATAGGGTGACCAAGTAATCGACAACAGTCACGTGTTAGTGTGACAAGACTTCAAGCATCCGAAACACACAAAGAACGGCAACTAATAGAATAGCTCTGTCCATGTTACCAGAGCCATTGCATCTAATACCGAATTTGCAGTGCAAGTAGAATTCGGGAGATCACATTAAATAGAGAAATCAGAAAAAATAAGTAAAAAAATATTCTGAACTAAAACGGAATAATTATATTCTTTCCTATCCACAATTTTAGACGAAGATATTTTGTGACCTCTGATACCTAAATAAGGTAAAAAACATAAAAAATGTATTCTATCGGTAAGGAACCTTATATGGGGCTATATCAAAGTGAAAATCGGGAGATACCGTTATATTGGGGATCTACCAAAACATGGACCTATTTTGACAGTTTTTGGTGGAGATGTTTTGTGATTACTAGGAACCTCAACTGTCAAATTACAGGTAGTTCGGTTAAAAATGTTAGCTAATATCCTCAAAATACCGATAATCGGGAGGTACCGTTATATGAAGGCTATACCAAAACATGGACCTATGTTGACCGTTTTTGTTGGAGATGTGAAATTGCAGGTAGTTCGGTCAAAAAATGTAGTTAAAATCCCCAAAATACCGAAAATCGGGAGGTAGCGTTATATGGGGGCTATACCAAAAAGTGTTCCGATATAACCCATCTTCGAACTTGCCCTGCCTATGGAAAGGAAGACGCTTGGGTGCAAAAATATAGTGCTCTAGCTCAATTATTGCGAACGCTAGAGTGATTACAACAGACGGACAGACAGACAGACGGTCATGGCCAGATCGTCTTAGAATTTTATCCTGATCAAGAATATATGTGCAAATGATTAGTTCGATGTGTTACAAACAGAAAACAAACTAAATATACCCTCCATACTATGGTGGAGGGTATAAAAACAGACGAAGGTGGTTACCTGATAACGATCGGATCAAAATGGGTAAATAGGTTAAAATGGGTTAATTGATTAAAACGCAAATTTAAATAAGCACTATATTCAGCATTAAATTCAAATTCATATTCAATTGCTTTAGTGAAATATCGTGTTCAGTGGTGGAAACAAGAATTGCAGAAAACCATCGATTATGAAACGAGTAGGGCGTTATGATATTATTTTGCTTCAACTGCGCTACCAAATATTTTTATTTACATCGCAAAACGTGTTATTTGCTTACAAAATATATCTTAGTCCCGATTTAGAGTTACCTAATTTTTTCGCGGCTATTGTCAGTTTATAGAAGAGAGAGTCGAGGAAAATAGAAACACTTTGCCTCTCAGTACCTTCTCTCTTCGTCAAACTGACAATTATCGAAAGTACAATTGTCTAATGTGCATCTGCTTCAAAGATCGTCCTAAACAGTTCAAAACAAAGAAATATTTGCCATTGAACAAGATGATAGCAATAATAGTATTATAGGTTTGAACCTAAGCCATAAAGTTCTGTACCTAACAAAATGCGAGACGAAGTTCGCCGGGTCCCCTAGTTTTATATATTTTATTAACAAAAATGATGTTTTGTTTACTTTTTGCAACTAATTTAGTAGATAATCATTGCCTTAATAATTAAAACGAAAAAAGATCCGAAATATAGTTCAATAGAGCTGCCAGATTTTTTATATTTCATACTATGCCATATGGCATAGATTTTTCCCAACGGAAATGTTTCACTTTGCTTGACTCCCAGTAAAACCCCTAGATCTTCTATAAGAAGACCTCCAGAACTACTGTAAAAACACCTCCAGATCTACCTCCAGATGATGTATAACATTTCCTGCAGATTTTCTAAAATAAGTCCTCCAGATCTTCTATAAGATGTTCCCCACGTCTTCTACAAGATGACCTCCAGGCCTGCTATAGGAAGACATTCAGGTGTTCTATAAGAAGTCCTTCAGATCTGCTACAAGAAGACATTCAGGTCTTCTATAAGAAGTCCTCCAGTTTTTCTATAAGAAGGCTTCAAATCTTCCATAAGTAGGCTTCAAATCTTCCATAAGAAGACCTTAGGTTTTCTATAAGAAGACTCTAGGTCTTCTATAAGAAGCTTTCAGTGTTCTAAAAGAAGACCTCCAGATATTCTATAAAAAACCTTCATGTCTTCTATAAAAACTTCATGTGTTCAATTAGAAGACGTCCTGCTCTTCTATGAGCAGACCTCCTGCTCTTGTATAAAAAGACATCCTGCCCTTCTATATGCAAACGTCCTGCTCTTCTATGAGAAGACGTCCTGCGTTTCTATGAGAGGACATTCTGCTCTTCTAGGAGAGGACTTTCTGCTCTTCTATAAGAAGACCTGCCCTTCTATATGCAAACGTCCTGCTCTTCTATGAAAAGACGTCCTGCTCTTCTATGAGACGACCTCCTGCTCTTATATGAGAAGACATCCTGCCCTTCTATCAGAAGACGTCCTGCGCTTCTATGAGAGGACCTTCTGCTCTTCAAGGAGAGGACCTCCTGCTCTTCTATGAGAAAATATCCTGCCCTTCTATGAGACGACCTTTTGCTCTTCAAGGAGAAGACATTCTTCCCTTTTATGAGAGGACCTTCTGCTCTTCTATAAGAAGAACTCTTGCTATTTTATAAGAAGACCTAAGGCCTCCTGGTCTTCTATAATATGACATTGAATTAAAAACTTGCATATTTTAGTTTGTTTTTTTTAATACATTTTATACCATATGGCATATTGTCCAAAACCCACTTTTCCAAACAAAATCCGAATTGAAACCGACATAACTTTTGCGCCCAAAAACCGAAATTAGTATCTCGAACAAATTTGAGAATGAAAATTTTTTCTCAGTCCATGTACTAAAAATCTTTCATGTAGCTTTAAAAAATTATTCAACAAAGGTTAAGCTTGGGAAAATATAGTTACCAGCCAAGTCGGACTATAGGAAAGGTTTGGAATTAAATAACATTAAAATAACATTAATAAAAACATTAAAATAAATAAATAATTCAAATTTACAATTTTCGAATGATTTGTGGTATAAATGCTAGTTTCCAAGCTTAGCCTTCGTCCACCAACTAACATTCTAATATGCCTGATGATTGGTCTAACGACCCGTGAAACGTATCATAATGGTTGAATGTGTGGGATTTCAGTGGATTCCTAATTTTTCAATGTACCTCTTAGGTCATAAACAGCTCAACTCGAAAGGAGAATTAATTCCAATTTCACTCTAAAAATTACCTTCGCCTTAGTAAGGCAAAACTAAAAAATTTTGTCTATTCCTCATATGTATTAAATAGAAAAATTATTGTTTGAGCCTTAATAACTCAAAAACCGCTAAACGGATTTTGCTGGAATTTTGAGGGTATATTGCTGCATCGCCCGGAAGAAACATGAGCGATAATAAGTTGAGGTACCTCTTAAAAATTTCGATTTTCTATGCAAATATCTTTAGAATGGTAACAGATATAGTCACCAAATTTTGTCAAAATAGATGCGAAGTTGGTACACGTCATCTCTTACAAAACATTCGGGATGGGGTTCCCCCGACCCCAGTTCTCCCCTTGAAATAATATTGAATACTGTCTACATGGTGTGCCTTAAACAACTTTAAATGAAAAGAGCTTACACCTTGGAAGTTTTTGCAGATTCTGAGACTACTATGTTCATAGATGAGAAAAACCAAAAAACAAACAAAAAATCGCCGGAGGGCTTTTTAAATAAATCACGGTTAAAGTTCGCAATTTTAGGGGTTTTTTATACCCTACACCACTATGTGGGGAGGGTATTATAAGTTGGTTTTGGCCAAAAAGTTTGTAACGCATCGAAATAATGGTCGTAGACCCATACTTATATATTTTTTAAAATGAATGTCTCGACGAGCTGAGTCGATCTGGCTGTGTGTGTCCGTCCGTCCGTCCGTCTGTCCATCTAAACCTTGTAATCACGCTACAGTTCGCAATTTTGATCGGATCGTCACGAAATTTTGGGTGCTGATGGGGGTCCCGGAGGGGAAGAAGCCTATGGCCGGATAATATTTAGGGGTCGGAATGGGCAAAAAACTAATGTGGATAAAAAGACAACGTTTTTTTTTTAAGAGAATATCTCAGCTTCAATATGGGGTATACCAAAAGCAAGACCTGACAATGAAAGCAGAAAATATCACCTTTCTAATGATGTAAAGTAGGTTCTTGTAGGCGATCAAACAACGAAGATATCATAATAGTCGCAAATAAACCCCAAATTTTCAAGTTTGCGATTTTAGTTATAATGACGAATATCACAGCTTTGGCTGGGGACTTTCCAAAATCTTCTACTATGAAAGTAGAAGATTCCACCTTTACAATGATGCAAACTAGGTCGGCATAGGTGACCAAATAGCGGAGATATCACAATAGTCGGTAATTCATCCCATTTTTCCATTTTTTTTTTTGGAAATCACGCTACAGGCCGCAATTTTAATCGGATCGTCGAAATTTTGAGAGTTAATGGGGATCTCAAAGAGGAAGAAGCCTATTGATTTTGGTGAGGGTCGAATAATATTTAGGACTCGGAATGGGCAAAAAACTTATTTGGATAAAAAGACAACGTTTTTTTCCAAAACTAATATCTCAGCTTCTATAAGGGGTATACCAAAAGCAAGACATGACGATGAAAGTAGAAAATATCACCTTTCTAACTATGTAAAGCAGGTTCTCGTGGGTGATCAAACAACAAAGATATCACAATAGACGCAAATTAAACCCAAATTTTCATTTTTGCGATTTTAGTTATAATGACGAATATCACAGCTTTGGTTAGATACTTTCCAAAAGCAAACCTTACTATGAAAGTAGAAGATCCCATCTTTACAATGATGTAAACTAGGTCGGCGTAGGTGACCAAATAACGAAGATATCGCAATATTCGATAATACATCCATTTTTTTGGAAATCTCGCTACTGGGCGCAATTTTGATCGGATCGTCACGAAATTTCGAGGGTTAATGAGGGTCTCATAGAGGAAGAAGCCTATTGATTTTGATGATGGTCGGATAATATTTAGGGGTCGGAATGAGCAAAAACTTTATTTGGAGAAAAAGTCAAAATTTTATTCCAAAGCAAATATCTCAGCGTCTATAAGGGGTCTACAAAAAGCAAAACCTGGCAATGAAAGTATAAAATATCACCATTACAACAATGTAACGTAGGTTGTCGTAGGTGGTCTAACAACGAAGATATCGCAATTGTCGCTAATAAAACCCAACTTCTCATTTTTGCGATTTTAATAATAATGACGGATATCACACCTTTGGTTGGGGACCTTCTAAAAGCAAAGCCTGACTAAGAAAGTAGAAAATCCCATCTTTGAAATTATGCAAAGTAGGTTGGCGTAGGTAGTTAAATAATAGAGATATCGCAATAGTCGTTAATGCATCCCTTTTTTCCACTTTTTCTGCAATCACACTACAGGTCGGAATCACAGAGATAGAAGCCTATTGATGTTGGTGATGTCGACAGTAGTCAAATATAATATTAAATATTAGTTATTTTGGTTCAGTTCGCCTTAAGTCATTTGGTATAAAAGCCAGATAAAAGAAATGTTTTCGAGTGAAAAGATTATTCACAGAGGTAGTGGTGTAGGGTATCACATAGTCGGCCCGTACCGACTATAGCCTTTTCTCACTTGTTTAGGTTTTCACGATTTTGCTTGGATATGATATTTTTGTAGGTTTTACGGGTTTTGAGATATATAAGTCCAAATTGGGACAGTGCACAGACTGTATAACCTCCTTATAAAACAATGCCATGATTAAAATTTCCCAAATTAAACTTATATATCTCAAAAAAGGTAAAACATATGAACAAATCATAAAGGTCAGTCAAAAAAGGTAAAACATATGAACTAATCATAAAGGTCACTCCTCTAGAGAATTTTCACATCTATAATATTTTCTTCTTGCCATTTTCAAGCAAATTCGTGAAAACCTAAAAAAATCCTAAAAATGTGAACCTTGACTGCGATTTATTAAAAAATCCCTCCAGCGATTTTTTCTTGTTTTTGGATTTTTCTCATCTACAGACATTGCTGTTTTGGAATCCTCAAAAACTTCCCAGGTATAAGCGGGTTTCCTTTAAAGTTAGTTAAGGCTCACCGATCATGTTATAGTTTTATAAGGAGACGATACAGTCAGCGCATTGTCCCAATTTGAACTTCTATATTTCAAAAACGGTAAAACCTACGAAAATATCATAAAGTCCAATCTAGTAGAGAATTTTCACTGCTACAAGATTTGTTTTAGTCCCATTTCCATTTGACTTGCAGGTTCCAAGCAAAATCGAGAACATCTAAAAAACCCCTAAAAGTGTGAACTTTGACCGAAATTTATTTAAAAAGCCCTCCGGCGATTTTTTTAGTTTTTTGATTTTTCTCATCTATGAACATAGTAGTTTCAGAATCTGCGAAAACATCCAAGATTTGCTTTAGTCCCATTTCCATTAGACTTGCAGGTTCCAAGCAAAATCGAGAACATCTAAAAAACCCCTAAAAGTGTGAACTTTGACCGCAATTTATTTAAAAAGCCCTCCGGCGATTTTTTTAGTTTTTTGATTTTTCTCATCTATGAACATAGTAGTTTTAGAATCTGCGAAAACATCCAAGGTGTAAGCTCCTTTCATTTAAAGTTGTTTAAGGTGCACCGTGTCTATTTGAATCAATATTATCTTGATGGCCTTTAAACTTATTCAAATTTATGCCAACAATAATCTATTGTGTTACGAGAAAAAAATGCCGGTCAATCAATGGGAAGGGGGAAGTAACCCCTTTGGATCCAACAATAATATTTAATATTTTCGCCTTATTATAGGATTGAAAATATTAAAACTATGCAGAAGCGATAATCGTACAATAACCTATAATGTCGCAGAGTAAGCGGGTAATCACATAGGGAAGGTCCTCTAATAGCTACAAATAATAAATATGACTCAATATAAGTGTGAAAAATTTCAACCTTGGTAAAAGTGAATCACATATCAGTATATGGCAAAAACCAAAAATCCTTTACAATTCCATTTGAAAAAAATTAAATTTTTTTGCGAGCACATCTACAATTTTTGGCATAGATTTTAAGGAAAAAATTCTGGTTTCAAATCTGTTCGCGTTCACAAAATTGGACGATGCGCGCTAAAGTTATAGCGGTTTTTATTCTCATATAAAGAAAAAATATTTAAAAATGTCTTATTTGCTGTTATGAGCAAATGTATGCATAAATCGTTAACAGCATTCCATATCTATTCGTAGATGTTTAAATAGTTATTAAAGGTATTATTATTTTCGCGGAAAATCAACAAATAATAACCCAGCAAAATGTTCGAAGCCAAAGATGTCATTCAATCATGGGTGCAAGTGATCTGGCATGTCATCTTTTTAGCATCTTCATCGATGAATTTTATATGAGCGTGGACCCCAAAAGATGCTATTAATTTTTGGATCCCAAGCATATCATTTACGCCAATGTTTTGACATGTCATTTTCACCAATGCTTTGGTATGTCATTTCCACCAATGCTTTGGCATGTCATTTTCACCAACCCTTTGCAATGACATTACATTACGACGAGAGTTTTAACAACGTTAGTTGTGATTTCCAGTCCCCGACAACACCAAACCTATTGTAAATAATTAATCTTATATATTCAGAATAAATTGTATAAATAAAAACACAAAATTCATCTCTATTGGATCGATGGAATGGGTTGAAATGTTGATGAAAAGATCGGATCTTTCACGACTTCCTTTGCATGGGTTCAAATGCTGATGAAAATATCGGATCTTTCACGACTTCCTTTGCATGGGTTCAAATGCTAATGAAAAGATCGGATCTTTCACGACTTCGTTTGAACCAATGCAAAAGATGCCATGAAATCACGTCATCGCATGGAACCCCTTCCTTCAAATTTTGCTGGGAAGTATTAAAATCCAAATTATCCTGTCCCAGAGTCCGTACTAACCCTCAAAAAAATAAATTAAAAAATATATGCGGAATCTAGACAATGCATAGAAAAATATGATACCAAATTTATAGAGATTGGGTACATAAATTGCAAATTACAGCAACAACAAAAGAGAAAATATTGTTGCAAATATATTTTTTGGTTTGATTCGAAAAAAAAATTTTTGGGAGTTCTCCAACTATTTCGCTAAAATCCCAAACAATAATTAATGTGTACTGCTAAAACTACATCAAGAAATATGGTTTACCATCGTGAAAGCTTGTTTGCTTACTGTGATAACTTAAACTTAAGTTGATACGCATCCGTTTTTGGATACAGCGAATCAATCTTTTCAATATTTATGCATATTTCGATGTTTCACTCAGCGGTCAAAGTGTGCCGCCATTTGCATCACACAATGCAAAAAACCTTAAAGTGGGTAAAAATCGCGCAATTTGCATACGATTTTGATGCGCATCAGGTTTCAGCAGCACCCATCAAAAATACGTCTATATAATAGATTCTTTAAGAACCGCGGATGTGCCTCCACATTCTATTTTTGGTAAAAAACCAATATTACTCGCGAATCTCTGTAATTTATGACACGCGTTTTCGCACATATTATAATCGCGTATAAAGGATTTCATTTATATAAATTTTTTTAAAGAAAATCGCGGTTAATACGCGGTTTTGTCAAAATATATGTTTGCTGATTTTCCTATTTTCAAGGTATCAACATCCGTGGTTTTAGTGGATGGATTCGAACGCGGAGAGGCTCATTAGATCCGTTGCGTACAAAGATTCAATTCACGCGGGGTTCAAAGGAAATTGAATGACACTTGTAAATTTTTAACGCAAAAAATAGTTTTTTTTTATGAAAATTTACGCATCAAATTTTGGCCTTTAGACTCCATTTACTAGGATGCTGTACGGAGTACAATCATGAGATATACATTAAACGACGTTCTACAATCCTATTATGAGTTTGGAATTTTACTTCGCTGTGCGTCCGGATTATTAAAAAAAAATCAAAAACGCCGAAATTCTGGCTTCAAAATTTCAATTTTAGGTGGATGCAGTGGATGTATAGAAAAATCATACACAAGTATCTTACTGCCCATGGAGTATTCTGTCATTCTTTCTTTGGGCATAGGTCTATAAAATGCAAGGTTAAGCCAGAAATCGGAAGGGAACATAAAAAACTTGTTGGCTTCAACCCATTTTTCTACATTGGTGCCAACACAGCTTCCACGTAAATGAATTTTAATGCTCGACATTATGAGATGCCTCCTAAAATACTTCATTTTAAAGAATTTCAATCATACTATATAGAATATGTTAACAGTTCGCGAATTCTAAATGGGTGAAACTCGGATTCATCGATTGTAAAACATTTTTGGTTTTCGCCATATGTAGTAGCAAAAATATAAGGCGGACAGGTATAGAGGTAGCAATTACAATTAAATTACCTCAATATCAAATTTTGCATTTTTGATTAAAAACTGCATTAACTTTGTTTGACTTCTTAGAATCCGTCATCATCATCGCCATAAATATAAATTTTCAATACAATCTCCTTAGGTCATACAGCTCGATTAATAATTAAAAACACGGAAGATATCGTGGAAGGTAAATCGAGGGAATACTTAATATCCTGTTTTTTAATCACTATTTTCGTGGAAGTATTCAAAGTCGAAATATATTGCCCTTTAAACCTGGAAAAAACTACTTACATATGATAAAAATTAAGAAAACAAATTATAATTATCCTCAAAGTTGAATTGTGTTCTTAGGAATCTTAAGAATCTTACAACATGAAAATGTGATCTATTGAAATGTGCAAAGGATCCTCGAACAGACCCATAAGCACTCAAAAATGTTGAATATTTGTGTGGGTGGTATCCCAAGTATTGGACAGATATGACCCAAATTTAAACATAAACTAAACTTTCGACAATATTTAGAGATCCAAAGTTTGGACCAAATCGGTTGCTACGTTTATTAGATAACGCGCGAACAATTTTAGCAAATATTTACGAACTTTTGTGGGAGAGGTACCGGAAGGAGTGGACCTATAAGCACCACCTTCGAATTTCATCTAATACTCGAAGAAATATTACGATATCCAAAGTACGGACGAACGCAGTATTCGGTTCGAGCTCTCTAGTCACTACATATGGTGCCATAGGGTTTTTTTACAACTTTCGGGCTGTTTTCTTAAGAAGTATGGACTTGCCCCCGAAAAAAAGTTTTACTGTCGTAATTGAGGCAGAGAATGCATGTTGCTTCAACAAAAATCAAAGTGATTCGAGAGCAGGTCTTAAAGTGAATTTATCCAAAAATTTGTGTGGGAGGTACCCGACGGAGTGGACAAATATATTCCATATTCGAACCTGATCTATATCTGGTAGATATATTAGGATGTGTAAAGTATGGAGCAAATTGGTCACTCCCATCGAGAGTTATCGTGTGCACAATTTTTTCGTATATTTTTGAACATTTGTGGGGGAGGAACTTGAAGGAGTGGACCGATATGGCTTATCTTCGAACTTAAACTAAGTTTGCACAAAATATTACGAAGGCCACCTTTTGGATTGAATCGGCAGATCCGTTCGAAAGTTATCTTGCGCTCCAACACGGTGTCATAGGGGTTTTTGCACCATTAAGGCTATTTTCTCAGGAAGTATGGACTTGCTCCTGATGAAACTTGTACCGTCGTATTGGGGGTGGTAAATACAAGTTGTTACAACAAAAATCAAAGCGATTCGAGAGCAGGTCTTAAACTGAACTTTTCCGAAAATTTGTGTGGGAGGTACCCGAAGAAGTGGACCGATTGTGTCCATATTGGAACCTCATCTCAGTCTGGCAGAAATTTCACGATGTGCAAAGTACGGACCAAATCGGTTACTCCCTTTAAGAGTTATCGTGCGCACAAAATTTCCGAACATTTTCGAACTTTTGTGGGGGAGGTACCGGAAGGAGTGGAACGATATAACCCATCTTCGAACTTAAACTAAGTTTGGACAAAATATTACGAAAGCCAAAGGTTGGCCGAATCGGTTGATCCGTTAGAGAGTTATCGTGCGCTCCAGCCAGCCAGACAGACGGACGGTCATTGCTAAATCGACTCCAAATTGTCTGAAACGGAGTTCGTCTAAGCATACTTGGGGTCTAAAACCATTATTTCGATGAGGCACATTTTGCCCATATGAAAGCGTATATACCCTCGTTAGCATAAATGCTGAGGGTATAAGAATATAAAATTTGTGGGTCAATAAACGTAGCGTTGCAGAAATTAAGATTTCAAGGGTTGTCTGGCCAACAAAGCGGGGATTTCTAATGAAATCTATTTCATTTTTTACCAATAAATAATGTTCAAGGATTTTCAACCAAATAAAAGTGCCACACTTTTGAAGGATTTTCGCACAAAAGGGTGGATTTTTCGGTGGAATTCGTAGAGAATAAAAAATATTTTTCTAGCTACTCAGTGGAATAACTGGATTTGTTTAAAAGTTTATAGCCTCGTTATTCCTCCACAACTTGTAGTGGTCATTTTAATGGCCAACTAAAGCCAACTTAATAGTATTTGCTTCAAACCTCGATAAAACTATTTAAAAATGTTCATTCATATCAGACAATTTGTTGTAAAAGCGTTGTTATGTATTCTTTGATTGTGCGTTGTGGTACGTAGTCACGTTATTATAGTTGTTGAAATGGAATTGGCGAAATCCGACAAACGAAACGCAACGTATTGATAATCCTATAGAAAATTAGGTTTTTGCAACAAAAAAAAAAAAAAAAAAGATTGCATTCTCTGGTCTAGAGTGTGGCGTATCCCAGCAAACCAAATGTCGGATGTCCGACACATCTGAACAATTTCTGAATCAACGTCGTTCAGATTTCGTTTCGATTTCTAAACGATTTTTCGGAGCGGAAATAGTTCAGATTTTGTACCGATTTCGTTCCGATTTCGGAACGAATGTCGGAAAGAAATTTCCTTTCCGAATTTCCCAAGGATTTTCTTCAGATTTCGTTACGAAATCGGATCGAAATCGATACGATGTCGCTCCGACATTTCGTTCCGAAATTATGTCAACCACTTCATACAACTTTCGTTAAGATATCGTTACGATTTCGGATCAGACACCGGACGTATCGTCCGAAATTTTGTTCCGATTTCGTTAAGAAGTCGGTACGATTGGTTTGCTGGGATGTTATATGTGTGCAGGTATAAAATTTTGTTGTTGCTGTTGTTGATTGCTGTCGGTTTTTACAATTTCACTATTTTGAGGAAATTTCATTTTAAGCACTTAATTGAATAGACCGACCTTACACTGATTTTACTCACCTATGTATTTTATGCGAACGTTTCCGACATGATTACAGCACATATTCGTTGTATAATAATGAACATGTGAATGTAGATGTATGTATATGCATAGATACGTGTGCGTATGCAAAAAAATTGAATTCGAAACGTTTTAATTTGCTTTGTAAGTGCTGAAATATAATGTTGTAGATGGTATTGTAGAGGTTTTTGGAAACTTGCCATACACATAATGTTTTTTTTTCTTTTTTTTTTTGAGCATTTGTAATGACTAAATAAGACATTTAAATATATATAGAATTGTGTGGTGTGTGTATACATTAAATATTCTTTGATTTAAATCTGAATGCTTAAAATTAAAAAAAAAAAAAAAAACAAGTAAAAAAGTAAAAAAAGTATCAGTCGACATTGCCGACAGAGATATATATACCCTCAGCCTGTGTGGATTGAAATACTTTTTTTTCCAAAAAAAAAAAAAAACTTACGTATTTAGAGGAGTTTGCAAAACAATATGGGTAGGATTAAAGCGCAAAAATTTGCGGGGATATCGATATATAGTGATTTTTTTAAACTGAGTTTTGACAATATTTAGAGTACCATTTTAGCGAATATTTTCGAACTTTTGTAAGGGAGGTATCGGAAGGTCCACTACTTCCACCTTCGAATTTCACCTAATATTCGAAGAAATATTACGATATCCAAATTGTGGCCGAACGCAGTATTCGGTTCGAGCTCTCCAGTCACTACATAGGGGGTTTTTACAACGTTCGGGTTATTTTCTCAAGAAGTATGGACTTGCCCTTGAAAAAAAGATTTACTGTCGTAATTGAGGCAGCGAGTGCAAGTTGCTTCCACAAAAAATCAAAGTGATCCGAGAGCAGGTCTTAAAGTGAATTTATCCAAAAATGTGTGTGGGAGGTACCCGACGGAGTGGACAAATATAGTCTATATTCGAACCTGACCTATACCTGGTAGATATATTAGGACTAGCTGAACCCGGTGCGCTTCGCTACCCCTTTAGATTGATATGCATTTGAAATTTTACGGATTTTTTGAAATCAGAAAGAAATCAAATTCAAAAATTTAAAGTAAAGTATTTATTGTAATGGTTTAGGATATACAATGTTTTTTGTTTTTCCTTCAGGAGCGTAAACAAACAAATCGTCCGGTCTACCAACACGTGAACATGCAACGTAGAGCTGACCATGACAAAAGCAAGAACATGCTAAATTTAGGCCGCATACACGAAGAGTCTGTCCTTGGGATTTACTTATAGTCATTGCTAATGCCAAACGTGCAGGAAACTGCAATCTTTTAAAATTGAAGGGCATTAGGTTCCTCTAATGTAACAGTACCCCTCGTTTGTGCTATTCTGAAGCGTTCATTTCTGAGACGTCTTTCTCGTTCACCCTGGGTTTCAATACTTCTAGAATGCGCTACTCTTAAACGGCCATTCCTGAGACGCCCATCACGTTCACTCGATGGCTCATTAGCACGTAACGATGACGATCTAGAACGTTGGCTACTTAGACGTGCGCTTCGCTACCCCTTTAGATTGATATGCATTTGAAATTTTACGGATTTTTTGAAATCAGAAAGAAATCAAATTCAAAAATTTAAAGTAAAGTATTTATTGTAATGGTTTAGGATATACAATGTTTTTTGTTTTTCCTTCAGGAGCGTAAACAAACAAATCGTCCGATCTACCAACACGTGAACATGCAACGTAGAGCTGATCATGAGAAAAGCAAGAACATGCTAAATTTAGGCCGTATACACGAAGAGTCTGTGCTTGGGATTTACTTATAGTCATTGCTAATGCCAAACGTACAGGAAACTGCAATCTTTTAAAATTGAAGGGCATTACGTTCCTCTAATGTAACAGTACCCCTCGTTTGTGCTATTCTGAAGCGTTCATTTCTGAGACGTCTTTCTCGTTCACCCTGGGTTTCAATACTTCTAGAATGCGCTACTCTTAAACGGCCATTCCTGAGACGCCCATCACGTTCACTCGATGGCTCATTAGCACGTAACAATGACGATCTAGAACGTTGGCTACTTAGACGTAGTTCGTGTTGTGCCGGTGTTTCATTAGACCTTGACGATGACGTTCTATCATATTGATTTGAAAGACGAATTTGGTGCTGTTCCGGTGTTTCGTGAGATCTCAACGTTGACGATCTAATCCGTTGACTATTAAGACGTACTTGCCGTTGTTCAGGTGTCTCGTGATCTCTAAATCTTGACGATCTAATCTGTTGACTTTGAAGTCGTACTCGCCGTTGTTCGGGTGTCTCCTTAGCTCTCAATCTGGACGATCTAATTTGTTGACTGGAAAGTTGTTCATTTTGCTGATTAGATGATTCGTTCGTTCGTGATGTAGACGCTAATAATCGTTGAGTTGCAAGGCGGACATTGTCGTTCGGACATTGTCGTTCAGCAGCTCTTGAAGTTGATGCTCTATTCCGCGCAATTGTGAGGCGAAGTTCACTCTCTTGTGGCGTTTCCTGTATCCTTTGAGACTGTAGAGACAATGCATTTTTAGTTTTTCTGCTTAGCGATGACTTTTTTGGAGGCATGTTAATTTGTTATAATTCACTTTTTTATTTAACTTTCACTATGCACTTAAAAAAATACTTCACTTTCACGTTTTAAAAAATGTACTTTTCGGTGTTTTCGACACTTGTTGAATGACCCAAATTGATCAATGAACACCTATTTGTACTACGCATTTTTCAAAACTTTACGGTCAGGTACTACAACATCCTTATCGAATTTTGAAAATATATAGTCTTCATTACTTTCATGAGATGTAATTGGACATATATATCATGATTGGTGCATCAAATACATGAAATCGGCCGAAAATATATATGGGAGTTATATCCAAATCTGAATTCCATGTATTTTGGTAGGTGTATTTCTAGACAGAATTCGGTAACACATTCCAAATTTCATTGAAATTCGACATGCATGGCGTATTTGGTCCATGAAATACATGAAATCAGCCAAAAATATATATGTATATTTTTCCGTCACACATTCCAAATTTCATTGAAATTGGACATACATAGCGTGTTGGTGAATCAACTACATGAAATCGGCCGAAAATATATATAAGGCCAAAGTCAACTGCCACTTCGATTTAAGGAATTGTAAATAAAATATATAAATAAAGTGATATATTTTTTTCAATGATCAACCTTACAACTATTTACAAAAATTATTACCTATAAATAAAGAAACGACAATTAAAGTCTAATACTTCACTTTCAATTCCTTTTTATGTGCTCCTCACTTTTATCTGACTTAAAACTTTGTGTTAATCCAAATTTGTTTACTTTTCTATCGCTCGCTCATTTTCTCTCTTCATAATTTTATTATGTCTCAGTTGTTTATTCCACATATGTTTTTATCAGTCTTTTGTTTATTATAATTTAAGGAATTGCCGGCAGAGTGCGTTAGTGTCGTTTCTTTACATATACATATATCGGAGCTATATCCAAATCTGACCAATTTCAGTATAATTTGTCACACTTATGTCCACACCATATTCTGTCACACATTCCAAATTTCATTGAAATTGGACATGCACAGCGTGTTTGGTGCATCAAAAACATGAAATCGGTCGAAAATATATATGGGAGCCATAACCAAATCTTAACCGATTTCAATATAATTTACCAATTTGTTTTCTAGGCCAATTTCCGCCACATATTCCAAATTTCATTGAAATTGGGCTTACATAGCGTGTTTGGTGCATCAAATACATGAAATCGGCCGAAAATATATATTGGAGCTATATGTAAATCTGAACCGATTTCAATATAATTTGACAATTTTTTTGTAGATCAATTTCCGCCACATATTTCAAATTTCATTGAAATTGGACATACATAAGGTGTTTATTGCATAAAACACATGAAATAGGCCAAAAATATATATTGGAGGTATATCCAAATCTGATCCAATTCCAATATAATTTGGCAAACTAATTTCTAGGATCAATTCCGTCAAAGATTCCAAATTTCGTCAAAATTGAACATACATAGCGTGTTTGGTGTAGAAAATACATGAAATCGGCCGAAAGTATATATGGGAGCTATATCCCAATCTGAACCGATTTCAAAATAGTTTGGAACATTTATTTCTGCAATAAATTCCGTCACACATTCCAAATTTCATTGGAATTTGGCATACAAAACGTGTTTTATGCATCAAATGCATTAAATCGGCCGAAAATATATATCCAAATCTAAGCCGATTTCAAATTACTTTGGCAAATTTATTTTTGACCAAATTCCGTCACACATTCAAAATTTGAAGACTGTATCGATAACACTGTGCAGCAGCATTTTTGGGGGGTGGAAAATTTCTTTTGGAGTTGAAAGCCCTTGATGAGTATACTAAGAAGCCAAAAGGAAATTTTCGCCATAGGTCAAGTTTCTGAGATATCACGCGATGAAGTTTTTTTTATTTTTTCCCTATAGTACTTGGGAAAATAGCTCCATATCTCTGTTTGGCGTTGTTGTAGCTTCATTTTGAGGTGACATGTCTTCAGTCAAATCGATTGGCAAATCTTTTTGTAGAACATTTCATTCTTCTAACTCAATGCCATTCATGTCCTTATCGTCCTTTATTTCTTGAACCGTAGTGAAAGTACCACAAGATGAGATTTTTCAGCATCCAAATATTCTACAAAAATGTTGCTCAGGAGATTTTAGGTACGGTTCTCTTTGACAACTAATCGATTTTGTCCTGTTTTTATTGTCCTTTTTGACATTTAAACGGCTTTGGTTCAGAAATAAACTATGTTTTGTTTTTCTGTATATTCGTCATTGGTTATTTATTGGTATGTAGGCATAACAATTGGTTATTGCTTATCACGGTGCGCCTTAACTAATTTTAAATGGAAGGTGCTTACACCTGGGCAGTTTTTGCAGATTCTGAAACCACAATTCTCATAGATGAGAAACATCAAGAAACAAAAAAAATCGCCGGAGGGATTTTCAAATAAATCGCGATTTAAGTTCACATTTTTAGGGGTTCTTTATGTTTTCACGATTTTGCTTGTAAACCGCGAGTCTTATGTAAATGGTCATATAGAAAATATTATAGCTGTGAAAATTCTCCACAAGATTGACCTTTATGACATTTTCGTAGGTTTTACCGGTTTTGAGATATAGAAGTTCGAATTGGGACAATTCAAATTGGGACAAGTCTCCTTATAAAACAATGTTATGACTGCAATTTCTCAACTTAAACGTATATATCTTAAAAATGGTACAGCCTAAGAAAAAATAAATCAGACAATCATGTAGAGAATTTTCACAGCTACAAAATTTTCTTTAGTCCCATTTTGACATGACTTGCGGTTTTCAAGCAAAATCTTGAAGACTTAAGATAAAAACCTAAAAATTTGAACTGAACCTCTATATCTCAAAAACGGAAAAAACCACGAAAAAAAACCTAAAGTTCAGTCTTGTAGAGAATTTTCACAGCTACAACATTTTCTTTAGTCCCATTCCGATAGGACTTGCGGTTTCCAAGCAAAATCGTGAAAACATAAAAAACACCTAACTCAGAAGTTTGACCTACGGCATAACTGTCCTTCCGGGCTCATAATATTATCTTCATCGACTTTAATCGCCAAAAAGAATTGTTCGCCCCCCAGCCTTTGATCTCCATATTTGCGCGTACTGATATTTTTCCTCAAAAACGGTTTAAGAAAATGGGTTTTTTGTTTTAACGCTGCAACTATCAAAGTTTCAATCAACGAATCAAGTTCATTTGATTGACAACACTATAAGCTTTTTAACGGTATACATATAAGTCAATATAAGTTTAATCGGTTACTTAAAACCTGTTAAAAAATCGGTTTTAATGTCGGAATATCCGGATCAAAAATTGAGATAACCGGATCTATCCTCCAAGAAAATTTGTTATTAACGTGTTCATCATTACAAGGGCTATTTGTGGTAAATATTTCAGAAGCACCCCAGATGTCTACATAAGCAATAACCAATTGTTATGTCTACATACCAATAAACAACTAATGACGAGTATACAGAAAAACAAAACATAGTTTATTCCTGATCAAAACCGATTAAATGCCAAAAAGGACAATGAAAACGGGACAAAATCGATTAGTTGTCAAAGAGAACCGTACCTAGAATCTTCTGAGCAACATTTTTGTAGAATATTTGGATGCTGAAAAATCTCACCTTGTGGTACTTTCACTACGGTTCAAGAAATAAAGGACGAAAAGGACATGAAAGGCATTGAGTTAGAAGAACGAAATGTTCCACAAAAAGATTCGCCAATCGATTTGACTGAAGACATGTCATCTCAAAACGAAGCTACAACAACGCCAAACAGAGATATGGAGCTATTTTACCAAGTATTATAGGGAAAAAATCAAAAACTTCATCGCGTGATATCTCAGAAACTTGACCTATGACGAAAATTTCCTTTTGGATTCTTAGTATACACATCAAGGGCATTCATATTCAAAAGCAATTTTCCACCCCCCAGACTTTGAGTTCCATTTTGTGTCACAGTGTAATCATTCGTTAGATATCAACATACAAAGTCTAAATTTTTTGGAGGTACCTCCGATCCTGAGGCTATATCTGCAGATCGGGGCGGAATTTTTAAGATTTATTTAGCCTGTGATACTTTCAGTCCATGTGGTAATATACTCTGAAAGTTTCAGGAAGATCGGTTTAGCGGTTTTTGAGTCCATAAACTTCAAACAAACAAACAAACAAACGTACAAACATTTTCCTCTTTTATAGATACAGATACTGCACAAACTTCATTGAAATAAATATGGGAGCTATAGCCAAATCAACACCGATTTCAATACTTATATCTACACTCAATATAATTTGGCATACTCATTTCTGCAACAAATTTAGTCACACATTCCAAATTTCATTGAAATTGGACATACATAGTGGGTTGGGTGCATCAAATACATGAAATCGGCTGAAAATATATATAGGAGCTATATCCAAATCTGAACCGATTTCAATATAGTTTGACAAATTTATTTTTAGACCAAATTCCGTCACACATTCCAAATTTGAAGACTGTATCTGTAACCGATCTTTAGACATTAGCCTACAAAATCTACATTTTTCGGAGGTACCTCTGATCCTGAGGCTATATCTCCAGATCGGGGCGGAATTTCAAAGATTTTTATAGCGTATGACACTTTCAGGCCATGTAGTAATATACTCTGAAAGTTTCAGGAAGATCGGTTCAGCGGTTTTTGAGTCCATAGACTTCAAACAAACAAACAAACGTACAAACATTTTCCTCTTTTATAGATATAAGCTCTGTTCCTTTACGTGCAAGAATCTTCAAGTTTTACCACTTTTTACTCGAAAAGCGTTCCTTTACTTCAGACACCATACAATTCATATGGGAGCAGTTTACAACTTTACTACTTTTGCCGGTTTTACCATTTTTAAAAGTAAAGGAACAGACCAATAGATGTGTAAAGTATGGACCACATCTGTCACTCCCATCAAGAGTTATCGTACGCATAATTTGTCCGAAAATTTTTGAAGGTACCTGAAGGAGTGGACCGATATGGCTTAACTTCGAACTTAAACTAATTTTGCACAAAATATTACGTAGGCGACATTTTGGAACGAAACGGCAGATCCGTTCGGTGTCATAGGGGTTTTTTTCCACTTTCAGGCTATTTTCTCAGGAAGTGCGGACTTGCCCCTGATGAAACTTGTACCATCGTATGGGGGGGCAGTGAATATAAGTTGCTACAACAAAAATCAAAGCGATTCGAGAGCAGACCCTAAACTGAACTTTTCCGAAATTTTGTTCAGAAGTTATGGTGCGCACAAATTTTCCGAACATTTTCGTACTTTTGTGGGGGAGGTAAACGAAGGCTTGGACCGATATGACCCATCTTCGATCTTAAACTAAGTTGGGTCAAAATATTACGAACACCAAATTTTGGGCAGAATCGGTTGATCCATTAGAGAGTTTTCGTGTGCACCAGCCATACAGACAAACGGACGGACATTGCTAAACTCCAAATTGTCTGAAACGGATTTCGTCCAAACATACTTGGAGTCTAAAACCATTATTTCGATGAGGCACATTTTGCCCGTATGAAAGTGGACATACGTTAGCATAAATGCTGAGGGAATAAAAAATAAATTTTTGAGATTTCAGCAAGCTAAGTTGAAGCACCCAGGAAGCTCCTCCATCTCTCCAGCCTGTCGCTCTTGCAGATACCTGCACCATCGTCTGCCGGCTTCATCTTCCAGACTGAACCATCTTCATCTGGCGGCTTCTTCACTGTGGATGTCCTCGAGTCGTGCTTCTTTGGCGGCTTCTTCTTGCTAGTATTATACACTTTATACTTCCACCGTCGAAAGTCATCCTTCGTTGGCTTCCCCTTTCATACATTGGGCATCTTCTCTTTCCCACGTTGAACAACGTCATCCTTTGCTGGTTCTCTGGATGAACAGTTCTGATTCATTTTCTTCTCAACGTTGGAGAACAATTCCTTCTCTTCCTTCTTTGGCAGAACATTTTTCTCATTATCTGCGTGCTGTTGCTGATAGTAGCAACAGTTTCGCCGACCCAATGAACACCGTCCGACCATACTTCTGGACACACTTCAAAATTGCTAACTCTTTCGTTAGCCGTATATTTTCAGCTTCCAACTTTCTACATTTCTACATTTGCAGCCGAGCAAATTCTTTACTCAATTTTATCATTTCTGTCGATAGTTGCGCCGACAACTCATCACGTTCGCAATGCTATTTACTTTTCTCAACTCTGCCCTCAAAATCTTGACCTCACGTTCTGCCTCTTGATTAGCCGCTAGAGCATTCTTGACTTGCTTCTGCAGGGTCCCGGCAAGCTTGACTGCACGTTCCTTCTCATCTTCGTATGATTTCATGGCATCTTTCATTGCCATGACATCAGCTTCCATTTTATTCTTGGCGGATACCGCCGCTTTGCGTTCCACCCGCTCGTTGGCCAATTCTTTCTGCAGGCCACGTACTTCCATTTTGGGCTCTTCATCCCTCATATGTAGGTCTCTTATCATCTCACACTGAGCCCTCACTCGGGCTTCAAGGCTTGCTTTATCCTCTTCAGCTTTTTCCAAGTCAATTTCCAGAATCTTTTTCCTGACTTTCAGTTTCCCTTCTATATACTCTGACATGTCGATATTTATGCGCAGGTGTTCTATATCTTCCTCCAATGAGAGGGGCTTTACAGGCATCATCATTACTAGTACCACTTCCTCTTTCTTGGTAAACAATTGGAGGATTTTCTCGTTTACCATTTAATTTTTTTGCTGCAAGCTTCGATGCTGCAGCTCTCTGATTATCCACGTACACCCAAATTACGTCATTGTAATCTTAGTCTGGGTTTCATTGACCTCTTTAATAGCCCTGCTGATGAGAACAAGAAGCCTCTCCACTTCATCTTTTGCCGCCGTCTCCAATTGACGCAGCATGGTGAATGTCCCACTTTAATATTAAGACTTCACCAGGCAGCTGACCCAACTTCGTCCCTGTGAGGCAAATTGTCAACCATCCAGCTCCTTTTGGGTTCGGCCACTGATTCGGTTAGAAGAACCAATGTAAACCGGGATCTACGCGATGCGGAAAGAAAACACTTCTTCCCTTGATGAACGCTTACTATGCACTGTTTTATTTAATCTAAAAATATTCTTAAGAACTAAATAGTAAAATATGTCTTAACCTATCTTAGACTAGTGTGTATAAGAGAGAGAGGGAGAGTGCACATATGTGCCATACAATCTTTTGGAGAGGTCATACATACATGCGCATACATGTGGCAAGCAAACACATGGTTATCAGACTGCTCATAGATTGTCCCCAGCAATCTATTTCAGACATATCACATGTAGCAATATGCATTTTAATCTCATTTTTTTCTAACGACCTACTACGATAAGCCGGTCTGCTTACCACATGTTTTCCCTTTTCAAGTCGACTGTATTGAAAATATGTATAACAAATCTGTTTCGTGCTTTGTGTTTTACACCATCAAAGCTTCTGCGTCTCCTATTACACCATACAGACAGATCTTTATTATAAAGCAGCATTCCGCAGCCGCGAGAGCCCTGTTATTACTCTCTTTGACAAAAATCCTCTCTCCACCCATAAAAAATATGTTCTAACATAAAAACAAGTAAGCAAAGGCTATAGCCGGACGGGGTCGACCATGTGATACCCTACACCACTACCCCTGGGAATTAGATTTCAACAAATCAAAATTCTTTATGGAACAAATTCTCTTCTCTCATATCAATGTGTGCACCCCGATTCATATTGGTTCAATGATATGGGATCTATAGTTTATGGCCGAGTACGAACGGCGTGTCCTAAGATACCACTTGTAGAGAAATGGCTGAAGTATGCAGAAAATGTCGCCAACATTACTGAGGGGTTGAACAATTTATGTTGCATGGCCAGGAAATGTTTGTGCAATTTTCTTTGAACATCAGGCCCTTTTTGGAGTACTAATACTCACAGTTACAATGACACTCCTCCAATTTATTGAACACTACAAATGCTATATAAAAATTGTCAAAGGGACAATTGTGAAATTATTGAAGATCTATCGTCCAAAAATTGTGCATTTGTGCCATGCTTTTCAGGGTGATATCATTGTGATATAATCTTATATATGAGTGAAAGACAAAAAATTTAGTTTCCATGAAGCCAAGGTTTGCACTATTATAATACGCGAACTATTGTAATTTACCAGTAACTATAACTATTGCTTGATTAAATTAAGTGTTTTTGAACAAATCTCAAACTTTGACAACAAAATTTAATTTGCGTGACCGCGTAAATAAATAAGAATAGGTAAAACACGTCGGGTATTTCAAAAAACCAATAATAGGATTAAAGTACTCTCGATTACCCATAATTTGATATGTATATTGTATGTAGTCCACACCGCAGCACAGTAATTTACTGCTAAAGCCAACATTTAGTGCAATATTTTTTCTAAAAAACCTATTTTTTGGGTAGAGTATTTAGATTATTTTTTGAGTGTGCTGGTACCCCGCGATATTTTAGTTCCGATATTTTAAATCAATCATAGAGTCCCAGCAAAAAAGTCTTCCCAAAATCATGGGTTTTGTAAGTGATTTTTTGGCAGCCGTAACTACTCACAAACCCCCTTTCTTCCCCATTATTTTTACAAGGGCATGTCGCACTCAGTTTCTAGTCATTTTATGACCACTAGAATAACTAGTTATTCTGTGGCCACTAGAAGTTGAAAAGTAAAGTGCAAAAAATCTATTTTTAGAACAGTTTATGTAGAGAATTTGTTTTTAATTTCATCGCACTTCTTACTTTTATTTTACTTTATTTTATTTCGCTGTCTGCCCGAATTGAACCCACGAACCCTCTGATTTCTGGCCGAAGACACTACTCACTGTGCCACGCACACGAATATTAAGGGTTGCCTAAGAACTTAAATGTGCAGTGCACATGTGCACCACGAACTGTTATTGTTTTAATTAAAAAATACTCTCGTGCCAACGGTGAGCGTTGAACACACAACCTTAGGATTTCTAGTCGGACACACACACACTGTGCCACCGCCCTCATTACTTAGTGAGGAGTAAAGTAAGTAGGTTTGCCTTGTAAATTTTTTAAGAAGTAACCCATTACTTTTCCGATTACTTGTAATGCGAAAAGAAGTTTGTTTACATTACTTTGTAATGGGTTACGTAATGACTAACGGATCCGAATTTTTGCTGGGGTGAAAATCCATCCAGCGGAAACGGCTACTGCAAAAATTAAAAAAATTCGAAAAATGTTCTCGAAAATATCGCAGATTAGAGTTGTAAACCGATTTATCCCAAAAATTGGTTGTGCGTGTACATCCACGGTGCCTTCACCAACATCGAGAACATTTTGACAAAAAGGTGGCGAAGCGACCTGCAATATATGTATAAAAAATCCAATTGGACAATTAATACGCTATGGCTTCACGTAATTTGCAATAATGCAAAAACTGGACTTCTGTCATGATAGGGACAATTTTTAGCATGGGAGGAAAATGTGGTTTTCTACACAAAATCCATTATATATTAAGCAGTAGGCCCGTTATTTAGCAGACACGTGATTGCAATTTGCATCAGGGGGAAGATCAGTAGTTCTATTTCCATATGTAGTCTACTTTGCCGGCATATGCCCTCCAGGAAATAAAATATAGACTATTATTGCGACCTACAGAGCAGCTACAAAATCGGATAAAAATTATGTTTTTGGTCCATTTCACCCGCTAAATATTTCACGATCATCACCAATTAAAATAGCGATCTATTCTGATGTGAAACCGACCTCCATACCAAATTTCGTGACGATCGGCCCATAATTGCGGCCTGAAGTTTGATTACAATTTATGATGGACAGACGGACACACGGACGGACGGACGGACACACATCTCAAAATCGCTTTATCTCGCCGAGATATGAAGATTGGTATACCACATTGGGGGTCTCCGACGAATATTTCGCGGTGTTACATGAATTTTTACCAAAACAAACTTAAAATACCCTTTCCACATAGTGGTGTAGGGTATAAATATGTTGGTACCCAAACAAATAAAAACAAGTGAGCCAAGACAAAAGTCGGGTCGGGGCCGACTATGTGATACCCTACGCCACTACCCCTGTGCATAAGCTTTTGACTAGTAAAATTCAAAATATTAAAATTTGGATAGCTTAGCGCCTTTGCTCTGAATGTATTTATTAATACAGGTCAATTTTGTTGAAATATAAGTGCATCGTCAGTACAACTCAAATAAAACAAGTAAAAAAGTATCAGTCGACATTGCCGACAGAGATATACCCTCAGCCTGTGTGGATTGAAATACTTTTTTTCAAAAACTGACGTATTTAGGGGGGTTTTCAAAACAATATGGATAGGATTAAAGCGCTCTCCAGTCACTACATATGGTGCCATAGGGAATTTTTAGAACTCTCGGGCTTTTTTCTTAAGAAGTATGTTCTTGCCCTTGAAAAAACTTTTACTGAATTTATCCATTTATCCCATTGTGTGGGAGGTACCCGACGGAGTGAACAAATATAGTCCATATTCGAACCTGACCTATACCTGGTAAATATATTAGGATGTGTAAAGTATGGACTAAATCTGTTACTCCCATCAAGAGTTTTCGTACGCACAATTTTTCCGAACATTTTTGAACTTTTGTGGGAGAGGTACCTGAAGGAGTGGACCGATATGGCTTAATTTCGAACTTAAACTATGTTTGCACAAAATATTACGAAAACCACATTTTGGACGGAAGCGGCAGATCCGTTCGAGAGTTATCTTACGCTCTAACCACTACACACGGTGTCATATGGGTTTTTTTGCACCTTTCAGGCTATTTTCTCAGGAAGTATGGACTTGCCCCTGATGAAACTTGTACCGTCGTATGGGGAGCAGTGAATATAAGTTGCTACAACAAAAATCAGAGTGATTCGAGAGATGGTCCTAAACTGAACTTTTCCGATATTTTGTGTGTGAGGCACCTGAAGGAGTGTACCGATTGAGTCCATATTGAAACCTTATCTAAGTTTGGCGCACATTTCACGATGTGCAAAATATGGACCAAATTGGTTACTCCCTTCAAGAGTTATCGTGCTCACAAATTTTCCGAACATTTTTGAACTTTTGTGGGGAGTTACCTGAAGGAGTAGACCGATATGGCCCATCTTCGAACTTAAACTAAGTTTGGACAAAATATTACGATAACCAAATCTTGGACCAAATCGGCTCATCCGTTTGAGAGTTATCGTGCGCACCAGTCAGACAGGCGGACGGACATGGCTAAATCGACTAAAAATTGTCTGAAACACATTTCGTCCAAACACACTTGGGGTCTAAGCCATTATTTCGATGAGGCACATTTTGCCCCTATGTAAGTTTATATATCCTTTCTAGCCTAAAGGCTGAGGGTATAAAAATGGAAAAGTGGGATGTACGCCAACCATCAATAGCCTTCTTTCTCTGTGAGACCACCATCAACCACCAAAATTTCGTGAGGATCCGAATAAAACTCCGACCTGTAGTGTGATTACACAAAAAATGAAAAAGGGATGCATTACCGACTAATGCGATATCTCTGTTGTTTGACCACCTATGACAGCCTTATAGAAGCGGAAATATTTGCTTTGAAATAAAACTTTGACTTTTTCTCCAAATAAGTTTTTTCCCATTCCGATCCCCGAATATTATCCGACCATTACCAAAATCAATAGGCTTCTTCCTCTGTAGGACCCCCATTAACACCCAAAATTTCGTAACGATCCAATCAGAATTGCGACGTGTAGCGTGATTACAAAAATAATTATGGGATGTATTACCGACTATTGCGATATCTCCATTATGTGGTCACCTACGCCAACCTGCTTCACATCAATGTAAAGATGCGATTTTCTACTTTCATAGTCAGACTTTACTTTTGGAAGGTCCCTAACCAAAGCTCTGATATTAGTCATATTTATTAAAATTGTCATTATTATTAAAATTGCAATAATGAAATGTTGTGTTCTATTAGAGGCTATTGCGATTTCTTCGTTTTCATTAGCAGGTTTTGCTTTTTATATACCCCTTATAGAAGCGGAGATATTTGCTTTGAAATAAAACTTTGACTTTTTCTCCAAAAAAATTTTTTGCCCATTCCGACACCTGAATATTATCCAACCATTACCAAAATCAATAGACTTCTTCCTCTGTAGAACCCCAAGAACCCCTAAAAATTGCGACCTGTAGCGTGATTACAAAAAAAAAATGGAAAAATGGGATGAAGTACCGACTGTTGCGATATCTCCGTTATTTGGCCACCTACGCCAACCTACTTTGCATCATTGTAAAGATGGGATTTTAAAAGTTGGGTTTAATTTGCGGCTATTGCGATATCTTCGTTGTTTGACCACCTACGACAATCTCCTTTACATCGTTAGAAAGGTGATATTTTCTACTTTCATTTGCTTTTGGTATTCTCCTTATTAAAGCTGAGATATTTGCTTTGGAAAAAACGTTGACTTTTTCTCCAAATAAGGTTTTTGCCCATTCCGACCCCTAAATATTATCCGACCATCACCAAAATCAATAGGCTTCTTCCCATCCGGGACCCTCAATAACAGCGTGATTACAAGGTTTAGACATACAGCCAGATACACTCAGCTCGTCGAGACAATCATTTTGGTATATATAAGTATGGGTCTACGACCATTATTTCGATGCGTTACAAACTTTTTGGGCAGAACCAACTTATAATACCCTCCCCACATAGTGGTGTTGGGTATAATGATATATGTATGTTACAAAATGTTGCAAACATATATTTGTTTGGACACAAACAAATTACGTTTGGATACAAACATATATTTGTGTGCAATCAGTCCCAAACAAATATTTGTTTGTCATATTTCTAACATATATTTTTCTGCGTGTACACATTGAACAACTCTAACTGGACATTCGCGCACTTTACTGCTACCCCAGAAACAGGTCTGTACTGGACAGAGTGGTGTATAAGAGAAGTTTTCTCCGCTTTTTGTACGATACTTTCGGAAACGTTGTAACCATAGCAACGTTGCAAGCTACAGTTGATGGCTAGCATTGTTTCGGAATCGCGGCGACTACGATGAACTTCCGACTCATAAAGTCTACGATTTCGAATGGTGCATTTTCGTAGAACAACAATATGTGGTGTTAGATGCTGTGTTTGTTGTTATTGGGAAGACTGTGCGGGTGTCTCGTATTCAGACGACGAATTTGGAGTCACGCTGTGGGATCCTGTGGTGCAGCAAACAGCAACATAACTCCTATCGCAATAGTCTTTGAGGCGACTGAAACCAGAGCAGCCTCGGAAGTGCACTCATTTTGAAAAGTGTTTTTTTTTTTTTGTTCCACAAAATTACTTTTCAGTTCTTCTATGTCCTTAGCAAATTTTACTATCACTGTTCTCCTTCGCAAAGTTGTTGTGCTCTCTTGCTTAATTTTTCTGCCATCTTCATAAGTCTCTCCTTTCTCCTGCAAAGTGTGGATGCTATTTGTTTTTAATTGGCAATGATAAATTAGACACGTAAAAATGGGACGCGAGAACAAAATGAAAAAAAAATTAAATAAAACGAAAAAATTAAAATAAAATAAAATAAAATAAATTAAAATAAAATAAAATAAAATAAAATAAAATAAAATAAAATAAAATAAAATAAAATAAAATAAAATAAAATAAAATAAAATAAAATATAATAAAATAAAATAAAATAAAATAAAATAAAATAAAATAAAATAAAATAAAATAAAATAAAATAAAATAAAATAAAATAAAATAAAATAAAATAAAATAAAATAAAATAAAATAAAATAAAATAAAATAAAATAAAATAAAATAAAATAAAATAAAATAAAATAAAATAAAATAAAATAAAATAAAATAAAATAAAATAAAATAAAATAAAATAAAATAAAATAAAATAAAATAAAATAAAATAAAATAAAATAAAATAAAATAAAATAAAATAAAATAAAATAAAATAAAATAAAATAAAATAAAATAAAATAAAATAAAATAAAATAAAATAAAATAAAATAAAATAAAATAAAATAAAATAAAATAAGAATAAAATAAGAATAAAAACAAAAATAAATAGAAATAACAAAAAAACGGCCGAACTTTTTATACCCTCCACCATAAAACATTCTGAACTAAAACGGAATAATTATTTTCTATCCTGTCCACAATTTGAGGCGGAGATATTCTGTGACCACTGATACCTAAATAAGGTAAAAAATGCATATAGAAATGTCTTCACTTGGCTGGCAACCTTATATGGGGATATATCAAAGTGTGGACCTATGTTGATAATTGTTGGAGGAGATGTTTTGTGACCACTGTCAAATTAATAGGTTAAACATTTTAGCTAAAATTCTCGAAATATCGAAAATCGGGAGGTACCGTAATATGGGGGCTATAGCAAAACATGGACCTATGTTGACGACCTTTGGTGGAGAAGTTTCATGACCACTAAGTCCCTTAAATGTCAAATTACAGCTAGTTCGGTTAAAAATTGTAGGTAAAATTCTCAAAAAACCGAAAATCGGAAGGTACCGTTATATGGGATATATCTTTTGGAATATAAGTTTGTTGATCACCAGGAACCCTAAATATCAAATTATAGCTAATTCGGTTTGAAAATGTGACTAAAAACGTAAAAATAACTGAAATCGGGCGGTACCGTTATATGAGGGCTATACCAAAATGTGGACCGGTATAACCCATCATCGAACTTGATCTGCCTGCAAACAAAAGACACATCTTTCCAAAATTTCAGCGTCCTATCTCCATTATTGCTAGAGTGATTACCACAGACGGACGGACGGACATGCATAGATCAGAATTTGACGCTGATCAAGAATATATATACTTTATAGGGTCGCAAATGATTATTTCAATGCGTTACAAACGGAAAAACATACTTAATATACCCTCCATACTATGGTGGAGGGTATAATAAAAATAAAACAAAAATAAAATAAAATTAAATAAAATAAAATAAAAAAAATAAAATAAAATAAAAATTAAATAAAAATAAAAAAATAAACATTAAACTAAAATGAAAAACTCTGAAAGATAGTTTAGCCTGATTTGTGATTGTGGGGTGGTTCGAAGGGTGGAAGTTCGGAGGGGGTTGTTCGGTGGCTGGAAGTTCGGAATGGGGTGGTTCGGAGGTTGGAAATTCGAAATGGAGTGGTTCGCAGGGTCGAAGTTCGAAGGGTGGAATTTCGGAATGGGGTGGCTCGGTGGTTGGAAGTTCGGAATGGGGAGGGAGGCTGGAAGTTCAGCAGGGTGTGGTTTGCAGGGTGGAAGTTCTGAGGTCGAAGGTTCTTAGGGTGTATGTTCGGAGAGGGGACGTTTAAAGAGGTTGGTTCGGAGGGTAGAAGTTCTGAAAAATTAATTCAATCCTTATAATTTCTTATCATTACCGTGTTTTCAATTATTCCGAACAAAATCCCCCGTCGTAACGTTTTAAAAACTGTACTTTTTTAAAAATGTACATTGGCAAAGGGGACGTTTACCACGCAAATTTTAGGCAAACTTATCAAAAATTGGTCTGCAAAAACAAAAAGCAAAGTTTTCTGTGGAACGAAAGTGCACAATTTTTTTGCACAATTTTAGCAAAATACACTTTGCTGTTACATCTTTCATCAGTTACATCTTTCATCAGAAATTCAGAAAGAGAGGAAACATTTTCTGAAAACTTAGCAAACTCAACTTAACTTTAGCAACTTATCACTTATCAAACATAAGGGTTCTGTGGAACGCAAAAATTTGCTAATTGTCAAAAATATTGCTAAGTGCAAAATGAAAAGTTGGTAAGTTGTTTCGTGGAATAGGGCTCTGGTCATAGAACCGGGAAATCCAACTCACCTGTTTCCTTAGACGATTATGTGGATGACGCCACAAGCTGCGTGTTATCGAACAGGTTTCCATTATCGTCTATATCATCTAGGGTATCCAGGTGTATCTTTTATATGTATGTGCTTGCTGGCTGCCTGATCTAGCCGCCCGACTATCTAACGTCCCCTCTTCGAGCAACGGATATCAACCCACTAAAACAAAGCAACACACAATCACTGAAAATAGGGGGAACTATTGCTCATTTATTTACTCTCATCTGTTCATTACTTAGCGGAAACACCTAAGAAGGGAATTAGATGTTTAGACCCCGCATTGGTGCCTAAATAAGTTCAAATTTCTACTATATGTATGACAACTTGTTTTATAATTAAAATGTGTCGTTCGGTTCTAAAGACCAAAATCAAACCAACAGTTAATGACACGCCTAGTTTTCTGCAAATTTAAATCAAAAACTTTGTCTATAACTTTTCTTCTCCTTACCAACTAAAAATAATGAGTCTTTCGTGTAACAAAAGCCGACGAAAGCAAACAACCGTCCAACTAACCCCTTCACCATCTTCTCTAGGTACTAAAAAAGGCAAGTGCCATTTTTTGCCATTACGCGATTATGGCATTATTTTCAGGCAACCACAAAACCCTTCGAAAGAACAACAGCAACCACAAAACCATATCTAAATAACAAATGTTAATGACGGAAATTACTTATTTTGCATTTCGCATTGTTTTGTGCCGTCGACGCCATCATCATCTTCTTCTTCGAGAGAGAGTGTCGAGTGTGGAGTGCAATGCACACACATACACTCACCACTTGCACACTTGTCAAGCATGAAATATTTCAATGATTTTGCAGCTGAGCGCAAGGATATATGCCATGCCAACTTATGAAATCCTATTTTAGCGTTTTTTCATTCATTCAAATGAAGGGGCACCAGTGTTTCATTACGGGATTTTTGTTTTGTGCTGTTGCATTAGCGAACAGCAGCTCACTTGGAATTGGAAACTCTCTGCCCCCCGAAAAAATGCCAACTACATTTGCTCGCTTGTTTGCTGTTGGATGTTTGGTAATATGTTGGCACAGTAGAAGCATGCCGCTGACATTGCCTTTGGTGATGGTGTTGTTGAGGTTAAAAATGTATTTCTTTTTCAATGACTTTTCTCCGACACGTTATTATGCTTCAGCATCAAACTTCAGTTTTAGCGCTGTTAGCTTCTGTTTTCATTTTGGATTGCGTTTTTCGCACTCGTACATCTTCTTCACATTCGCATTGCTGCTTCTGTTTCATGTGAAATGTGTGTTTTTGGCTTTGCTTTTGAATTCACTTCAACTATGGCGTAATTAAAAGTTCTCTTCAACAATTTCGGTTGCGAAAAATGTAATATTTGTATTGTTGGAAAAGCGTAAATAATGACAAAAAACAAAACACAGATATTTGATATGCATTTGTACCGCATTAGAGAAACGGGTTTAGTAGGTGAGAGCTTTATATTGAATGCGGTAATCACAGATCATCTTCTATGGAAAGACCTTGTGGCACAGTGGTCCCACTTGTATGGAAAAAGTGCCAGAAATAGTTCTAGTCGAGCTACCGCCTCCAAATTTTAAACGTAGGTTTATAACAAGCCAAAAAGATAGAAAACCATTTTTAGTGGATGTAGGTCCATATTTGGGTATAGCTCCCATAGAATGGTACCGCCCCATTTTTGGTATTTTGACGATTTTGGCCAAATTTACCAACCGATTTGGATATTATTTTGCATTTTGAGTTCTGAGTGAATAAACTACCTCCTTGCAAAAAAATATTCAATATAGGTCCACGTTTAGGTATAGACCCCATATAAATGTTCCCTCAGATTTTCGGTATTTTGAAAATTTTAGCGAAATTTTCTAACTGATTTGGCTGTAATTTGGCATTTTGAGTTCTGAGTGTACCAAATACCTTTGTGCAAAAAATGGTCAATATCGGTCTACGTTTAGGTATAGCCCCCATATAAACGTACCTCCCGATTTTCGAAATTTTGACGATTTTACCCACATTTTCCAACCGATTTGGCTGTAATTTTGCATTTTGAGTTCTGAGTGAGCAACATACCTCCTTGCAAAAAATGTTCAGTATAGGTCCAAGTTTAGGTATAGCTCCCATATAAACGTACCTCCCGATTTTCGGAATTTTGACGAGTTTACAGGGGAGGTATAAGCGGAATAACTTAGCGGGTGGCAGATGGGGGCAGCTGGACTTTCTTTAATCGTAAACTAGAGACTCACAAATGCTCACAACATTAGTTAAACTCAACATGAATTAACAGTAATTATATTAAAAATAGCAGAAAAAGTCATTTATAAAGAACTAGCTGACCCGGTCCGCGTTGCTGGCCCGTTGTTTGGGTTCTCCGTGTAAACTTTAGTTATCTATCCAGCATTAATACAGCCATAATTAGGCTTCCCTCTAGAAACTTCATAATATAAATCAATGTTTTGACATGAATTCCATGTAATGGTATCCCCCAAATTTAAGATATAAAATCTCTTTTATTATACCCTTCACCATAAATTGACAGTTTAAAGCACTTTGTGACCCACATATAATGATCGGTGCACGTCAATTAACATTGCTATATATTGGATTGTTGGTCTCGGTTGGGGTCGTAATTATTACAGCAGAGAATTGTCAGTATAGGTCCACGTTTTGATATAGCTCCCATAGAACGGTACCGGCTGATTTTCGCTATTTTTGAGGATTTAACATCAATATCACACCGAAATGGCTAAAATTTGGTTTTAATGTAATTTAAAGAGGAGAGCATAAATATTCGTATCGACCGAAAGACACGCCTTTTTATTTGCGCTCGGTATGCAACAGTTATAGGTTCACGTTTTGATATAGCTCCCATAAAGCAGTACCTCCCGATTTTCTATAGTTTGGAGATATAGTCACTTTTGGGGGTCGTAAACAGTCTTGCAGAGAATTTTCAGTATACGTCCTCGTTTTGATATAGCTCCCATAGAAGGGTGGCGCCTGATTTTCGCTATTTTTCGTGGATTTAACCTCTGGATAGTGACATCTCAAGTTATCGGGATTTTACTGTATTCCAAAATGTGGAGTTGATCGCGCTATCCCACTTATTGTTCAGTGTTCAGCGTTTATAGCATTTTTTAGGCACGCAAAATTATGTATATTATCTGAAATAATAAATGTTTGAACATTTTGTGATGACCGCGATATTTCACTTCCGCGAAGACCATTCAGGGTCAAGACGGTAATTACAGTAGTATTGCAAACAATCTGTAAACAATACGTTCAAAAATATCATGGACTTTAAAAAAAATTGAAGGAGAACCTCCGGTCACTACACTTAGCCATATTAAAATAGCTCACGACCGCGCTATCCCACTTGTTCAAGCTGGTGTTCACATCATTTTTGTTTCACGCTTACTAAAATTATGTATATTAATTGAAATAATTCATTTTTGAAAACTTTGTGATGACCGCGATCATTCAGGAAAAACAATCTGAAAACAATACGTTCAAAAATATCAAAGATTTCTGATTTTCTTAAAAACATTGTAGGGAGGACCACCGATCACTATTCTTAGCAGTAAAAAACAGCTTACGACCGTTCTAATTAATTGAAATAATACATTTTTGAAAATTTTGGGATGAACGCGATATTTCACTTCCGCAACGACCATTCAGGGTCAAGACAGTAATTACCATAGCAATGCCAACAATTTGTAAACAATATATTAAAAAGTATCTTGAATTTCGCGGTTTTCTTAAACAATTTGTGGGGAGGACCACCGGTCACTACACTTAGCGGGATAAAAAAATTGATTACGACCTATTCTCAGACCTGAAAACTCCACATACAAAATTTCATAAGATTTCCCAATCAATTTTTCGGAATTTCTATATAGTGACATCTCATGTTATCGGGATTTTACTGTATTCCAAACTATGGCGTTGACCGCGTTATCCCACATATTGAAGCCAGTGTTATAGAGGTTTTGTAGTCACGCTTACCAAAATTAGGTATATTATCTGAAATAATACATTTTTGAATAATTTGGGATGACCGCGATATTTCACTTCCGCGACGATCATTCAAAAAAATATATAGCCTATTTTCACCACCGGCGTTCCCAGTACATTGTCTGAAATTTTCAAGAAAATCTATTCAGCCGTTTTTGAGTCTATTCGGAACATACAAACATACAAACAAACAAACATACAAACATACTAACATACACACATTGCCTTTTATATATTAGATAAAGAAAATATTTTTAGTGAGGTTAGAAAATTTGTTTTTTCATAAAAACATTGTCAATGACATCACCTATATGTTTCATTTTACACATTTACACATTTACCTCTCCAATTTTTTATAATCTTACTCCTAACCTACGAATGCTTTGCGGATGTATTTTTCGTTTTTAAGACCTCACATACAAATCACAGTTTCTTCGACTTAATTGGCGTATAACCGATGTAAATTTACATAAATAATGCTGGATGTTAAACATCTGATATGTTTAGAGAATATTTATTTCAATCGCAATCAGATTTGTCGCCATCAATTTTTCGATTTTTGTCCACGGGCGGAACCACTGTGTGTGGTCTTCTTCAATGAGAAGATCTAAAGGTCTTTTTCTCTGAACAGATCTATAGGTTTTCTTCTATAAGACGACATGGTGGTCTTCCCTAAGAAGACGTGGTGGTCTTCTGTAAGAGGACGTGGTGGTCTTCTGTAAGAGGACGTGGTGGTCTTCTATAGGAAAACGTGGTGGTTTTCCATAGGAAAGCGTGGTGGTGTTCTATAAGAAAACGTGAAAATATTGTATAAGAAGACCTGGAGGTCTTCTATAAGAAAACCTTTATAAGAATGCCTGGAGGTTTTTTGAAGAATACTTGGAGGTATTCTATGGGAAGATCTGCAGTTCTTAATGGTCTTCTATAAGAATACCTCAAGGTCTTCTATAAGAAGACCTCAAGGTCTTCTACATTGTGGTCCTCTAAAAGAAGACCTGGTAGTGTTCTTAAGGAAGACCATTTGGTCTTCCATAAGAAGGCCTTGTGGTCGTCCATCACTGGCCTTATATAAGAAGACCTGGTGGTCTTCTAAGAGAAGACCTGGTGATCTCCTATAAGAAGACCTGGTAGTCTTCCATAAGAAGTCCTGGTGATCTTCTATAGAAAATCTGGTTATCTTCTTTCGAACCTGGTGGTCTTCCATAAAAACACCTGGCGGTCCTCTATAAGAAGACCTACTGGTCTTCTATAAGGAGTACCTAATGTTCTTCTATAAGAAGACCTAATGGTCATCTATAAGAAGACCTAATGGTATTTTTTAAGAAGACCTAATGGTCTTCTATAACGAGACCTAATGACCTGGTGTTCATCTATAAGAAGACCTCACCGATCTCTATAAGAAGACCTCATGGTCTTCTATAAGAAGACCTAATCCTCTTCTACAAGAAGATCTTATGGTCTTCTATGAGCAGACCTAATTCTGATCTTCTAAAGAAGACTTGGTGATCTTCTATAGAACCTGGTGGTCTTCCATAAGAAAACCTGGTGTTGCTCTATAAGAGGACCTCATGGTCCTCTATAAGAAGACCTCATGGTCCTCTATAAGAACACCTCATGGTTCTCTATAAGAAGACCTCAGGTTCTTCTATAAGAAGACCTAATGGTCTTCTATAAGAAGACCTAATGGTCTTCTATAAGAAGACCTAATGGTCTTTTATAAGAAGACCTAATGGTCTTCTATAAGAAGACCTAATGGTCTTCTATAAGAAGACCTAATGGTCTTCTATAAGAAGACCTAATGGTCTTCTATAAGAAGACCTCATGGCTTTCTTAATGAAGATCTAATGATGATCTTCTATAGAAGAAATGCCGGTCTTCCATAAGGAGATCTGGTCTTCTATATAATATGGTGGTCTTCCATAAGAACGCCTGGTGGTCTTGAAGACCTAATGGTCTTCTATAAGAAGACATAATGGTCTTCTATAAGAAGACCTAATGGTCTTCTATAATAAGACCTAATGTACTTCTATAAGAAGACCTAAGGGTCTTCTATAAAAAACCTAATTGTCTTCTATAAGAAGACCTAATGGTCTTCTATAAGAAGACCTAATTGGCTTCTATAAGATGACCTCAAGAAGAAGACTTCATATTATTTTTTTAAGATCTGTTGGTTCCAAAGGAAGGAAATATATCTATAAGAAGACCCAACGGTCTTCTATAAGAAGACCCAACGGTCTTCTATAAGAAGACCCAGTGGTCTTCTATAATAAGACCTCATGGTCTTCTATGAGAAGGCCTAATGGTGATCTTCTATAGAAGACCTGGTCGTCTTCCATAAGAAGGCCCAATGGTCCTCTATAAAAAGTCCTAATGGTCCTCTATAAGAGGATATCATGGTCTTCTATGAGAAGAACTAATGGTGATCTTCTATAGAAGACCTGGTGGTCGTCCATAAGGAGACCTGATGGTCCTCTATAAAAAGTCCTAATAGTCCTCTATAAGAAGACCTAATGGTCTTCTATAAGAAGACATAATGGTCATTGTTGTAAAATGTCTCTATCACGTTGTTTTCAGTACATTTTTCAACGACGATTTAATAAATATGTCAATAATACGGTGAAATCCGAAATGCGAGAGTAAACTGTTGGTGTGAACTGTGTTTGAAATACGTGTTTTAAAAGATATGATGCAAAATACCGCTGAAACAACATGAAGTAAGCATTTAAGAGTTTCAGAATGTTCTGAAGAATTGCGAAGAACTTTATTTGGAAGATTTTGGCAAAAGGTTACTTGGTTCAACTCCCAATAGTATAGCTGATACTGACCAGAATTTCAGCAATTATGTAAAATTTTCTATATTTTATCGATTTGATACTGACAAGCAAGACAACCCTCCGGCCAAGTTTGAAACATTGAATAATCAATTATATGTGGAATTCAGGAAGAACAAGTAAAAAAGTATCAGTCGGCTTTGCCGACAGAGATATATCCTCAGCCTGAGTGGATTGAAATACTTTTTTCCAAAAAAAAAAAAAAAAATTTATGTATTTAGGGGTGTTTTCAAAATTTTGGGCGTATGAACCGACAAAAATATGGACAGGATTAAAGCTCAAAAATTTGCAAGGATAACGATAGAAAGGGGTTTTTTATCGCACTAGCCTACGAAAAACATAATATCGGTGTAAATAGGGCCACTAGGAAAACCTTCGTTAAAAATGTCCAAAGGATCCTCGAACAGACCCTTAACCACAGAAACATGTTGAACCTTTGTGTGGGTGGTACCACAAGGATTAGACAGATAGGGCCCAAATTTGAACATAAACTAAATTTCGACAATATGTATTTAGAGATCCAAAGTTTGGACCAAATCGGTTGCTACGTCTATGAGAAATCGCGCGTACCATTTTAGCGAATATTTTCGAACTTTTGTGGGGGAGGTACCAGAAGTAGTGGACCTATAAGCACCACCTTCGAATTTGATCTAATATTCGAAGAAATATTATAATATCCAAAGTGTGGACGAACGCAGTATTCGGTTCGAGCTCTCCAGCCACTTCATATGGTGTCAAAGGGGTTTCTTACAACTTTCAGGCTGTTTTCTCGTAATTGAGGCAGTAAATGCAACTTGCTTCAACAAAAATCAAAGTGATTTGAGAGCAGGTCTTAAAGTGAATTTATCCAAAATTTTGTGTGGGAGGTACCCGAATGAGTGGACAAATATAATCTATATATATATTAGGATGTGTAAAGTATGGACCAAATCAGTCACTCCCATCAAGAGTTATCGTGCGCACAATTTTTCCGAACATTTTTGAGCTTTTGTGGGGGAGGTACCTGAAGGAGTGGACCGGTATGGCTTATCTTCGAACTTAAACTATGTTTGCACAAAATATTACGAAGGCCACATTTTGGACCGAATCGGCAGATCCATTCGAAAATTATCTTGCGCTCCAATCACTACACACAGTTTCATAGGGTTTTTTTGTACCTTTCAGGCTATTTTCTCAGGAAGTATGGACTTGCCCCTGATGAAGCTTATAGCGTCGTATGGGGGCAGTGAATACAACTTACTACAACAAAAATCAAAGCGATTCATGAGCAGGTCCTAAACTGAACTTTTCCGAAATTTTGTGTGGGATGTACCCGAAGTAGTGGACCGATTGAATCCATATTGGAACCTCATCTAAGTCTGGTAGAAATTTCACGATGTGCAAAGTATGGACCAAATTGGATACTTCCTTTAAGATTTATCGTGCGCACAAATTTTCCGAACATTTCCGAACTTTTGTGTGGGAGGTACCGAAAGGAGTGGACCGATATAACCCATCTTCGAACTTAAACTAAGTTTGGACCAAATATTACGAAAGTCAAAATTTGGACCGAATCGGTTGATCCGTTCGAGAGTTATCGTGCGCTCCAGCCACAAATACATTTCGTCGAAACATACTTGGGGTCTAAACCATTATTTCGATGAGGCACATTTTGCCCGTATGAAAGTGTATATACCCTCGTTAGCATAAATGCTGAGGTTATAAAAAGTACAAGCCCCGTAATAAGTAGTTCTCCAAAGTGGGGTGATATCTCCGGAACGGTTTAACCTCTAACTGGTCTTATGAAGAAGTCCTGGTTATCTTCTATAGAAAACCTGGCGACTTCTATAGAACCTGGTGGTCTTCCTTTAGAAAACCAGGTGGTCCTCTATAAGAAGATCTCATGGTCTTCTATAAGAAGGGACTTGATGAACTAGGGACTTGAGGAACTTGTTCCTACACTTCAGCATGTGTGCACATGCTGTCGAATTTGACCACTACAATCTCGGGGGAATCGGTGGCCAAAATTCTGCTACCATCGAAAATGACATTCAACTCAGTGCCCACCTCTGCAGTCCATGTGGTGAACAGAGAGGCCGTAGACTTAGTGGCGGATATTTGCATATTCCTCACGTGGAAAAAGGTGGTAAGATCTGTCAAATAGGAGTTCAAACTTTCATAAATGACATCAGAGAAGGTATCTGACGCCAAGATCGTCCAATCCAATGCCGTCTATAGGGGGCGGAATAAAGGAGACGAAGAAGTTAAACCGTTCCGGAGATATCGCCCCACTTTGGGGAACTACCTGTTACGGGGCTGTACTTTTTCTTCCTGAATTCCACGTACGACTGGCGTCCACATATATAATAGATTATCCAACGTTTAACGTTCTCAGACAAAAAATGTGAATGTATTAAAAAAATTAGCAATTTATGACAGTGCACAATGGTCCCAAATCCAAATTTTTTAGCCAAAACTATTTCAACGTCCATTTTGTATTGAAATTAATTATTATTTATAATAAATGTGTACAAACAGCAATTCTTACGTTTTATCGACCAAAATGACCAAAATTGTCAAAATTTGTTGAACAGGTTGGTCCCTTTGTTAATAATTTTTAATGTTAATGTTAATAATTTTTGGAAGGATTCATATCTTTCAAGAGGTCAAAATGCTAAATTTCAGCCGAATCGGTCATAAAGTGACTCTAAAATCCACAAAATATCTAAAATCGGACGGTACTTTTATGTGAGGGCTATGACAAAAAATGAACCTATTTTCAAAAAAATTATACATACTTGTTTTCTACACTCTGAAACCCTTAAATATGAATTTTCTAGAAAATCGGTTGATAAATGTGATTATTACCGTTCTATTTCAATTGAATACTACGTACAGTCACAAAAAATTCTCCCAGAAAAATCCACTTTATTTTAACTGTGGCAAATTTGAGCACGATTTGACTTCTGAATTTATTAGTACAGACCCCCAGCTATCTTTCAAATTCGATTTGGAGATGGACATATTTAAACATTTTTTTAAAAGTTTAAGTATATTTAAACAATATTTCTAAAAAATAATTTAAATATATATAAAAACATTGATTTTATTACGCTATTTTTACAAATTTCATCTACCTTTTTGAAAATATTATGAAAGTACTCATTAACAGCTTCCCGATTCATATAACTTTGGTCTCACTTCTGTATATTTATGCAACGACGCAATACAACAAAAATTGTATATTTTACAGCACAAAGTCTGTTTTATTTTTACATAAAAAAGTGTCAACTTTGGTACTGCGCCAATCAACGAATACTAACGTTATTTACAAAAACTAATTATTTTCAGATGACTTGAGGTGTTTTTATTATTCTGTGCAAACAAAAATTATAATTTCGAAACTTCAAAAATAGGGTTTTGGCCAAAAATTTCCTGATTGAAACCTATGTGCAGTGTGTTAGTAAGTTTGTATGCACGCAAGCCATAGACTAATGAATTTAATGACGACGGATTACACAATTTTTCCGCCGTCAAGTAACTCAAACCCGAAAACTTAAAAAAGTTCGAAGACGATTTTTGGGGAAAATTACAATTTTTTTTTTGATATTGTTATGTGAGATATAGTTCCCATCTAAAACTAATCCCATGTAGTCTTTTGCCAGAAAAAAATATTTATTAACTTGTATTTTTTTGAGTTTCTTAGTTACCAAACTCAATTCGAACATACTCGGTGAGAGCATTCCGTCGTCTATAAATTCATTAGTCTATTCGCAAGCTACAAAACTAAAACAAATCGAAACATTTGCTCTCTCTTGAACGCTCTTTCTTGGCGTTCGGCCGTCTGTTCGGCAATGATATAGGTCTATGTTTTGGTATAGGGCCCACATAACGGTACCTTCTGATTTGCGGTATTTCGATAATTTAAGTTCATTTTTAATCGAAGTACCTGTAATTTTAGATTTCTAGTGGTCACAAAACATCTTCGCTTAAAATGTTCAATATTGTTCCATGTTTTGGAGTAGCCCCCATATAACGGTACCTTCCGATTTTCGGTATTTTGATGGTTTCAGCTACAATATTGGAGTCATAAAATTTTTCCACCAAAAATTGTAAATATAGGTCCATGTTTTGGTATAGCCCCCATATAATGGTACCCCCAGATTTTCGGTATCTTGAGGGTTTTGACCGAACTAGCTGCAATTTGAGCTTCTTAGGGGTAACAACTATTCTCCACCAAAACATGTCAATATACAGTTAGGCAAAAAATGTATTGCAAAAACCAAAATTGTAGAAAATTTCATATTAGTTGTTCGTTTATGGCAACAAATTATGTAAAAACTATACGGTTTTTGTGCAAATCTCTTGCTATAGGTCCTTACAACAATATTCCGTCAAAATATGCAAAGGTTATTTGCGATTTATAACAAATACGGTGAAAAAATAAGAATTAACTACTACTTGGGAGTGACAAAAATAAAATAATTTTGGAACATTTTACGGTAATTTATGAGAAGAAAATTGTTTAATGGAGTGCTTTTGGGGAACATCTCGTAATCTTAACTGGGGATGGGAATACAATATAAAAAAATATAAAAACGCCTTTAATATATGAAGCAAGAACAAAACATCTTGGATCAAATATAGATCGGAGGCAGAGACAAGAGAGAACCTCTAGATCAACAAGCATATTAAGCGCGTTTGAATAACATTCATACGGCCGCAATTGCAGATGCCATAAGCAGCACATCCCGCATCAATCGCAGCGGAGTAGCGCAGGCTGCCACGACAAACCAGTGTAGTTTTGACCAGGGCTTCGGAGTCGTGCCATTTTTGGTCAGACTCCGACTCCAGTCCAATTTTTTTCTCGACTCCGACTCCGACTCCAACTCCGGAGTCGACTCCGAAAGTAGATAAAATAAAATTCACAACTTAAATTACAGTCACCTCAGTTTGAACTTTCAAGATACATTACATTGGGAGGATACCAAAACATAGACCTATATTGTTCGGGTTTTCTAGTTGACAATACGGAATACAAAGTAACAAGCACTTCAGCATACTTCACACTTCAGAACATGTACCAAAACCCTTCAAAGCAACTGCAATCGGACGGTATCGTTACAAGGTTTCTCTACCTAAACACCGACATACGCGTATATTTACAATTTTCCGAATTTGACTTATGTACCCAATGAGACTCGATATTATTTTATTTTTTACGTATTGCACCACGTAATGTGACAAAAGAAAACCTTCGAAATACATAAAATCGGGCCGTGCCGTTATACTAAATCGTAAACCTACCGGCAATTTTACATCTTTATACTTTTTAAAGTTCCCGATGAATATTTCGATGTGTTTCAAACGGAATGATAAGTTTGTATCTTATGGTGGAAAGTGTCTTTTGTCTACCACCTCAAAAATAATACAAGTAAAACCAACGTTTAGTACGGCTAAGCCGAACTGACAATCGGAAATGATTAAATAGTTCTAGAAATTTATATATATCCATCATCCTATAGAGGTAATGCTCATAATTTAACGTCAATTTGTTAAATATTTTTCATTGCTCAGCTTAAATATTTTGACAAATTTATCCCAGATGCATGACTTAATCGAAAAATCATTTGATCTCTTCTCATCGTAGAACAACTGGATAGCAAAGGAATATCCCCTTAAATAGAGAGAGAAATGGTTAAGTAGGTTTACTTATAGATAACCACACACTATTCTATTATAAAAAGCAGACTTCTTTATAAAAGACGCATGGTTCTTCAAAAGACCGAATATGTCGGTTAAAAAATAGCAGGAACATCGTCTTTAAGAAGATTCTAACTTTTCTCATACAAATTCAGCAAGAAGTCTAGTAGGGATTTCATATGATTTCCCTTAAAGTACTACAAGGTCTTTCATAGAAGTCCAACAGGTTCTTTCACAACAGACATAAATGACTTCTAATAAAAAACAACAAGAAAAGACCAGTCAGTCTTCTATAAAATGGCCTGTAAATATTCTAAAAGGTCTTCCCTAAGTATATTTGGAACACGCACACATTATTCCAATCAATTGACCCAAAAATATTTCCGATATACATTTTGTAGTCAAAATAGAGATTAGGGGCCATTATTAAATCTTTCCTTTTGCTAAAGGTTAGATTTTAAAAGGCAAAATAGAGAAATTTGGTGGCTTTAAAATATAAATTTCAAATTAAACATTAATGGTACAAATGATATTCATCAAATTTAATGTTCACTTTTAACTTTATGGTAACACGAAAGCTATAAATCTGTTCGTTAAATCGAAAAAATAACAAAAGGAAAGTTGTAATAATACCCCTATGAGTTTTTATACCCTACACCACTATGTGGAAAGGGTATTATAAGTTTGTTTTGGTAAAAATTCATGTAACACCGCGAAATATTCGTCGGAGACCCTCGATGTGGTATACCAATCTTCATATCTCGGCGAGATAAAGCGATTTTGAGATGTGTGTCCGTCCGTCCGTCCGTCCGTCCGTCCGTGTGTCCGTCTGTCCATTATAAATTGTAATCAAACTCCAGGCCGCAATTATGGACCGATCGTCACGAAATTTGGTATGGAGGTCGGTTTCACATCAGAATAGATTGCTATTTTAATTGGTGATGATCGTGAAATATTTAGTGGGTGAAATGGACCAAAAACATAATTTTTATCCGATTTTGTAGATGCTCTGTAGGTCGCAATAATAGTCAGATTGCTTCGAAATTTTAAGTAAGGTAAGAGTATATGACGAAGAAGTAGCTTGCAATTGGAGATGGCGATCAGATAATATTTAGAGGGTTAAATGGACCAAAACTTTTGTGTGAAAATTGTGAAAAATTTAAGTATACAGCTTATATCTTAATTCTTAGAAGAGACATTCCGGGCAAGTAAGCTATACTTGGAAAAGGAACGCTTGACCTTTCTATTGATGTCAATTGTGTTGGTGTACATGATAAGATAACAGAGTTACAGCCTAATACACCCTGTTATTTGTTTGTAGTGTAATGATAAACACGCTAGAGGTCGCAATTATAGCCCAATAATCACGAAATTTTGCACGAGGTTGGGAGTTAGGTAGAGGAAGATGCCTACAGTTTTGGATGATGATCTAATATTATTTATCGGAAGAAATGGACCATTACTTTTGTATGAAAAATACAAAAAAATATTTTTGGTCTATATTTTATTTCCTGGAGGGCATATACCGGTAAAGTAGACTACATATGAAAATAGAACTACTAATCTTCCCCCTGATGAAAATTGCGATAAAACGAAACAATTATTATTTGATATGTGGAAAGCTAATTCCCAAGGGTAAAGGTGTAGGGTATTGCATGGTCGGCCCCGTCCGACTATAGCCTTGGCTTACTTGTTTTTTTTTAAATTATGATCATTTAAATAATTTAAATTGATTTGACAAATTTTGATAAATGTATAACAGATTGTTGCCCGGAGTCGGAGTCGAGCTTTTTTTCACGACTCCGACTCCAGCAAAATTTGCTAGACTCCAGACTCCAACTCCGACTCCGAAGCCCTGGTTTTGACTCAACTACGCTCGGGATGGTGCAGCCGTTTGAGTTCCTAAAGGGCAAAGATCGATGACAAATCATCTGCCCAGATTGCGCCACAGGCCCGCACAACACACGGCACCTTTTCAACTGCCCCGCCAAACCTTCTCAACTTACTCTTGTGGATCTGTGGTTACATCCCATCAAAGCGGTCACGTTTCTGCAACTGGAGATTGACGCAGAGCCAGATTAAGCAAAAGAAATAATATACAAACATATAATACAAAAAACTGTTACAACAACAGTTGCGACTGAATTTAATGAAGAAATTTTATAATTTGTCTCAATATAATAAAGTTCGTGATATTTTAGTTTTAAACAAATAATAAATTCTTTTTATTTATTCTGGGATATTTTGCAATGGCTTGCATTTTTATTGCATCTTTGAACTGCATAAAAAGACATTCCGAATAGTGCCCTTAAACTACATCCAAAGCACTGCATCAAACCAAGTGCTTTGGGTGCAAATTGGATTGCATCCTATCCAACATTAAGGTTAGTTAAAATGCGATTGCAAAGGGATAGTTAATATGCAGTGCCGAAGGGTTAGATAAAATGCATTGCTAATGGAGTGCATCTTTCAGCAGTCACGCTCATAAGTAAAACTGCATAATTTGATGCAAATCACTTGTACATATGATTTAACTGCATCTTTGGAGGCAAACTTTTTGCTGAGTTGGTGTAGGGAATGGCCCCATATAACGGTACTGACCGACTTAAGGTATTTCAAAGTTACTTACTTACTTACTTAGCTGGCCCATTACAGAACATTTGTTCTATAGGCCGAACTAAGAAAAGATCTCCAATTCTCTCTATTTGTTGCTTCGCTTTCTGGAATACCGCGCCTTTTCATCTCATCATCCACTTGTTTGCGCCATCTATTCCTTGGCCTGCCAATTCTGCGTGCACCGCCAAGCGGTCCGTGTTTATACACCTTTTTAGCGGGGTCATCATCGCTCATTCTTATGATATGGCCTAGCCAACGCAATCGCTGCATCTCGATACGTTTAACAATATTGATGTCGTTGTACAGCAGATACAGCTCGTGGTTCATGCGACGTCGATATTCACCGTCAACGCAGATTGGTCCGTAGATCTTTCGAAGATTTTTTCTCTCAAACACACCAAGCACTGCCATGTCTGCTTGCGCAAGTACCCAGGCTTCGGAGCCATACATCAGCACGGGTAGTATCAGTGTTTTGTAGAGCGTTATTTTTGTTTGACAAGATGTGGCTTTGTCTTTAAACTGCTTACTTAAACCAAAGTAGCATCTGTTGGCCAATACAATTCTTCTTTTTATTTCACAACTGATGTCGTTTGTTGTGTTTACGGAGGTGCCGAGGTAGACGAAGTCTTTTACTACCTCAATATTATAGGAACCAACTTCCACAGTCGGTCCGAGCTCAATTGACGCATTGCGCGTCTACACCATCAACTTGGTCTTCTCACCGTTTACCGCCAGACCCACTTTAGCAGATTCTCCTTCGACCTTCATAAAGGTATCAGTTACTTCTTTTACTGATCGGCCTATGATGTCTATATCATCAGCATAAGCAAGTAACATGTGACTATTGGTGTAGATTGTGCCACTTCTTTTGACGTTTGCCTCTCGTATAACCTTTTCTAGCAGGATGTTAAAGAGATCACACGAATCGAGTTATTTCAGTGGCTGTAATTTGACAATTAGGGTTGCCAGTGATCCAAAAGCGTCTGCATCGAAAATTGTGGACAAAGGCCCAGGTATAACGATACCTCTTGTTTTCAAGTATTGTGAAGTTTTCCGACTCGATTAGCTCTTATTTGGTATTTGCGTTTCCAGTGGTCAGAAAACTTGTCCACATAGCATGTATTACCCACAAATAAGCAGAGCGCCCGATTTCAGGTATTTTAAAGTTTTATTTAGAAGTATATGAAGTGTAATTGGCAATTAGCATTCCCAGTGGCCATAAAACTTCTTAATTATTTAATTTTAGTTCATAATATTTCATTGTGGAGAGTATAAAATTTCGTGCCGACAGAACTTAAACCCTTTTTAGTTGTTTTCTTCTAAAAATTAACTTTTAGGCCTCCGTGATAACCCTTTTCCACGAAATTCAACATTGACTTATGTAGCGAATAAAATAACTTGCTATTTATAAGCGAGTCTCTATTTGTGTGTGAGTGTGTGGGTATTCATGGAATTGTGAGTGTTCCCATGCATATATGCGCCGAGAATTTGCATTTTAAGTTGCATGTCAACAGTTGTGGTGGTAGACGCTATGCATAGTCATGACATCTGTGATGGTGTGCTTGCACACACACACTTATATTAAATGATTTTAGTAAAGAACATTGTACACTTGTACATTACTGTGTATATGTGTGTCCTTTAGTTAGTTTTGGCATACCTTCGTGAAAATTAATATTTTATATTATGCTTTTGCAACATGATGCAATAGTTTACAAAGATACCTACATATAACAAAAAGAGTTATGTAGGTATGTATGTATACATACATATATACACGTATAGAAAAGCATAGCAATGTATGTATAAAATAACTAACACAGAAAACCCATAAATATACAGTTACATTTAAGTTGGCATTCTTGTAAGGACACCAACCAAAATAATATTTGAACACATATACACGCATATGTGTGTGCATAAATGAATATATGTATGTGTAAGATTTCACATCAAATATATTTCTATTAGTTTTAATACATTTTAAATGAAATTTGTTTTGTGTAATGCCTTTGCAACCAAAGAACCCAAAAGAATTCTGAATATGGTAAATTTTAAATTAGAAAATTGTTTCTAAAGATGGAAGATAGCAAAACTATGTATGAATACTGTTTTGGGGACACTGGGAAAGACAGCTGATGTTGTTGGTCATGAAAAAAATTTGTTTAAAAAATCCACGCTTCTTGTTGTGTTGGTCATGAAAAAAATTTGTTAAAAAAATCCACGCTTCTTGTTGTGTTGGTCATGAAAAAAATTTGTTTAAAAAATCCACGCTTCTTGTTGTGTTGGTCATGAAAAAAATTTGTTTAAAAAATCCACGCTTCTTGTTGTGTTGGTCATGAAAAAAATTTGTTTAAAAAATCCACGCTTCTTGTTGTGTTGGTCATGAAGAAAATTTGTTTAAAAAATCCACGCTTCTTGTTGTGTTGGTCATGAAAAAAATTTGTTTAAAAAATCCACGCTTCTTGTTGTGTTGGTCATGAAGAAAATTTGTTTAAAAAATCCACGCTTCTTGTTGTGTTGGTCATGAAAAAAATTTGTTTAAAAAATCCACGCTTCTTGTTGTGTTGGTCATGAAAAAAATTTGTTTAAAAAATCCACGCTTCTTGTTGTGTTGGTCATGAAAAAAATTTGTTTAAAAAATCCACGCTTCTTGTTGTGTTGGTCATGAAAAAAATTTGTTTAAAAAATCCACGCTTCTTGTTGTGTTGGTCATGAAAAAAATTTGTTTAAAAAATCCACGCTTCTTGTTGTGTTGGTCATGAAAAAAATTTGTTTAAAAAATCCACGCTTCTTGTTGTGTTGGTCATGAAAAAAATTTGTTTAAAAAATCCACGCTTCTTGTTGTGTTGGTCATGAAAAAAATTTGTTTAAAAAATCCACGCTTCTTGTTGTGTTGGTCATGAAGAAAATTTGTTTAAAAAATCCTCGCTTCTTGTTGTGTTGGTCATGAAAAAAATTTGTTTAAAAAATCCACGCTTCTTGTTGTGTTGGTCATGAAAAAAATTTGTTTAAAAAATCCACGCTTCTTGTTGTGTTGGTCATGAAAAAAATTTGTTTAAAAAATCCACGCTTCTTGTTGTGTTGGTCATGAAAAAAATTTGTTTAAAAAATCCACGCTTCTTGTTGTGTTGGTCATGAAAAAAATTTGTTTAAAAAATCCACGCTTCTTGTTGTGTTGGTCATGAAAAAAATTTGTTTAAAAAATCCACGCTTCTTGTTGTGTTGGTCATGAAAAAAATTTGTTTAAAAAATCCACGCTTCTTGTTGTGTTGGTCATGAAAAAAATTTGTTTAAAAAATCCACGCTTCTTGTTGTGTTGGTCATGAAAAAAATTTGTTTAAAAAATCCACGCTTCTTGTTGTGTTGGTCATGAAAAAAATTTGTTTAAAAAATCCACGCTTCTTGTTGTGTTGGTCATGAAAAAAATTTGTTTAAAAAATCCACGCTTCTTGTTGTGTTGGTCATGAAAAAAATTTGTTTAAAAAATCCACGCTTCTTGTTGTGTTGGTCATGAAAAAAATTTGTTTAAAAAATCCACGCTTCTTGTTGTGTTGGTCATGAAAAAAATTTGTTTAAAAAATCCACGCTTCTTGTTGTGTTGGTCATGAAAAAAATTTGTTTAAAAAATCCACGCTTCTTGTTGTGTTGGTCATGAAAAAAATTTGTTTAAAAAATCCACGCTTCTTGTTGTGTTGGTCATGAAAAAATTTGTTTAAAAAATCCACGCTTCTTGTTGTGTTGGTCATGAAAAAAATTTGTTTAAAAAATCCACGCTTCTTGTTGTGTTGGTCATGAAAAAAATTTGTTTAAAAAATCCACGCTTCTTGTTGTGTTGGTCATGAAAAAAATTTGTTTAAAAAATCCACGCTTCTTGTTGTGTTGGTCATGAAAAAAATTTGTTTAAAAAATCCACGCTTCTTGTTGTGTTGGTCATGAAAAAAATTTGTTTAAAAAATCCACGCTTCTTGTTGTGTTGGTCATGAAAAAAATTTGTTTAAAAAATCCACGCTTCTTGTTGTGTTGGTCATGAAAAAAATTTGTTTAAAAAATCCACGCTTCTTGTTGCGTTGGTCATGAAAAAAATTTGTTTAAAAAATCCACGCTTCTTGTTGTGTTGGTCATGAAAAAAATTTGTTTAAAAAATCCACGCTTCTTGTTGTGTTGGTCATGAAAAAAATTTGTTTAAAAAATCCACGCTTCTTGTTGTGTTGGTCATGAAAAAAATTTGTTTAAAAAATCCACGCTTCTTGTTGTGTTGGTCATGAAAAAAATTTGTTTAAAAAATCCACGCTTCTTGTTGTGTTGGTCATGAAGAAAATTTGTTTAAAAAATCCACGCTTCTTGTTGTGTTGGTCATGAAAAAAATTTGTTTAAAAAATCCACGCTTCTTGTTGTGTTGGTCATGAAGAAAATTTGTTTAAAAAATCCACGCTTCTTGTTGTGTTGGTCATGAAAAAAATTTGTTTAAAAAATCCACGCTTCTTGTTGTGTTGGTCATGAAAAAAATTTGTTTAAAAAATCCACGCTTCTTGTTGTGTTGGTCATGAAAAAAATTTGTTTAAAAAATCCACGCTTCTTGTTGTGTTGGTCATGAAAAAAATTTGTTTAAAAAATCCACGCTTCTTGTTGTGTTGGTCATGAAAAAAATTTGTTTAAAAAATCCACGCTTCTTGTTGTGTTGGTCATGAAAAAAATTTGTTTAAAAAATCCACGCTTCTTGTTGTGTTGGTCATGAAGAAAATTTGTTTAAAAAATCCACGCTTCTTGTTGTGTTGGTCATGAAAAAAATTTGTTTAAAAAATCCACGCTTCTTGTTGTGTTGGTCATGAAAAAAATTTGTTTAAAAAATCCACGCTTCTTGTTGTGTTGGTCATGAAAAAAATTTGTTTAAAAAATCCACGCTTCTTGTTGTGTTGGTCATGAAAAAAATTTGTTTAAAAAATCCACGCTTCTTGTTGTGTTGGTCATGAAAAAAATTTGTTTAAAAAATCCACGCTTCTTGTTGTGTTGGTCATGAAAAAAATTTGTTTAAAAAATCCACGCTTCTTGTTGTGTTGGTCATGAAAAAAATTTGTTTAAAAAATCCACGCTTCTTGTTGTGTTGGTCATGAAGAAAATTTGTTTAAAAAATCCACGCTTCTTGTTGTGTTGGTCATGAAAAAAATTTGTTTAAAAAATCCACGCTTCTTGTTGTGTTGGTCATGAAAAAAATTTGTTTAAAAAATCCACGCTTCTTGTTGTGTTGGTCATGAAAAAAATTTGTTTAAAAAATCCACGCTTCTTGTTGTGTTGGTCATGAAAAAAATTTGTTTAAAAAATCCACGCTTCTTGTTGTGTTGGTCATGAAAAAAATTTGTTTAAAAAATCCACGCTTCTTGTTGTGTTGGTCATGAAAAAAATTTGTTTAAAAAATCCACGCTTCTTGTTGTGTTGGTCATGAAGAAAATTTGTTTAAAAAATCCACGCTTCTTGTTGTGTTGGTCATGAAAAAAATTTGTTTAAAAAATCCACGCTTCTTGTTGTGTTGGTCATGAAAAAAATTTGTTTAAAAAATCCACGCTTCTTGTTGTGTTGGTCATGAAAAAAATTTGTTTAAAAAATCCACGCTTCTTGTTGTGTTGGTCATGAAAAAAATTTGTTTAAAAAATCCACGCTTCTTGTTGTGTTGGTCATGAAAAAAATTTGTTTAAAAAATCCACGCTTCTTGTTGTGTTGGTCATGAAAAAAATTTGTTTAAAAAATCCACGCTTCTTGTTGTGTTGGTCATGAAAAAAATTTGTTTAAAAAATCCACGCTTCTTGTTGTGTTGGTCATGAAAAAAATTTGTTTAAAAAATCCACGCTTCTTGTTGTGTTGGTCATGAAAAAAATTTGTTTAAAAAATCCACGCTTCTTGTTGTGTTGGTCATGAAAAAATTTGTTTAAAAAATCCACGCTTCTTGTTGTGTTGGTCATGAAAAAAATTTGTTTAAAAAATCCACGCTTCTTGTTGTGTTGGTCATGAAAAAAATTTGTTTAAAAAATCCACGCTTCTTGTTGTGTTGGTCATGAAAAAAATTTGTTTAAAAAATCCACGCTTCTTGTTGTGTTGGTCATGAAAAAAATTTGTTTAAAAAATCCACGCTTCTTGTTGTGTTGGTCATGAAAAAAATTTGTTTAAAAAATCCACGCTTCTTGTTGTGTTGGTCATGAAAAAAATTTGTTTAAAAAATCCACGCTTCTTGTTGTGTTGGTCATGAAAAAAATTTGTTTAAAAAATCCACGCTTCTTGTTGTGTTGGTCATGAAAAAAATTTGTTTAAAAAATCCACGCTTCTTGTTGCGTTGGTCATGAAAAAAATTTGTTTAAAAAATCCACGCTTCTTGTTGTGTTGGTCATGAAAAAAATTTGTTTAAAAAATCCACGCTTCTTGTTGTGTTGGTCATGAAAAAAATTTGTTTAAAAAATCCACGCTTCTTGTTGTGTTGGTCATGAAAAAAATTTGTTTAAAAAATCCACGCTTCTTGTTGCGTTGGTCATGAAAAAAATTTGTTTAAAAAATCCACGCTTCTTGTTGTGTTGGTCATGAAAAAAATTTGTTTAAAAAATCCACGCTTCTTGTTGTGTTGGTCATGAAAAAAATTTGTTTAAAAAATCCACGCTTCTTGTTGTGTTGGTCATGAAAAAAATTTGTTTAAAAAATCCACGCTTCTTGTTGTGTTGGTCATGAAAAAAATTTGTTTAAAAAATCCACGCTTCTTGTTGTGTTGGTCATGAAAAAAATTTGTTTAAAAAATCCACGCTTCTTGTTGTGTTGGTCATGAAAAAAATTTGTTTAAAAAATCCACGCTTCTTGTTGTGTTGGTCATGAAAAAAATTTGTTTAAAAAATCCACGCTTCTTGTTGTGTTGGTCATGAAAAAAATTTGTTTAAAAAATCCACGCTTCTTGTTGTGTTGGTCATGAAAAAAATTTGTTTAAAAAATCCACGCTTCTTGTTGTGTTGGTCATGAAAAAAATTTGTTTAAAAAATCCACGCTTCTTGTTGTGTTGGTCATGAAAAAAATTTGTTTAAAAAATCCACGCTTCTTGTTGTGTTGGTCATGAAAAAAATTTGTTTAAAAAATCCACGCTTCTTGTTGTGTTGGTCATGAAAAAAATTTGTTTAAAAAATCCACGCTTCTTGTTGTGTTGGTCATGAAAAAAATTTGTTTAAAAAATCCACGCTTCTTGTTGTGTTGGTCATGAAAAAAATTTGTTTAAAAAATCCACGCTTCTTGTTGTGTTGGTCATGAAAAAAATTTGTTTAAAAAATCCACGCTTCTTGTTGTGTTGGTCATGAAAAAAATTTGTTTAAAAAATCCACGCTTCTTGTTGTGTTGGTCATGAAAAAAATTTGTTTAAAAAATCCACGCTTCTTGTTGTGTTGGTCATGAAAAAAATTTGTTTAAAAAATCCACGCTTCTTGTTGTGTTGGTCATGAAAAAAATTTGTTTAAAAAATCCACGCTTCTTGTTGTGTTGGTCATGAAAAAAATTTGTTTAAAAAATCCACGCTTCTTGTTGTGTTGGTCATGAAAAAAATTTGTTTAAAAAATCCACGCTTCTTGTTGTGTTGGTCATGAAAAAAATTTGTTTAAAAAATCCACGCTTCTTGTTGTGTTGGTCATGAAAAAAATTTGTTTAAAAAATCCACGCTTCTTGTTGTGTTGGTCATGAAAAAAATTTGTTTAAAAAATCCACGCTTCTTGTTGTGTTGGTCATGAAAAAAATTTGTTTAAAAAATCCACGCTTCTTGTTGTGTTGGTCATGAAAAAAATTTGTTTAAAAAATCCACGCTTCTTGTTGTGTTGGTCATGAAAAAAATTTGTTTAAAAAATCCACGCTTCTTGTTGTGTTGGTCATGAAAAAAATTTGTTTAAAAATCCACGCTTCTTGTTGTGTTGGTCATGGAAAAAATTTGTTTAAAAAATCCATGCTTCTTGTTGTGTTGGTCATGGAAAAATTTGTTTAAAAAATCCACACTTCTTGTTGTGTTGGTCATGGAGAAAAATTGTTTAAAAAATCCACGCTTCTTGTTGTGTTGGTCATGAAAAAAATTTGTTTAAAAAATCCACGCTTCTTGTTGTGTTGGTCATGAAAAAAATTTGTTTAAAAAATCCACGCTTCTTGTTGTGTTGGTCATGAAAAAAATTTGTTTAAAAAATCCACGCTTCTTGTTGTGTTGGTCATGAAAAAAATTTGTTTAAAAAATCCACGCTTCTTGTTGTGTTGGTCATGAAAAAAATTTGTTTAAAAAATCCACGCTTCTTGTTGTGTTGGTCATGAAAAAAATTTGTTTAAAAAATCCACGCTTCTTGTTGTGTTGGTCATGAAAAAATTTGTTTAAAAAATCCACGCTTCTTGTTGTGTTGGTCATGAAAAAAATTTGTTTAAAAAATCCACGCTTCTTGTTGTGTTGGTCATGAAAAAAATTTGTTTAAAAAATCCACGCTTCTTGTTGTGTTGGTCATGAAAAAAATTTGTTTAAAAAATCCACGCTTCTTGTTGTGTTGGTCATGAAAAAAATTTGTTTAAAAAATCCACGCTTCTTGTTGTGTTGGTCATGAAAAAAATTTGTTTAAAAAATCCACGCTTCTTGTTGTGTTGGTCATGAAAAAAATTTGTTTAAAAAATCCACGCTTCTTGTTGTGTTGGTCATGAAAAAAATTTGTTTAAAAAATCCACGCTTCTTGTTGCGTTGGTCATGAAAAAAATTTGTTTAAAAAATCCACGCTTCTTGTTGTGTTGGTCATGAAAAAAATTTGTTTAAAAAATCCACGCTTCTTGTTGTGTTGGTCATGAAAAAAATTTGTTTAAAAAATCCACGCTTCTTGTTGTGTTGGTCATGAAAAAAATTTGTTTAAAAAATCCACGCTTCTTGTTGCGTTGGTCATGAAAAAAATTTGTTTAAAAAATCCACGCTTCTTGTTGTGTTGGTCATGAAAAAAATTTGTTTAAAAAATCCACGCTTCTTGTTGTGTTGGTCATGAAAAAAATTTGTTTAAAAAATCCACGCTTCTTGTTGTGTTGGTCATGAAAAAAATTTGTTTAAAAAATCCACGCTTCTTGTTGTGTTGGTCATGAAAAAAATTTGTTTAAAAAATCCACGCTTCTTGTTGTGTTGGTCATGAAAAAAATTTGTTTAAAAAATCCACGCTTCTTGTTGTGTTGGTCATGAAAAAAATTTGTTTAAAAAATCCACGCTTCTTGTTGTGTTGGTCATGAAAAAAATTTGTTTAAAAAATCCACGCTTCTTGTTGTGTTGGTCATGAAAAAAATTTGTTTAAAAAATCCACGCTTCTTGTTGTGTTGGTCATGAAAAAAATTTGTTTAAAAAATCCACGCTTCTTGTTGTGTTGGTCATGAAAAAAATTTGTTTAAAAAATCCACGCTTCTTGTTGTGTTGGTCATGAAAAAAATTTGTTTAAAAAATCCACGCTTCTTGTTGTGTTGGTCATGAAAAAAATTTGTTTAAAAAATCCACGCTTCTTGTTGTGTTGGTCATGAAAAAAATTTGTTTAAAAAATCCACGCTTCTTGTTGTGTTGGTCATGAAAAAAATTTGTTTAAAAAATCCACGCTTCTTGTTGTGTTGGTCATGAAAAAAATTTGTTTAAAAAATCCACGCTTCTTGTTGTGTTGGTCATGAAAAAAATTTGTTTAAAAAATCCACGCTTCTTGTTGTGTTGGTCATGAAAAAAATTTGTTTAAAAAATCCACGCTTCTTGTTGTGTTGGTCATGAAAAAAATTTGTTTAAAAAATCCACGCTTCTTGTTGTGTTGGTCATGAAAAAAATTTGTTTAAAAAATCCACGCTTCTTGTTGTGTTGGTCATGAAAAAAATTTGTTTAAAAAATCCACGCTTCTTGTTGTGTTGGTCATGAAAAAAATTTGTTTAAAAAATCCACGCTTCTTGTTGTGTTGGTCATGAAAAAAATTTGTTTAAAAAATCCACGCTTCTTGTTGTGTTGGTCATGAAAAAAATTTGTTTAAAAAATCCACGCTTCTTGTTGTGTTGGTCATGAAAAAAATTTGTTTAAAAAATCCACGCTTCTTGTTGTGTTGGTCATGAAAAAAATTTGTTTAAAAAATCCACGCTTCTTGTTGTGTTGGTCATGAAAAAAATTTGTTTAAAAATCCACGCTTCTTGTTGTGTTGGTCATGGAAAAAATTTGTTTAAAAAATCCATGCTTCTTGTTGTGTTGGTCATGGAAAAATTTGTTTAAAAAATCCACACTTCTTGTTGTGTTGGTCATGGAGAAAAATTGTTTAAAAAATCCCCGCTTCTTGTTGTGTTGGTCATGGAAAAATTTGTTTAAAAAATCCACGCTTCTTGTTGTGTTGGTCATGGAAAATTTTTTTTTAAAAAATCCACGCTTCTTGTTGTGTTGGTCATGGAGAAAATTTGTTTAAAAAATCCACGCTTCTTGTTGTGTTGGTCATGGAAAAAATTTGTTTAAAAAATCCACGTTTCTTGTTGTGTTGGTCATGGAAAAAAATTGTTTTAAAATCCACGCTTCTTGTTGTGTTGGTCATGGAAATTTTTTTTAGAAAATCCACGATTCTTTTTATATTGGTCATGGAAAAATTTGTTTAAAAATCCACGCTTTTTGTTGTGTTGGTCATGGAAAAAATCCACGCTTCTTGTTGTGTTGGTCATGGAAAAATTTTTTTTAAAAAATCCACGCTTCTTGTTATGTTGGTCATGGAAAAAATTTGTTTAAAAAATCCACGCTTCTTGTTGTGTTGGTCATGGAAAAAATTTGTTTAAAAAATCCACGCTTTTGTTGTGTTGTCATGGAAAAAATTGTTTAAAAAATCCACGCTTTTTGTTGTGTTGGTCGTGGAAAAATTGTTTAGAAAATCCACGCTATTTGTTGTGTTGGTCATGGAAAAAAAAATAGTTTAAAAAATCCACGCTTTTTGTTGTGTTGGTCATTTATAAACATTTGTTTAAAAAATCCACAATTCTTGTTGTCGTGGTCATGGAAAAAATTTGTTAACAAATCCACGCTCCTTGTACTGTTGGTCATGGAAAAGTTTGTTAAAAAAATCCACAATTCTTGTTGTCTTGGACATGGAAAAAATTTTGTTTAAAAAATTCACGCTTCTTGTTGTGTTGGTCATGAAAAAAAAATTGTTTAAAAAATCCACGCTTCTTGCGGTGTTTTTTAAAAAATCCACGTTTCTTTTTGTGTTGGTCATGGAAAAAATTAGTTTAAAAAATCCGCGCTTCTTGCGGTGTTTTTTAAAAATCCACGCTTTTTGTTGTGTTGGTCATGGAAAAAAATTTGTTTAAAAAATCCACGCTTTTTGTTGTGTTGGTCAAGGAAAAAAATTGTTTAAAAAATGCACGCTTTTTGTTGTGTTGGTCATGGAAAAAAATTGTTTAAAAAATCCACGCTTTTTGTTGTGTTGGTCATGGAAAAAAATTGTTTAAAAATCCACGCTTTTTGTTGTGTTGGTCATGGAAAAAATTGTTTAAAAATCCACGTTTCTTGTTGTGTAGGTCATGAAAAAAAATTGTTTAAAAAATCCACGCTTTTTGTTGTGTTGGTCATGGAAAAACATTGTTTAAAAAATCCACGCTTTTTGTTGTGTTGGTCATGGAAAAACATTGTTTAAAAAATCCACGCGTTTTGTTGTGTTGGTCATGGAAAAATTGTTTAAAAATCCACGCTTTTGGTGGGTTGGTCATGGACAAAAATTGTTTAAAAAATCCACGCTTTTTGTTGTGTTGGTCATGGAAAAAATTGTTTAAAAAATCCACGCTTTTTGTTGTGTTGGTCATGGAAAAATATTGTTTAAAAAATCCACGCGTTTTGTTGTGTTGGTCATGGAAAAACATTGTTTAAAAAATCCACGCTTTTTGTTGTGTTGGTCACGGAAAAAATTGTTTAAAAAATCCACTCGTTTTTGTTGTGTTGGTCATGGAAAAAATTGTTTAAAAAATCCACGCTTTTTGTTGTGTTGGTCATGGAAAAAATTTGTTTAAAAAATCCACGCTTCTTGTTGTGTTGGTCATGGAGAAAATTTGTTTAAAAAATCCACGCTTCTTGTTGTGTTGGTCATGGAAAAAATTTGTTTAAAAAATCCACGCTTCTTGTTGTATTGGTCATGGAAAAAATTTGTTTTGAAATCCAAGCTTCTTGTTGTGTTGGTCATGGAAAATTTTTTTTAGAAAATCCACAATTCTTTTTGTATTGGTCATGGAAAAAATTTGTTTAAAAAATCCACGCTTTTTGTTGTGTTGGTCATGGAAAAAATCCACTCTTCTTGTTGTGTTGGTCATGGAAAAAATTTGTTTAAAAAATCCACGCTTCTTGTTGTGTTTGTCAAGGAAAAAATTTGTTTAAAAAATCCACGCTTCTTGTTGTGTTGGTCATGGAAAAATTTATTTAAAAAATCTACGCTTCTTGTTGTGTTGGTCATGGAAAAAAATTGTTTAAAAAATCTACGCTTCTTGTTGTGTTGGTCATGGAAAAAAATTGTTTAACAAATCTACGCTTCTTGTTGTGTTGGTCATGGAAAAAATTGTTTAAAAAATCCACGCTTTTTGTTGTGTTGGTCATGGAAAAAATTGTTTAGAAATTCCACGCTTCTTGTTGTGTTAGCCATGGACAAAATTTGTTTTAAAAGCCACGCTTCTTGTTGTGTTGGTCATGGAAAATTTTTTTTAGAAAATCCACGATTCTTTTTGTATTGGTCATGGAAAAATTTGTTTAAAAAATCCACGCTTTTTGTTGTGTTGGTCATGGAAAAATTTATTTAAAAAATCTACGCTTCTTGTTGTGTTGGTCATGGAAAAAAATTGTTTAACAAATCTACGCTTCTTGTTGTGTTGGTCATGGAAAAAAATTATTTAGAAAATCCACGCTTTTGTTGTGTTGGTCATGGAAAAAATTGTTTAAAAAATCCACGCTTTTTGTTGTGTTGGTCATGGAAAAAAATGTTTAGAAAATCCACGCTTCTTGTTGTGTTGGTCATGGAAAAAATTTGTTTTAAAATCCACGCATCTTGTTGTGTTGTTCATGGAAAATTTTTTTTAGAAAATCCACGATTCTTTTTGTATTGGTCATGGAAAAATTTGTTTAAAAAATCCACGCTTTTTGTTGTGTTGGTCATGGAAAAATCCATGCTTCTTGTTGTGTTGGTCATGGAAAAAATTTGTTTAAAAAATCTACGCTTCTTGTTGTGTTGGTCATGGAAAAAAATTGTTTAAAAAATCTACGCTTCTTGTTGTGTTGGTCATGGAAAAAATTGTTTAAAAAATCCACTCGTTTTTGTTGTGTTGGTCATGGAAAAAATTGTTTAAAAAATCCACGCTTTTTGTTGTGTTGGTCATGGAAAAAATTTGTTTAAAAAATCCACGCTTCTTGTTGTGTTGGTCATGGAGAAAATTTGTTTAAAAAATCCACGCTTCTTGTTGTGTTGGTCATGGAGAAAATTTGTTTAAAAAATCCACGCTTCTTGTTGTGTTGGTCATGGAAAAAATTTGTTTAAAAAATCCACGCTTCTTGTTGTATTGGTTATGGAAAAAATTTGTTTTGAAATCCAAGCTTCTTGTTGTGTTGGTCATGGACAATTTTTTTTAGAAAATCCACAATTCTTTTTGTATTGGTCATGGAAAAATTTGTTTAAAAAATCCACGCTTTTTGTTGTGTTGGTCATGGAAAAAATTTGTTTAAAAAATCCACGCTTCTTGTTGTGTTTGTCAAGGAAAAAATTTGTTTAAAAAATCCACGCTTCTTGTTGTGTTGGTCATGGAAAAATTTATTTAAAAAATCTATGCTTCTTGTTGTGTTGGTCATGGAAAAAAATTGTTAAAAAAATCTACGCTTCTTGTTGTGTTGGTCATGGAAAAAAATTGTTTAACAAATCTACGCTTCTTGTTGTGTTGGTCATGGAAAAAATTGTTTAAAAAATCCACGCTTTTTGTTGTGTTGGTCATGGAAAAAATTTGTTTTAAAATCCACGCTTCTTTTTGTATTGGTCATGGAAAAATTTGTTTAAAAAATCCACGCTTTTTGTTGTGTTGGTCATGGAAAAATTTATTTAAAAAATCTACGCTTCTTGTTGTGTTGGTCATGGAAAAAAATTGTTTAACAAATCTACGCTTCTTGTTGTGTTGGTCATGGAAAAAAATTATTTAGAAAATCCACGCTTTTGTTGTGTTGGTCATGGAAAAAAATTGTTTAAAAAATCCACGCTTTTTGTTGTGTTGGTCATGGAAAAAATTGTTTAGAAAATCCACGCTTCTTGTTGTGTTGGTCATGGAAAAAATTTGTTTTAAAATCCACGCTTCTTGTTGTGTTGGTCATGGAAAATTTTTTTTAAAAAATCCACGCTTCTTGTTGTGTTGGTCATGAAAAAAATCCATGCTTCTTGTTGTGTTGGTCATGGAAAAAATTTGTTTAAAAAATCTACGCTTCTTGTTGTGTTGGTCATGGAAAAAATTTGTTTAAAAAATCTACGCTTCTTGTTGTGTTGGTCATGGAAAAAATTTGTTTAAAAAATCCACGCTTCTTGTTGTGTTGGTCATGAAAAAAATTTGTTTAAAAATCCACGCTTCTTGTTGTGTTGGTCATGAAAAAAATTTGTTTAAAAATCCACGCTTCTTGTTGTGTTGGTCATGAAAAAAATTTGTTTAAAAAATCCACGCTTCTTGTTGTGTTGGTCATGAAAAAAATTTGTTTAAAAAATCCACGCTTCTTGTTGTGTTGGTCATGAAAAAAATTTGTTTAAAAAATCCACGCTTTTTGTTGTGTTGGTCATGAAAAAAATTTGTTTAAAAAATCCACGCTTCTTGTTGTGTTGGTCATGAAAAAAATTTGTTTAAAAAATCCACGCTTCTTGTTGTGTTGGTCATGAAAAAAATTTGTTTAAAAAATCCACGCTTCTTGTTGTGTTGGTCATGAAAAAATTTGTTTAAAAATCCACGCTTCTTGTTGTGTTGGTCATGAAAAAAATTTGTTTAAAAAATCCACGCTTTTTGTTGTGTTGGTCATGAAAAAAATTTGTTTAAAAAATCCACGCTTCTTGTTGTGTTGGTCATGAAAAAAATTTGTTTAAAAAATCCACGCTTCTTGTTGTGTTGGTCATGAAAAAAATTTGTTTAAAAAATCCACGCTTCTTGTTCTGTTGGTCATGAAAAAAATTTGTTTAAAAAATCCACGCTTCTTGTTGTGTTGGTCATGAAAAAAATTTGTTTAAAAAATCCACGCTTCTTGTAGTGTTGGTCATGAAAAAAATTTGTTTAAAAAATCCACGCTTCTTGTTGTGTTGGTCATGAAAAAAAGTTGTTTAAAAATCCACGCTTCTTGTTGTGTTGGTCATGGAAAAATTTTTTTCAAAAAATCCACGCTTCTTGTTCTGTTGGTCATGAAAAAAAGTTGTTTAAAAATCCACGCTTCTTGTTGTGTTGGTCATGGAAAAAAATTTTTCAAAAAATCCACGCTTCTTGTTCTGGTGGTCATGAAAAAAATTTGTTTAAAAATCCACGCTTCTTGTTGTGTTGGTCATGGAAAAAATCTTTTCAAAAAATCCACGCTTCTTGTAGTGTTGGTCATGGAAAAAATTTGTTTAAAAATCCACGCTTCTTGTTGTGTTGGTCATGGAAAAAATTTGTTTAAAAAATCCACGCTTCTTGTTGTGTTGGTCATGGAGAAAATTTGTTTAAAAAATCCACGCTTCTTGTTGTGTTGGTCATGGAAAAAATTTGTTTAAAAAATCCACGCTTCTTGTTGTGTTGGTCATGAAAAAAATTTGTTTAAAAATCCACGCTTCTTGTTGTGTTGGTCATGAAAAAAATTTGTTTAAAAATCCACGCTTCTTGTTGTGTTGGTCATGAAAAAAATTTGTTTAAAAAATCCACGCTTCTTGTTGTGTTGGTCATGAAAAAAATTTGTTTAAAAAATCCACGCTTCTTGTTGTGTTGGTCATGAAAAAAATTTGTTTAAAAAATCCACGCTTTTTGTTGTGTTGGTCATGAAAAAAATTTGTTTAAAAAATCCACGCTTCTTGTTGTGTTGGTCATGAAAAAAATTTGTTTAAAAAATCCACGCTTCTTGTTGTGTTGGTCATGAAAAAAATTTGTTTAAAAAATCCACGCTTCTTGTTGTGTTGGTCATGAAAAAATTTGTTTAAAAATCCACGCTTCTTGTTGTGTTGGTCATGAAAAAAATTTGTTTAAAAAATCCACGCTTTTTGTTGTGTTGGTCATGAAAAAAATTTGTTTAAAAAATCCACGCTTCTTGTTGTGTTGGTCATGAAAAAAATTTGTTTAAAAAATCCACGCTTCTTGTTGTGTTGGTCATGAAAAAAATTTGTTTAAAAAATCCACGCTTCTTGTTGTGTTGGTCATGAAAAAAATTTGTTTAAAAAATCCACGCTTCTTGTTGTGTTGGTCATGAAAAAAATTTGTTTAAAAAATCCACGCTTCTTGTAGTGTTGGTCATGAAAAAAATTTGTTTAAAAAATCCACGCTTCTTGTTGTGTTGGTCATGAAAAAAAGTTGTTTAAAAATCCACGCTTCTTGTTGTGTTGGTCATGGAAAAAATTTTTTCAAAAAATCCACGCTTCTTGTTCTGTTGGTCATGAAAAAAAGTTGTTTAAAAATCCACGCTTCTTGTTGTGTTGGTCATGGAAAAAATTTTTTCAAAAAATCCACGCTTCTTGTTCTGTTGGTCATGAAAAAAATTTGTTTAAAAATCCACGCTTCTTGTTGTGTTGGTCATGGAAAAAATCTTTTCAAAAAATCCACGCTTCTTGTAGTGTTGGTCATGGAAAAAATTTGTTTAAAAATCCACGCTTCTTGTTGTGTTGGTCATGGAAAAAATTTGTTTAAAAAATCCACGCTTCTTGTTGTGTTGGTCATGGAGAAAATTTGTTTAAAAAATCCACGCTTCTTGTTGTGTTGGTCATGGAAAAAATTTGTTTAAAAAATCCACGCTTCTTGTTGTGTTGGTCATGGAAAAAAATTGTTTTAAAATCCACGCTTCTTGTTGTGTTGGTCATGGAAATTTTTTTTTTAGAAAATCCACGATTCTTTTTGTATTGGTCATGGAAAAATTTGTTTAAAAAATCCACGCTTTTTGTTGTGTTGGTCATGGAAAAAATCCACGCTTCTTGTTGTGTTGGTCATGGAAAACATTTTTTTAGAAAATCCACGATTCTTTTTGTATTGGTCATGGAAAAATTTGTTTAAAAAATCCACGCTTTTTGTTGTGTTGGTCATGGAAAAAATCCACGCTTCTTGTTGTGTTGGTCATGGAAAACATTTTTTTAAAAAATCCACGCTTCTTGTTGTGTTGGTCATGGAAAAAATTTGTTTAAAAAATCCACGCTTTTTGTTGTGTTGGTCATGGAAAAAATCCACGCTTCTTGTTGTGTTGGTCCTGGAAAAAATTTGTTTAAAAAAATCCACGCTTCTTGTTGTGTTGGTCATGGAAAAAATCCACGATTCTTGTTGTGTTGGTCATGGAAAAAATTTGTTTAAAAAATCCACGCTTCTTGTTGTGTTGGTCATGGAAAAAATTTGTTTAAAAAAATCCACGCTTCTTGTTGTGTTGGTCATGGAAAAAATTTGTTTAAAAAATCCACGCTTTTGTTGTGTTGGTCATGGAAAAAATTGTTTAAAAAATCCACGCTTTTTGTTGTGTTGGTCATGGAAAAAAAAATAGTTTAAAAAATCCACGCTTTTTGTTGTGTTGGTCATTTATAAACATTTGTTTAAAAAATCCACAATTCTTGTTGTCGTGGTCATGGAAAAATTTTTTTAAAAAATCCACGCTCCTTGTACTGTTGGTCATGGAAAAGTTTGTTAAAAAAATCCACAATTCTTGTTGTCTTGGACATGGAAAAAATTTTGTTTAAAAAATTCACGCTTCTTGTTGTGTTGGTCATGAAAAAAATTTTTTTAAAAAATCCACGCTTCTTGCGGTGTTTTTTAAAAAATCCACGTTTCTTTTTGTGTTGGTCATGGAAAAAATTAGTTTAAAAAATCCGCGCTTCTTGCGGTGTTTTTTAAAAATCCACGCTTTTTGTTGTGTTGGTCATGGAAAAAAATTGTTTAAAAAATCCACGCTTTTTGTTGTGTTGGTCATGGAAAAAAATTGTTTAAAAAATCCACGCTTTTTGTTGTGTTGGTCATGGAAAAAAATTGTTTAAAAAATCCACGCTTTTTGTTGTGTTGGTCGTGGAAAAAAATTGTTTAAAAAATCCACGCTTTTTGTTGTGTTGGTCATGGAAAAAAATTGTTTAAAAAATCCACGCTTTTTGTTGTGTTGGTCATGGAAAAAAATTGTTTAAAAAATCCACGCTTTTTGTTGTGTTGGTCATGGAAAAAAATTGTTTAAAAAATCCACGCTTTTTGTTGTGTTGGTCATGGAAAAAAATTGTTTAAAAAATCCACGCTTTTTGTTGTGTTGGTCATGGAAAAAAATTGTTTAAAAAATCCACGCTTTTTGTTGTGTTGGTCATGGAAAAAAATTGTTTAAAAAATCTACGCTTTTTGTTGTGTTGGTCATGAAAAAAAATTGTTTAAAAAATTCACGCTTTTTGTTGTGTTGGTCATGGAAAAAATTGTTTAAAAATCCACGTTTTTTGTTGTGTAGGTCATGAAAAAAAAATTGTTTAAAAAATCCACGCTTTTTGTTGTGTTTGTCATGGAAAAATTGTTTAAAAATCCACGCTTTTGGTGGGTTGGTCATGGACAAAAATTGTTTAAAAAATCCACGCTTTTTGTTGTGTTGGTCATGGAAAAAAATTGTTTAAAAAATCCACGCTATTTGTTGTGTTGGTCATGGAAAAAAATTGTTTAAAAATCCACGCTTTTGGTGGGTTGGTCATGGAAAAACATTGTTTAAAAAATCCACGCTTTTTGTTGTGTTGGTCATGGAAAAAATTGTTTAAAAAATCCACTTGTTTTTGTTGTGTTGGTCATGGAAAAAATTGTTTAAAAAATCCACGCTTTTTGTTGTGTTGGTCATGGAAAAAATTGTTTAAAAAATCCACTTGTTTTTGTTGTGTTGGTCATGGAAAAAATTGTTTAAAAAATCCACGCTTTTTGTTGTGTTGGTCATGGAAAAAATTGTTTAAAAAATCCACTTGTTTTTGTTGTGTTGGTCATGGAAAAAATTGTTTAAAAAATCCACGCTTTTTGTTGTGTTGGTCATGGAAAAAATTTGTTTAAAAAATCCACGCTTCTTGTTGTGTTGGTCATGGAAAAAATTTGTTTAAAAAATCCACGCTTATTGTTGTGTTGGTCATGGAGAAAATTTGTTTAAAAAATCCACGCTTCTTGTTGTGTTGGTCATGGAAAAAATTTGTTTAAAAAATCCACGCTTATTGTTGTGTTGGTCATGGAGAAAATTTGTTTAAAAAATCCACGCTTCTTGTTGTATTGGTCATGGAAAAATTTGTTTAAAAAATCCACGCTTTTTGTTGTGTTGGTCATGGAAAAAATCTACGCTTCTTGTTGTGTTGGTCATGGAAAAAATTTGTTTAAAAAATCCACGCTTCTTGTTGTGTTGGTCAAGGAAAAAATTTGTTTAAAAAATCCACGCTTCTTGTTGTGTTGGTCATGGAAAAATTTATTTAAAAAATCTACGCTTCTTGTTGTGTTGGTCATGGAAAAAAAATTGTTTAAAAAATCTACGCTTCTTGTTGTGTTGGTCATGGAAAAAAATTGTTTAACAAATCTACGCTTCTTGTTGTGTTGGTCATGGAAAAAATTGTTTAAAAAATCTACGCTTCTTGTTGTGTTGGTCATGGAAAAAAATTGTTTAACAAATCTACGCTTCTTGTTGTGTTGGTCATGGAAAAAAATTATTTAGAAAATCCTCGCTTTTGTTGTGTTGGTCATGGAAAAAATTGTTTAAAAAATCCACGCTTTTTGTTGTGTTGGTCATGGAAAAAATTGTTTAGAAAATCCACGCTTCTTGTTGTGTTGGTCATGGAAAAATTTTGTTTTAAAATCCACGCTTCTTGTTGTGTTGGTCATGGAAAATTTTTTTTAGAAAATCCACCATTCTTTTTGTATTGGTCATGGAAAAATTTGTTTAAAAAATCCACGCTTTTTGTTGTGTTGGTCATGGAAAAATCCATGCTTCTTGTTGTGTTGGTCATGGAAAAAATTTGTTTAAAAAATCTACGCTTCTTGTTGTGTTGGTCATGGAAAAATTTGTTTAAAAAATCCACGCTTCTTGTTGTGTTGGTCATGGAAAAAATTTATTTAAAAAATCTACGCTTCTTGTTGTGTTGGTCATGGAAAAAAATTGTTTAAAAAATCTACGCTTTTTGTTGTGTTGGTCATGGAAAAAAATTGTTTAAAAAATCCACGCTTTTGTTGTGTTGGTCATGGAAAAAAATTATTTAGAAAATCCACGCTTTTGTTGTGTTGGTCATGGAAAAAATTGTTTAAAAAATCCACGCTTTTTGTTGTGTTGGTCATGGAAATAATTGTTTAGAAAATCCACGCTTTTTGTTGTGTTGGTCATGGAAAAAAAATTGTTTAAAAAATCCACAATTCTTGTTGTCGTGGTCATGGAAAAAATTCGTTAAAAAATCCACGCTCCTTGTACTGTTGGTCATGGAAAAGTTTGTTAAAAAATCCACAATTCTTGTTGTCTTGGTCACGGACAAAATTTGTTTAAAAAATCCACAATTCTTGTTGTGTTGGTCATGGAAAAAATTTGTTTAAAAAATCCACGCTACCTGTAATGTTGGTCATGGAAAAGTTTGTTTAAAAAATCCACAATTCTTGTTGTCTTGGACATTGAAAAAATTTTGTTTAAAAAATTCACGCTTCTTGTTGTGTTGGTCATGGAAAAAAATTTTTTAAAAAATCCACGCTTCTTGCGGAGTTTTTTAAAAAATCCACGTTTCTTTTTGTGTTGGTCATGGAAAAAATTAGTTTAAAAAATCCGCGCTTCTTGCGGTGTTTTTTAAAAATCCACGCTTTTTGTTGTGTTGGTCATGGAAAAAAATTGTTTAAAAATCCACGCTTTTTGTTGTGTTGGTCATGGAAAAAAATTGTTTAAAAAATCCACGCTTTTTGTTGTGTTGGTCATGGAAAAAAATTGTTTAAAAAATCCACGCTTTTTGTTGTGTTGGTCATGGAAAAAAATTGTTTAAAAATCCACGCTGTTTGTTGTGTTGGTCATGGAAAAAAATTGTTTAAAAATCCACGCGTTTGGTTGTGTTGGTCATGAAAAAAATTGTTTAAAAAATCCACGCTTTTTGTTGTGTTGGTCATTGAAAAAACATTGTTTAAAAAATCCACGCGTTTTGTTGTGTTGGTCATGGAAAAATTGTTTAAAAATCCACGCTTTTGGTGGGTTGGTCATGGACAAAAATTGTTTAAAAAATCCAAGCTTTTTGTTGTGTTGGTCATGGAAAAAAATTTTTTAAAAAATCCACGCTTTTTGTTGTGTTGGTCATGGAAAAAAATTGTTTAAAAAATCCACGCTTTTTGTTGTGTTGGTCATGGAAAAAAATTGTTTAAAAAATCCACGCTTTTTGTTGTGTTGGTCATGGAAAAAAAGTGTTTAAAAATCCACGCTTTTGGTGGGTTGGTCATGGAAAAACATTGTTTAAAAATCCACGCTTTTGGTGGGTTGGTCATGGAAAAACATTGTTTAAAAAATCCACGCTTTTTGTTGTGTTGGTCATGGAAAAAATTGTTTAAAAAATCCAATCGTTTTTGTTGTGTTGGTCATGGAAAAAATTGTTTAAAAAATCCACGCTTTTTGTTGTGTTGGTCATGGAAAAAATTTGTTTAAAAAATCCACGCTTTTTGTTGTGTTGGTCATGGAAAAAATTTGTTTAAAAAATCCACGCTTTTTGTTGTGTTGGTCATGGAAAATTTTTTTTAGAAAATCCACCATTCTTTTTGTATTGGTCATGGAAAAATTTGTTTAAAAAATCCACGCTTTTTGTTGTGTTGGTCATGGAAAAATCCATGCTTCTTGTTGTGTTGGTCATGGAAAAAATTTGTTTAAAAAATCTACGCTTCTTGTTGTGTTGGTCATGGAAAAATTTGTTTAAAAAATCCACGCTTCTTGTTGTGTTGGTCATGGAAAAAATTTATTTAAAAAATCTACGCTTCTTGTTGTGTTGGTCATGGAAAAAAAATTGTTTAAAAAATCTACGCTTCTTGTTGTGTTGGTCATGGAAAAAAATTGTTTAACAAATCTACGCTTCTTGTTGTGTTGGTCATGGAAAAAAATTGTTTAAAAAATCTACGCTTCTTGTTGTGTTGGTCATGGAAAAAAATTGTTTAACAAATCTACGCTTCTTGTTGTGTTGGTCATGGAAAAAAATTATTTAGAAAATCCACGCTTTTGTTGTGTTGGTCATGGAAAAAATTGTTTAAAAAATCCACGCTTTTTGTTGTGTTGGTCATGGAAAAAATTGTTTAGAAAATCCACGCTTTTTGCTGTGTTGGTCATGGAAAAAAAATAGTTTAAAAAATCCGCGCTTTTTGTTGTGTTGGTCATTTATAAACATTTGTTTAAAAAATCCACAATTCTTGTTGTCGTGGTCATGGAAAAAAGTCGTTAAAAAATCCACGCTCCTTGTACTGTTGGTCATGGAAAAGTTTGTTAAAAAAATCCACAATTCTTGTTGTCTTGGTCACGGACAAAATTTGTTTAAAAAATCCACAATTCTTGTTGTGTTGGTCATGGAAAAAAATTGTTTAAAAAATCCACGCTTCTTGTTGTGTTGGTCATTTTTAAACATTTGTTTAAAAAATCCACAATTCTTGTTGTGTTGGTCATGGAAAAAATTTGTTTAAAAAATCCACGCTACCTGTAATGTTGGTCATGGAAAAGTTTGTTTAAAAAATCCACAATTCTTGTTGTCTTGGACATGGAAAAAATTTTGTTTAAAAAATTCACGCTTCTTGTTGTGTTGGTCATGGAAAAAAATTGTTTAAAAAATCCACGCTTCTTGCGGAGTTTTTTAAAAAATCCACGTTTCTTTTTATGTTGGTCATGGAAAAAATTAGTTTAAAAAATCCGCGCTTCTTGCGGTGTTTTTTTAAAAATCCACGCTTTTTGTTGTGTTGGTCATGGAAAAAAATTGTTTAAAAAATCCACGCTTTTTGTTGTGTTGGTCATGGAAAAAAATTGTTTAAAAAATCCACGCTTTTTGTTGTGTTGGTCATGGAAAAAAATTGTTTAAAAAATCCACGCTTTTTGTTGTGTTGGTCATGGAAAAAAATTGTTTAAAAAATCCACGCTTTTTGTTGTGTTGGTCATGGAAAAAAATTGTTTAAAAATCCACGCTGTTTGTTGTGTTGGTCATGGAAAAAAATTGTTTAAAAATCCACGCGTTTGGTTGTGTTGGTCATGAAAAAAATTGTTTAAAAAATCCACGCTTTTTGTTGTGTTGGTCATGGAAAAACATTGTTTAAAAAATCCACGCGTTTTGTTGTGTTGGTCATGGAAAAATTGTTTAAAAATCCACGCTTTTGGTGGGTTGGTCATGGACAAAAATTGTTTAAAAATCCACGCTTTTGGTGGGTTGGTCATGGACAAAATTTGTTTAAAAAATCCACGCTTTTTGTTGTGTTGGTCATGGAAAAAAATTTTTTAAAAAATCCACGCTTTTTGTTGTGTTGGTCATGGAAAAAAATTGTTTAAAAAATCCACGCTTTTTGTTGTGTTGGTCATGGAAAAAAATTGTTTAAAAAATCCACGCTTTTTGTTGTGTTGGTCATGGAAAAAAAGTGTTTAAAAATCCACGCTTTTGGTGGGTTGGTCATGGAAAAACATTGTTTAAAAAATCCACGCTTTTTGTTGTGTTGGTCATGGAAAAAATTGTTTAAAAAATCCAATCGTTTTTGTTGTGTTGGTCATGGAAAAAATTGTTTAAAAAATCCACGCTTTTTGTTGTGTTGGTCATGGAAAAAATTTGTTTAAAAAATCCACGCTTTTTGTTGTGTTGGTCATGGAAAAAATTTGTTTAAAAAATCCACGCTTTTTGTTGTGTTGGTTATAGAAAAAATTTGTCTAAAAAATCCACGCTTTCTGTCATGTTGGTCATGGAACAAATTTGTTAAAAAAATGCACACTTTCTGTTGTGTTGGTCATTGAAAAAAATTTGGGTTTAGGAGAACAGATAGAGCTGTAAATGGGTATCGTTGTTTCGATATAGTTTGTGATATAGGAATGTAATTTTTGTAACTACTACATATTATAATACTATATTTGGTACCGTTTTGGTGTTGCATAAAGGGATATAGCTGAAATTTCGACATTTTGTATTAGGTTCTGTGTTAGTATTTTAGATAAGAGGTTTTCTTAAATGCATACAAATTTCGAAATTAAGTATGAAGGTCGCTGAGGTTTTGAGCTGGTGTTGGAAATGTGGTAATACATTTTGATAACACAAATTCCGAAATTACAACTACTTCGGTTGGAAAACGTGGATACAATTTTTAAACTACCCGTACCGTTGTAATGAAACGTGGACTGGAGTTTAAAATGTTGACTAGAGGTTGCGCCAAGGTATTTTTTTTTTTTTGGAAATTCGAACTAAAGGTTTACGAACGGTATTTAAATGAAATTAAATGTCAATTAAAATAGGTATTGATACATCAAAATTGTTAGTGTTCACCATTTTCATATAAAGTATTGTTTATTTGTATATTCTTCCTTTTCCGCATACGAATTAGCGGGCATTTTGCTAGTAAACAATATTTTTCCATGACCAACACAGCAGAAAGCATGGAATGCTTTAATGAATTTCCAAAATATCCTTCTTATCTCCACTCTATACCCCAACTGCTATCCTCAGGATTTTAGCTCGATGCGTTGACCAAATCCAAATTTTATCACGTTAAGTATAATTTAGTACTTTTGGTACACATAAGAACGAATTTTAAAGTTTACTTAAATCCTCCACTCCAACAGTAACCTTAATTATACCCTCAGCATTTATGTTAACGAGGGTATATATATACACTTTCATACAGGCAAAATGTGCCTCATCGAAATAATGGTTTTAGACCCCCAAGTATATTTGGACGAAATGTGTTTCAGACAATTTTGAGTTGATTTAGCAATGTCCGTCCGTCTGTCTGCCTGGCTGGAATGAACGATAACTCTCGAATGGATCAACCGATTCGGTCCAACATTTGGCTTTCGTAATATTTTGTCCAAACTTAGTTTGATTTCGAAGATGGGTTATATCGGTCCACTCCTTCCGGTACCTCCCCCACAAAAGTTCGACAATGTTCGGAAAATTTGTGAGCACGATAACTCTTGAAGGGAGTAACCGATTTGGCCCATACTTTGCACATCGTGTAACTTCTACCAGAATTAGACGAGGTTTCAATATGGACACAATCCCACACAAAATTTCGGAAAAGTTCAGTTTGGGACCTGCTCTAGAATCGCTTTGATTTTTGTTGTAGCAACTTGTATTCACTGTCCCCCATACGACAGTATAAGTTTCATCAGGGGCAAATCCATACTTCCTGAGAAAATAGCCTGAAAGTTGCAACAAAACCCCTATGACACCGTGTGTAGTGGTTGGAACGTACCATAACTCTCGAACGGATCTACCGATTCGGTCCAAAATGTGGCCTTCGTAATATTTTGTGCAAACTTAGTTTATGATTGATGATAAGCCATATCGGTCCACTCCTTCAGGTACCTCCCCCACAAAAGTTCAAACATTTTCGGAAAATTTGTGCGCACGATAACTCTTGATGGGAGTGACCGATTTGGTCCATGCTTCACACATCCTAATATATCTACCAGGTATTGATCAGGTTCGAATACGGACTATATTTGTCCACTCCTTCGGGAACCTCCCACACAAACTTTTGGATAAATTCACTTTAAGACCTGCTCTTCAATTACTTTGATTTTTGTTGAAGCAACTTGCATTCGCTGCCTCAGTTACAACAGTAAAAGTTTTTTCTGGGGCAAGTTCATACTTCTTGAGAAAACAGTCCGAAAGGTGTAAAAAAACCCCTTGGCACCATATGTAGTGGCTCGAACCGAATACTGCGTTCGTCCACACTTTGGATATCGAAATATTTCTTCGAATATTAGATGAAATTCGAAGGTGGTGCTTATAGGTCCACTCCTTCCGGTACCTTCCCCACAAAAGTTCGAAAATATTCGCAATATTTCACAAACGGAGCAACCGATTTGGTCCAAATTTTGGATATCGAAATATTTTGTCCAATCCTTGGGGTACCAACCACACAAATGTTCAACATTTTTGTTTGTTAAGGGTCCGTTCGAGAATCCTTTGGATATTTTTTCCGGGGGTTTCCTAGTGACCCTGTTTACAGCGATATTATGTTTTTCGTAGGCTAGTATGGTACAAAAGCTCTATCTATCGATATCACCCGCAAATTTTTGAGCTCTAATCCTATCCATATTTTTTCGGTTCATACGCCCAAAATTTTGAAAACCCCCCTAAAAAAAGTATTTCTATCCACACATGCTGAGGGTATATCTCTGTCGGCAAAGCCGACTGATACTTTTTTACTTGTTCCAAATTTTAGTACCATTTACTTTTTCGTTACCTAATAATAAGTATTTCCCATATCATTATATTATCATTCATGCAATAACAAAGACGTACCAAATTTAGTACTTTTCGTACACGTGGGTATTAAAAAAATACCTTCTTATATCAACCATTTATACCAACCGCGATTCTCATTTCCAGCTCAATCAGTTCCCTCAAACCCAATTATAGTACTATACATATAAATACATAAGAACGAATTTCCGAAACCTCCTCCTAAAATTCAAAAAAAAAACCTACCTACCCCTTTACACAATAACAAATTATATCAACTTCTATACCTTTTAGTACTTTTTATAGTATGCATTTCCAAAACCATCACCATATCTTAACCCCACATACCAACAGTGACTATAAGAACAACGTTTAGAATTCCACCCGTTCCTGCACCCGATACAACATTTAGACCTCTTTAGTACTTTTCGTAATTATACCAATGTTACACACCAATACACACCCTAACTCCAAAAATACAGATTCCAGTTCCGTCCCTACACCCAACACCAAATTGAGTACCATTTAGTACTTTTCGTAAACTTATAGTACGTATTTTGTCAACCACATGTAACTTTAACTCAAATACAGAATTCCAGCTCTCCGTTCAACCATATCTATATTGTACGAAATTTAATACTTTTCGTAACCATAAATACGAATTTTACAAAACTCCCTCCCAACTGTAATCTAAATTTCAAATTTCAGGATTCCAGAACTATCCGTTCACCCAAACTCAAATTGTACCAAATTTAGTTCTATTTAGTACTTTTCATACCCATAAGTACGAATTTCCAAGCTTCCTCAATTTCAGGATACTAGCTCTATTCGTTCACCCAAATCCAAATTGTACCAAATGTAGTACCTTTTTGTACTTTCCGTACCCATAAGTACGAATTTTCAAAACAACCTCAATCCTGCACTCCAACAGTAATCTTAATTCAAAATTTCAGGATTCCAGCTCTATTCGTTCACCCAAATACAAATTGTAAAAAATGTAGTACTATTTAGTACTTTTGTACCCATAATTACGAATTTAAAAATCTTCTTCAATCGTACACTCCAACAGCAACAGTCAGGTTTCCAGGCCTATCCGTTCAATCAATTCCAAATTGTACCAAATTTAGTATTATTTAGAACTTTTCGTACACATAAGTACGAATTTCCAAAACTAACCATATATCTCAATCCTACACTGCAACAGTAATTTTAATCCCAAATTTCAGGTTTCCAGCTCTGCCCGTTCACCCAAATCCAAAGTGTACCAAATTTAGTACCATTTACGAAAAGTATTTTGTACCCAAAAGTACGAATTTCCAAAACTTCCTCAATTCTACAGTCCAACAGTAATCTTAATTCCAAATTTCAGGATTCCAGCTCTATCCGTTCACCCAAATACAAATTTAAAAAAATGTAGTACTATTTAGTACTTTTCGTACCCATAATTACGAATTTCCAAATCTTCTTCAATGGTACACTCCAACAGCAACCTTAACTCCAAATGTCATGTTTCCAGGCCTATCCGTTCAATCAATTCCAAATTGTACCAAATTTAGTACCATTTAGTACTTTTCGTACACATAGGTACGAATTTCCAAAACTAACCATATATCTCAATCCTACTCTACAACAGTAATCTTAATTCCAAATTTCAGGTATACAGCTCTATCCGTTCACCCAAATCCAAATTGTACTAAATTTAGTACCATTTAGTATTTTTCGTACACATGAGTAAAAACTTCATAAATCATTTCCTTTTATAATCACCACTTCCCAACCTTCATTTCCATACCAAATTCCAGGTTTCGAGCTAAATCCGCTCAAAATATACAATTGGTACTAAATTTAGTACTTTTCGTACACTTAGAGGTCGAATTTCCAAAAACCCTTTAGTGCATCTTTCTAACTCTCCATCAGTCACCCTCATTCCAAATTTCAGAATTCTAGCTCTTCCCGTTTCCCTAATACAAAGGGTACCACATTTAGTACCTTTTAGTACTTTTCGTACCCTTCTAGGTCGAATTTCCAAAATCCCAGCCTTATCTCACCCCTACACACCAACAGCAATCCACAGTAAACATTTCAGCTTTCTAGCTTCAGCGGTTTCGTCTGGACGATGATATGCCAGTCAGTCACTCACTCATCACTAAGCTCTTTTATATGTAGAGATAAATCCACGTTTCTTGTTGTTTTGGTCATGGAAAAAATTGTTTAAAAAATCCACGCTTCTTGTTGTTTTGGTCATGGAAAAATATTGTTTAAAAAATCCACGCTTCTTGCTATGTTAGTCATGGAAAAAATTTGTTTACCCTGTTGTGTTGGTCATGGAAATAATTTGTTTAAAAAATTCAAGTTTCTTTTTGTGTTGGTCATGGAAAAAATTTGTTTAAAAAATCAACTCTTCTTCTTGTTGTGTAGGTCATGGAAAAAATTGTTTAAAAAATCCACGCTTTTTGTTGTGTTGGTCATGGAAAAAAATTGTTTAAAAAATCCCCGCTTCCTGTTGTGTAGGTCTTTGGAAAAAGTTTGTTTAGAAAATCCACGCTTCTTGTTGTGTTGGTCATGGAAAAATTTTGTTAAAAAATCCACGCTTCTTGTTGTGTTGGTCATGGACAAAAATTTGTTTAAAAAATTCACGTCATGGTCATGGAAAAATTTCTTTAACAAATCCACGTTTCTTGTTGTGTTGGTCATGGAAAAAATTTCTTTAAAAAATCCACAATTCTTGTTCTGTTGGTCATGGAAAAAATTTGTTTAAAAAATCCACGCTTCTTGTTGTGTTGGTCATGGAAAAAAATTGTTTAAAAATCAACAATTCTTGTTGTGTTGGTCATGGAAAAAATTTCTTTAAAAAATCCACGTTTCTTGTTGTGTTGGTCGTGGAAAAAATTTCTTTAAAAAATCCACAATTCTTGTTCTGTTGGTCATGGAAAAAATTTCTTTAAAAAATCCACGCTTCTTGTTGTGTTGGTCATGGAAAAATTTGTTTAAAAAATCCACGCTTCCTGTTGTGTTGGTCTTTGGAAAAAGTTTGTTTAGAAAATCCACGCTTCTTGTTGTGTTGGTCATGGAAAAATTTTGTTAAAAAAATCCACGCTTCTTGTTGTATTTGTCATGTTGTTTAAAAATCCGCGTTTCTTGTTGTGTTTTTGGTCATGGAAAAAATTTGTTTAAAATATCCACGCTTCTCGTTGTGTTGGTCATGGAAAAAATTTGTTTAAAAATCCACGCTTCTTGTTGTGTTAGTAATGGAAAAAATTGTTGAAAAATCCACGCTTGTTGTTATGTCCGTTATGGAGCTCTTATGTTACTATTAGTACATCTATTTTCCCAAAACTTGCCATAACCCATAACTTTATCTATCCTAGTTTATAAAAACGCACTAAGATAGCTCATTACGATGAACATTTCAAAAAGCTTGTAATTTATTTAAAACAAAACTTGAACGAAATACATCTAACAACAGGGAGAGAGAGAGAGAGAGTTCATTGTAATTTAAGCAAAGAATCTTTAACTAATTCCAACTTTGCCCTTAGCTGTTTCATATTTTTTGTTGTATTTCTTTCAGTTTTTTTTCTTATTTTATTCCTTGTTCCCAACATTATCTGCTTAGATTTCGCTGTGCCGCAGAAAACCACTACAAATGTCCAAAAGCTGCAAAACAATTAATTAAACTTTTGCTAATGTCTATAAAACATGGCAGCAGCAGCAGTTGAAACAAGAACTCAATACCATAACTAACGCAATGGGAAGTGATGCCATAAAATTCTAATTCATGTTCAAAATAAAAACTTTAAGAAAAATTGATAAAAAAAAATAAAAATTTAGGGAATCTACACCTTAACTCCTCTACCTGGACCTCATTCACAGTTCCCGATGGATGTAGTACGGAAATGTTTTGAATAAAATCCAAAAACCCTGGCAACTCTTATCCCGCTTGACCAAACGAACAACAAAGTGGCCAATCCTCGCTGTGGAAAAAACCATGGCAAAACAGAACGAGAAAAAAATCAACTTATTGGCTTAGTTGTCATTTCAGTTTATCTTTCCACTATTCCCCAGTTGTACATTTGGTGGCTGCATTTAAAATGCCAGATTAAGATAAATTATGTTAATTAATAAATTAGACAAACTCAGTGCTGCTCATCAGGCGAATTGGGTGCGTGTTCATTATACGAAACTAGGGTAATTTATTGACATCCGAATGAAAGAAGAATTTATTTAAAATAGATGAGAGAAAATGAAGATTTGTCATTAATTAACTGATAGATTTAATAGAAAATGCTGATATGAACAATTTATTGCCATACTCTTCTTACAACCTCAGGATAATCTATTTAAGATATTTTATCGAACATTGATGAATGTGAAGAAATAGTAAGACAAGACAATAAGTTTGAATTTAGTAAATGCTCTTCTTTCTCAATCCAAAATTCTGGTATTATTTATCCCGCATCAGATAACTTCGACCTGAATTTGGGGACGAAATATCAGAAAAAGAATATCGAGAAAATGGAGGAGTATGAAAAAGTGGGACAAGTTATGTGGCTTTTGCCAAGCTATGATAGGCTTTTGGGAAATTTAAAAGTTTAATTTGATCTATGTCTTATAAGAAGATACTTTATCTATCTGGTATCTTCCCTGTGGTTGTTGTCTTCTTGTGTGCTACGGGGAACACATGACCCTTCCGAATCTCCACATATTCTACAGTTGTCAACCACCATATTGATGTTAGATATCCGGGCACTCACCCGTAATGACCCTTCCGAATCCCCACATATTCTACAGTTGTCAACCACCATATTGATGTTAGATATCCGGACACTCACCCATAATAAATCCAATAGTGATCCTCATCTGTAACTTATCGTTCTAGGTTGAGAGATCGCAGATGTAGTGGCACATTGATGCTCTAACAGATTCATCAATTGCTAAATCGACTTCCTGGAAACCCAGTAAAGTTTAACGATATTTCGTATATCATTCCGTGACTTTCTGCAAGCAAGGACATTTCGCGATATTATGGTCCATGACTTGAAACCCTTTAGGGCCATAGTCACGGGTTTTGTGAAATCTACTAATTTCTATTATTCCAGAACCTTTTGTAACGTGACAAAATGTTCACGTACATAAAACAACAACTACTAACCTTACCATACTAAACTATCGTGCATATTTTGACATATTTTTACATATTTGCATAAAATGAGCATATGCAAAACCATATGCAAAAATATATACAAGGATTTTTGGTCTAAAAATCACACCGAAATGGCTGAAATGTGGTATTAGGTCTTCGTCAGGGGTACGAAACTTTCCACTTGAAATTGATCGTTATGGGTCCATATAGCCCACATAGAACGGTACTTCCTGATTTCCAATATTTTGAAGGTTGTGGCCTCAATATCCCTCCGAAATGGCTGACATTTGGTATTAAGTCTTCCTTGGGGGTATACAACTTTACATCTGAAATTTCTCGATATAGGTCCACGTCTTCATATAGCCCCCATAGAACGGTACCTCCCGATTTCCGATATTTTTAAGGTTATGGCCTCAATACCCCTCCGAAATGGCTGACATTTGGTATTAAGTCTTCCTTGGGGTATATAACTTTCCACCTAAAATTTGTCGGTTTAGGTTCAGGCCTTCATAGAGCCCCCATAGAAGGATACCTCCTGATTTTCTGTATTTTGAAGGTTGAAGCTGTGGTTATACATTTCTTTATTTTATTGACCTGTCTGAAAAGAATTTTGAACAGAAAAATTGTACATACAAACATTTTTGTACCTATTATTGAAATATTTGTTGCATAAGAAAATTTTGCATATACAAAAATTTATGCATTTTGCATATGTCATATGTTTCGATTGCAATTTAATCAGGAACCAAAAGTATGCTCAGTCTCAAAATTTGACATGAATCGGACTAATAATAGGGGATGCATAAATTCCGCTGTCTAGTCATTATTATCCTCTCTCAGAGAAGTAACGTCTTAGACAAGGGAGATTTGCATTTCAGTGCAACATCACAACATTCATTGTCATTTCCTACAACAAGTAATTCTCATTTACACCATACTTCGTACTCAAATATTCCAGAGTTGAATGTTGATGGTGGAGCGTACTACTGCAGGGAGTTAGCTTCACGGGTTGGAATAAAGGACTGTTCTAAATCCACCAACTTCCACTTCGGTGCTAAAGCGTTGGGAATACTTTTTGAGGGCTACGCATTAAGTTGTGGTAGCTAAAACATACACTGGGCTTTCGAGTCAGCTGTTCCACAGGGCCTTCGGTTCATCTGTTCCATTGGGACTTCGTTTCAGCTGCTCCACTGGGCCTTCGGGCCAGCTGTTCCGTAGTTAGCTACTGGTAGAAATTAGACCATAACGCTAGACTAATACCCAAACCCATCGTGTGCCAACATACATATGGGGATTTCTGAGTGAAATCGGACACTTTTTCAAGATGAGGTTTTTGATTTTCTTTATTATTTGCTGTGGTGATGTTGCTGATTAACAAAACATTTTAGTATATTTTCAGATTTTTTTTGACTAACGGTTCCAGAGATATCGCGCCTTGAAAAAGTGAAGTAAATAGAAAATAGCAAAAAAATTTGCACAGTGGGCTTGGATGCTATTTTCGCGATTTAATATTTAAAATCAATTTTTAAAGATGTTCGACCCCTTCGATTTTCTTTAATTTTTTTGTATTAAACTACGTTCAATTACAAAAATCCTATATGGTAATGGGATCCGGACGATTACAATTTTTTCTGATTTTTTTAAAATTTGTCAATTCAATTTTTCCTTTATACCTTGGAATAATATAGATGATGCTGAGGGTTCTTAGTCCTGAATTTGGCGGAAAAGTTCATTCCATTTCTTATTATGCATCACAATGTGTCTAGAGAAATATGTTTGTTTTACCAAAAAAAAAAAAAAAAAAAAAAAAAAAAAAAAAACAAAGAAAAATCATGTAACACCTCGAAATATTGGTTCCAGACACACATTTGGTGGCGCTTGGACCTTCTAGTAATGACAATGTACCACCATATATGACCGGACGGCAGAAAGTCGCAATCATGAAAAAGAAATTCCGCGGAGATATAGTGCCCATATATAGTGGTATAGTCGTTTCTTACTTGTTAAAGAAATATATTTTTCTTCCATCCAACAAACTGTCATTACATGTTTGTAAAGAAATTGTCGGAATCGTGACAGAGAAAATCTTAGATTTCCATTTATCTACAGCGTCTTAAAGTTTGTATGATACTTTTGGTTTTATTCAATAGTAAATATTGGTCACACCAGGCTTTATATGTTTGTCGGCCCGTATGTTCATTATAAATTGTTATGAATCTTCAGAACGCAATCATATACCAATCCTCAAAAAAATTGACATGGAATTCGGGACCTTATGACAAGGACGAACCTTACTTTAAGATATTGCTCATGAGCTATTTAATGAGTCAAATGGACTATGCTTCTTGTGTGGAACGTTTAAAACTGTATATTGTAGTTATGTGGAACTAGGTTAGGTTAGGTTAGGTTAGGTTGAAAAGAGGGGCCACATGCCCGTATGGGGCATACACTTAAGCCAGTATAGGCCTGTTGTGCGCTCTAATTTCGGAAGCCTAAGGGGAATAAATTTTTTATTGCTTAATTTATTAAAAAGAAAATAAATTTATCAGTTAAGAAATTCTGTGCCATTGACATAATCTCTTAAGTTTTTGAACTCGCTTGCCCTAATTTGGTGGAGTTCTGGTATAGTGTTATTTCCTAGAAATTGGTTTCTTAGCGTCGCGAAGGCTGGGCAATGACAGAGATAGTGTTCCAACGTTTCGTCGTCCTCTCCGCATGCTCTGCATTCGCTGCTTTCTGCACAACCGATTTTGTGCAGGTGTGCTTGTAGCCCTAGGTGTCCTGTAAAGATGCCTGTCAGTCTACTAATGTCTTTTTTACTCATTTGAAGGAGTTCCTTTGTTTTATCCTCGTCTGGGTTTCCCCAGAGGATTTTTGTATTTTTCCCTTTCTCTTCAGTATTCCAGAGGGATGTATGGGCGTTTTCTGCCCATGCTTTTAACTCTAGACGCGCCGCTTTTAAAGGCTTAGCATTATCTAGACTTATCGTAGCTTGCTCTCTGGCTTGTCTTGCCAAGGAGTTGGCTATCTCGTTACCCCTAATCCCTTTATGTCCTGGTACCCATATAATGTTAACAGAACCATGGTGGGAGTAGTCGTTGATTGATTTTTTACACTGCAGGACAGTTTTTGATTTCACCGTCTTGCTTGTTATTGCTTTAATTGCTGCTTTACTGTCCGTTAGGATGTTTACAGTGATTGGCCTTGTGTTAGCTTTAAACCAGTTCAGACACTCTGTGATCGCTCGGATTTCGGCCTGTAGGATCGTATGGCATCCGTTCCAGGGTTCCATCGATCCACATGTCCCTGTCTGGTATTAAAATTTCACACAAGGCGGATTCAATTGTTTCAGGTATACGGTGGTATGTTTGGTGGTCTCTTACGATCCACTCGCTCATCGACTTAAGTCTTATAGCTGCGATGGCTGCCTCATACCTTACCTGAATTTATATTGGGTGGACAAATAAAATTGTCTCTAAAGCCCTAGTTGGTGTAGTCCTCATTGCCCCGCTAATACTTAAGCAGCACGTTCTTTGGACTATTTGCAGTACTTTTACGTTGCATTTCTTGTCCGTAGCTGTCCACCATACCACAGAAGCGTAAGTTAGAATCGGTCTAATTACGCTTCTGTATAACCAGTGTGTCATCCTAGGATTGAAACCCCATTTTGAGCCTATAGCTCTTCTGCAGGTTGACCAACATCTGTGGGCTTTATTAGCCCTTTCCTGAATATGGTCTCTCCATTTAAGTTTCCTGTCTAGAATTACTCCCAGGTACTTAATTGTTGGAGAAATGTTTATCATCTTATCTAGGAAAACGGGTTCTTCGTAAGCTCCTATTTTCGTTTTCCTAGTGAATAGACATAATTCTGTTTTTTCCGGGTTGACATTTAGACCTCTCGGTCTAGCCCAGTTGTATGCTATTTTTAGAGCCGTTTCGGCCCTTCTACAAAGTATATTTGGATTCTTTCCCCTAAGAAGTATTATAACGTCGTCTGCATAGCAGATGGGTTCAAATCCTTCGTCGGTTAAGATCCTTAGTAGACTATTTATGGTGGTAACCCATAGGAGAGGTGATAGTATTCCTCCCTGTGGCGTCCCCTGACCAACTTTGTCTCTTTTTGTTACGTCTTGTAGCGCGCAGCTTATCCATCTATTCCTTAGCATGTGGTCTATCCAGTGCCTCAAGGCCCGGTTTACCTGAAACTCGTCTAAGGAGTGGATTAGCGTTTCGGTGCTGACGTTGTTGAACGCTCCTTCGATGTCGATGCAAACTGCGAGAGTATACAATTTCATCTCGAAGGTTCTCTCTATGTGGTGTACTACCTCATGTAATGCGGTTTCCACTGATCTACCTTTTACGTATGCATGTTGTTTGTACTTGAGCATATCGTTAGGGATGTTACTCTTTATCATGGTGTCGACCGTCCGTTCCATTGTTTTGAGTAAGAATGAAGTTAAACTTATCGGACGATAAGATTTTGGTATTGCATAACTTGACTTGCCGGGCTTGGGAATGAATACTACCCTTGCCTCTTGCCAGGCCAATGGAGTATACGCAAAGTTTAAGCAAGCATTGAAAATCTCGACCAGATTGGACGAAATATAGTCCACTTCCCTTTGAAGTAAGGCTGGGAAAATCTGGTCTGGTCCCGCTGCTTTGTATGGTGAGAAGCTCATTATTGCTTCTTTAATCATCAAGTTGTTGATTTTTGGTGCTTCTTCTGATGCATAAGCTATCTCCATCGGTGACACTGTGTGTGCCGTAGTACTCGACGGGAAGTGCGATCTCATCAGAAGGCTTAGAGTTTCCTCGGCTGTTTCCATCTTTTTACCCGTCTCATCAACCATAAGCTCGGGTTGTGAGTGAGTTTTAGATAGAAACTTTTTAATTTTAGAGACGTCATTCACGCTATCTACCTGTTCACAAAAAAGCTTCCAGGAGTTCCGTTTGGCGTTTCTTGTCATTTTGTTGTATTCTTTTAGTTTTGTTTGGTAGTTGTCCCAGAATACAGCTGCTTTTTTACGTTTTGCCCTATTGTAAAGTCTTCGGACCTCTTTGCCTTTGTTACGAATTTCCCCTGTCATCCAGGGTTTTTCGTAGGCAGATTTCCTCTCTCGAAGTGGACAACTTTCTTCGAAAGACCTTACTAGAGCCTCTGTTAGTTTATTGACATTTCTATCAATATCTTCTTTGCTTATGCAAACCTCAACTTCTTGCCCTAGTCTATCTTTAACTTGTTTTCCGAATTTAGCCCAATTAGTTTTGGATTTATTTCGGAAAGTTATCGGATTCGGCGGTGGCCTTGATATTTTAAACCTAATATACCTATGGTCAGAGAAGGAGTGTTCCTTTGAAACCCTCCACTCATGTACCTCGTTTATTAGATTTTCTGAACATATTGTTACATCTAATACTTCCTCCCTAACTCTGTTAACAAAGGTTGGTGTATTTCCTATGTTAAGGGTTATCAGGTCGTTAGTATTCAAAAATTCTAGAAGGGCTTGACCCCTCTTGTTAGTATTAGTACTACCCCACGAAATGTGGTGAAAGTTAGCATCGCTACCTACTAGTACTTCGTTACCTGTTTGCTTGATTTTCCTCACCAGTTGCTGTAGCTCCGACGAAGGTGGTAATGTCGGCGAGTCGAACGGCAGGTAGATTGATGCTAGGTATATATTACCATTCCCTTGCTTCAACACTGTGGCGTCCGATGTTGACAACTCTGGGGAGAAAAGAAAGCATAAGTTTTTATGGCATATAATACAGGTCCTCGGTCGGTTTCCTGTATTAGCGTAAAAGAGTCGGTAATTAATGTGGTTTAGTCCGGAGACCTTGTTCTTTACGGTCCAAGGTTCCTGGATTAAACCGATGTGTATATTACCTTTGTTTATTTTATCCATCAGGGCTTGAGTTGCCGTTTCGCTCCGATGGAGGTTTATCTGGATGACCTCAATCATGAGTCATCCAGTAAGCGTGCTTCTTGGGAGTCGCTGATGGCTTCGACCCCCTCTTCGGTATTGCTCGGTGGTTTGTCCTCCTTTCTGGTTTGGTGGGCATCCTCTTCTTCTTCCCCGACTCGTGCCCTTCCAACTTTAAAGGTGACTGCATTACAGATGTAGTACGCCTTGCCCTTTGTCTTTGTAAGACTGTATAGTGAGAGGTCGTCAATTCCAACCACAAGGAGAGTGCCATCCTCTTTCTCCTCCCTGTGGAAGGTGGGAAGTCTTCACTTCCAAGGTCTCATTTTGCTTGCCATAGACCTCGAGCATGCGTTCTGTCTCGAACTTGCAGCCATACCCTTTGACGTAAACCGTCGCTTTAGTCAGATGAGGTATCTCGTCCTTCCTGTTAACCAGATAGGTTAACTTCCAGTGTCAGCTCCTGACTATCACGCTCATTTGCTAATCCCTTCGCCTATGTTGGGAATTTCTGTCTCATTTCGCGTAGCAGTGATGATGTCCCGGAACGTCCTTTCTGCTACCTGAACATCAGAAGAATTGAACAGTTTTCTCAAGGGGTGATTGGTGAATTTTCTGAAACTATACCAATTTGTTTTCGCATGATTGATGAGAGTACGGCGTGATGAATTCGGGAGGTCTGCTAAGGAAGACAATTATAAAGATATGGTGTGACTCTAGATACACGGTGGGTTTCCAGGTGACGTCATTTCTGAGAGCAGGTGACACGATGATTATGTCCAGCAGACGGTGACACTCTCTGCTAATTCTCTTAGCGACGTCCTCATTGACAGACCTGAATGTAGGCTATCAATCAGCTCAACCAGCGCCATAGCCCTATTAAGTGGAATTCTGTAACTCATTTTTTGAGTTACCGACAAAAATCGATAAAATTAAAATGTTTATAATTTCGGTAATGAATTTTTCGGTTAGTTAGCAACCAAAATAAAGTCGTCGCTAAGTACTACCGATAGCAACAGTGTTGTCAAATTTTATTGGTTCTTTCCCTTCAAAATTTTACGTTTTAGTTTTACCGATTTGTATCGGTAACTCAAAAAATGAGTTACAGAATTCTACCACTGGTCTTTGTCTGGGACCGAATGTCACAACTCATGATGTACATTAAAGTTCCCTAAAAACGAAGGACTGTGTCACCATTACCGCATAAACATTTCAATGCGTTTTGTCACAAGCCGAACAGTGGTTTAAACCGGATTGAAGCGCAGACGTGTTGATTTTTTGTTGAGGAGAGGTACCCGAAGGAATGGACGCCATAGTTCATCTTACAACTTCATCTAAGGTTGGGAGTCGCTCATTTGTATGGTCATCGTTAGCACCATAATATGTTTTATAACCATCGGAATACACGAATTAAATATATATAGACATGTTCGTACAACATTCCCGAAGGGACAAGAGAGACTTCTCTCATTTCAATGACTGCACGCCGATTCATATTGGCTCAACACTACTTGAGGAGAAGTTTTCATGGCTGAAATACTAAAGAAATGCAATCCAACATTACATTGAGGAAATTTATCACCGTCTTAAGTTTTGGTGTTATAGTTGGGGATGAACCCCACACGTTCTGGGAGCAAGGCGGACGTGCTTACCACTGCATCACGGTGGCTCACATACAAGAATTACTATCCTTTTTACAATTGCATAGTAATACTCGAACATCCCTACAAAATTTCGGCCAAATCGTAAACTCAATTCGTATGTCATCCTGTTCATCAGTCATTTTATTTGGAGCCGGCAAGGTGTTTAGAGCTTTTGGATTATTAACACAAATTCGCAAAATATTATATTTATTTTAGTTTGAACCATAATAAATTGTCTTAAACGTTTGAATCATATGTTACTTCCTGATAGAGTTATATATCGACCAAATTGCCTGAACCGAATCGGTCTTAATATATTTGGGATCTAAAACCATTATTTCAGGAGGCACATTTCTAGTCGTAGCAAAGTGTATCCTCCGTAGCCATAAAGCTGAGGGTATAAATAGATTCATCCAAAATTACTTCTCCTCTAGAAATTTTTAAATCTGGCGTTGTTTTTAGTCCAATGTTGTTCGCACATTTCAACATTTTTCGCCGAGAATGTCGACCTCTAAAGCAATGAAATAAATACCAAAAAACTTCAAATAGTTTTGTGTGTAAAAAAACAGCAGCCACAAAATAAAAAACGTTGACATCTAAAATGAACGATTCCATAGCGAGCACCAACATTGCATGGTCCACTTGTGACCGTCTGCATAAATCCGTATTTGATAGAAAAGTTAGTGAAATGTTTTTTCTTTCTTTGGAGTCCACTTATACCCTACAGTAACAAAGGATGTTCAATAGATTGCAAGGGATTTGTTTGTAGCACAAATGTTTAGGTACCATGAGAAGATACAATGGTCTTCTATAATATGAAGGAATAGTGTTCTTTGTTTTTAATGATTTCTTATGACAAATCTTACGGTCTTATATAAGAAGACGTAATGGTCATTAATGAGAAAAATCTATGGTCATCTATGAGTTGAGCCGTTGAATTCTAGGAGAAGATCTTCTATAACATGATCCATGATCATCTATGTGATCCATATACTTCTGTGAGACAACCACCATCTTCTATGAGATTGTGTTCTATTAGAAGAGCCACGGTCTTCTATGACAATATCCAATGACTTCTTACGAGAAGATCCAGTCGTCTTCTATAAGTAGACTCGCGGTCGTGTATAAGAACACAAACAGTCCTCTATGAGCAGACAAATGGTCTTCTATCAGAAGACTCACGGTCTTCCATGCGAACAATCAGAAAAGCCAAGGGACTCGAACAAACACAGTCACCAAATTATGTGACCTGGTTTCGCTGTTAGTTGAGCAGCTCTTCTGACATAACGACTGTGGAATGGCTTCTCTGTCCTAGAACTTTTGGTTTTTCAAATGCAAATGTGTTTTTATACAATAACGGATACTTGGCCGTTGAATTGTATTTTTCTTCATGACAAACGCTTTTTTGTGCTGCTTTAATGTTATGAGTTTGGTTTTGAACGCTAACACGCTGTGACAAAAAATTTTTCATATGTTTTCACGGACGTTTTTCTTCTTTGGGAAGACCCATGATCTTATATGAGAATATAAATTGGTCTTCTTTGAGAAGACAGATTGGACTTTTATGGGTAGTTACGTTGTCTTTAACAGAAGATCCATAGTTTTCTATGAGAAGAATTATCTTTCATGGAAGGACCACAGTGTTCTCTGAAAATACAGTTGGTCTTTATATGAGAAGCACATTGATTTTCTATTAGAAGACATACGGCCTTCTATCAGAAAATCCATGGCCCTTTACGATAAGACCCACGACCTTTCATGCGAAGCCAAATGGCCTTCTATGGGAAAACAGTTTGATTTTCTATGAGAAGACATGATGGCCTTATATCGGAACCTCTCGGCATTCTATCAAAAAACCCACAGTCATCTATGAAGAGATTAATGGCTTTCCATGAAAAGACAGGTGGCCTTCTATGAGAAGATCCATTGTTATCAATGAGAGAAGCATGAAAACCATGAGAAAATCAATTGTCTTCCATGGAAGATCTATGCTCTTCAAAGAGAAGACCCATGTTCCATGTGGGAGACCGCTGGTCTTCTATGGGAAGACCTATGGTCTTCTATGGGTAAGTAACTGCTACATTTAACCCGGATAAAGCAACTGGTCGTTTAAACGCCACATTTCTTTTGCATTTTGTTATAGTATTGTCTGTTATCTGTATTGTCTGTTTTTGTAAATTTCGACTTTTGATGAAAAATTTAAATATGCGATAAAAATTTAATCATTAATGTTAGAATCATTTGTTAGGACTATAGTAAGAGTATTTTCTCAATCAAAAACCGAGGGATTGGCATGTAAAGATACACCAATATTAGCCTCCAAAGTTTTTGGCACTTGTAAAAGAAGGTTCGATTGTAGGAAAACTATACGTTTTAGAGAAAAAAGTTATTTATTAAAAAACGCTTAAAAAGTCTCAAAAATATAATTTTCATAAAAAATTTTAAGTTTTCTCGCAAAAAAAAAAACTTGGCGCTAAGTGGGTTAAGAAGGTCAAAGGAGAATAGACGAAATTGATGGTATCGACGTGCAATGCGTCCATAGAACTCGGATCAACTGTGGAACTTGGCGCTTATAATTTTGAGGTGGTTAAAGACTTCGACTACCTCGGCACCGCCATAAACACAACAAACAACATCAGTTGTGAGATAAGAAGAATAATTGTATTGACCAACAGATGCTACTTTGATATAATTAAGCAGTTTAACAAGTAAAAAAGTATCAGTAGGCGTTGCAGACAGAGATATACCCTCAGCTTGTGTGAACTGAAGCACTTTTTTCTCAAAAACTTATGCGTTTGAACTTGCCGAGAAAAATATGGATTTGGAAATATGGAAAGTTTTACCGAGGAGGTACCTAGATGAATGGGCCGACACAGTCCATTTTGGAAGTGGGTCTAATTTTGGGAGTCATTCCTCTCGGTAGATATCGCGCCCACCAGTCATTTCAGTTGGTCACCATGTAAATTAGAGCTTTTGGCCCATTATAACAGTAAACATGGACTTGTCCACGACAAACATAATATCGCTATAAACAAAATTATTAGGAGTATCTTCGGTAAAATATCAAAGAGATCCTCAAACGGACTCTTAAGCACACTTAAAAAAAAATGTTAAACATTTGTGTGGGTGGTACCCCAAGGAGTGGACCGATTTTATTTAACATAAACTAAGTTTGGACAAAATCTTTCGAGATCCAAAGCTTGGACCAAATCTGTTGCTATGAGATATCGAGAGTACAATTTTAGCGAATTATTTCGATCTTTTGATTGGGAGCTACCGGATTGGACCTATAAGCACCACTTAAGAATTTCATCTTATATTCAAAGAAATATTACGATATGCAAAGTGTGGACCAACGCAGTATTCGGTTTGAGAGTTATCGTGTGGTGCGGTGTCTGGGGCAACTACTACTCATGCTGGCCGCAGGGTGTTTTACAGCTTTCGGGTCATATTCTCAAGAAATGTGGACTTGCACTCAAAAAACTTGCAAGAAAACTCAAAACGATTCCAAAGGATGTCCTAAACTGCATTTTTCCGAAATTTTGTGTTTGAGGTACCCGAAGGAGTTGACACATATAGTCCACATTGGAACCTGAAATATTACAACGTGCAAAGTATGGACCAAATCGGTTAGTCACTTCGGGAGTTATCGTGCGCATAATATTAGCGGAAAATTTTGAAGTTTTGTGGGGGAGGTACCGATGTGGGCCATCTTCGAACAAATATTACGATTGGACCAATTCGGTTAATCCGTTCAAGAGCTATCATGCGCACCAGCTTGACGGACGGACATGGCTAAATCGACTTCAGAATGTCTGAAACGGATTTCGCCCAAAACATACTTAGGGTTTAACACCATTATTTCGATGAGGCAAATTTTGCCCGTATGAAAGTGTATATGGGCAATATTTTTTAAAATTCACCATAGTCAAGGTTTAGCCTTTAATAACTCGCGAAATGTGGTTGAATATTATTAAAATTAAATGCTTTCGGATAAAATAAAATGTTTTTAGACTTGGCAAAAAATATTGGCCTTAAAAGTAAATTTGGCGTTGAAGCTGTGGCTACATTTATGTTAAATAATGGTTAAAAACGGGTTGAACTCAACGTGTCTTTTTTTGTTTTCTCTCGATTTTTGATTAAACCACACTTTTCACGATTTTCCCGTCAAAGTAAAAGCAGAAGGTAACTAAATAAGGATCATCTTACTAGCGTATAACTTTTTAAAATTTGATCTGCGTCTACCATTAAATGGTACTGACATTTTGAAGCCAGATTTTAAGTGTTTTTTTGAAATTCTCTTCTAATTTCGTTCCGCAAACAGGTTTGTCAAAAAATCAACTATAGGATTGTAGAACTCGCGATTCTGAGTTATTTGATATATGTGTAACGACTGTAGCCTACACAGCTTCACAGAAATCTGCATCCAAATACGAACATTTTGTGCGAACATTTTTCTAAAAATCATATTTTTCGGGCCTAATTTTTACAATTGGCATTCGATTTACTCGTGCATGATTGCAAATTTTAGATTTTTACGTTGCGGATCTAATAAATCTTTTTTCATGAAATTCCATCTACTAAAACGCGAGATACGAGAAGTTCCAAAGTAGGAAAATCACCTAAAATTGTTTTCGAAAATATCGCGCATTTTGTCGCGTATTCTGGGGGCCGTTTCTACTGCAATGAAAAAACTAGTGCAGCATCTTCGATTTTGCGAAAACAGAGATTTAAAAACGTCACTGATAAGGGAGCTACATTAATTTTATCCCAAAAATATTGTGTGATGCTACATCCACGGTTCCTGATTGATCGCCTTGAAATAGATATGTATCGATGTAGACTTTCGTGGTGACACTGAAACCGGATGCGGGCCCCCCCCCGAAATGGTTTGGCCCGACAAAATTTTTTGAGCTACTTTAACATATTATTACGATTTTTTATCTAGAATAATTTTTGTTTTTGAAATTTCAAATGAAAACTGATATTGTTCTGAAGGTTCTGTACTGAAAATTTACTTTATCAACGAGCTGTCTGAAGAAATATTTAAAATTTTTTGTTTGAATACTCTCTTTGAGAGAAACTTCCAGTAAAACTGAATACCTTCCTTATGCCATGCCTGTGTTTTGAAATTCGTATTCAAAAGGATTACAAATTCATTATCGTGCGGATTAGAAGTACATAAAATGAAGTGTCTATTGGATAATATGTACGACATGTCAAGGGTTTTCCGTGGAGTATATCTCGAAAACCAAGTAGAAAATTGATTTACTGCCTTAATCAATATTTTGTATTCCAATTTTATATTAACTAATTGCTAAATAGTGGGAGAAAATAATGGAGAAAAAGTTATTGTTGTGAATCATAAAGTGATAATATCTGCTATAAATAGCATGCCCATCTGAATTTTTTCCTATCAGTATTTGTAGTTGAAAACAACCGTAAACGAAATTAATGCTCAAACTTTGGTTATTTGGTATTGTATTAAAATCTGCTGTTATTTGTATTGTATATCACGGTGCTCTTGAAACAACTTTAAACGAATGAAGCTTACACCTGGGTTCATAGACGAAAAAAAATAAAAAAGCATTTTTAGGGTATTTCAGGTTTTGACCGTTTTGCTGAAAACCACAGGCCCTATCCAAATGGAACTAAAGAAAATGTTGTAGCAGTGAAAATTCTTGTTCTCTTATGATATTTTCCTATGTTTTACTGTTTTTGAGATATAGAAATTCAAATTGGGACAATTCAATTTTGGACACTTCCCCTGCCATACTTCAATCTATTTCTCTAAAATCTTGAGCAAAGTCCAATTCGATTTTTTCGAGACCTACTGATTCGAATATAGATCGATTTACTTGAGGTCTTGTTTACAGCGATATTGTATTTTTCGTGGGTGAGTCTAAATTTTACGCCGACCAACTAGTTTGACTTCCAAAATTAGGTCCACTTCCAAAATGGACTATATCAGTCTATTCTTTCAGGTATCGTCTGTACAAAAGTGCAAAACTTTTGCGCTTTTATCGAAGTCACATTTTTGGTCATACCCAGCAAAATATTTGTAGCCAAGGAAGTAGTTGAATCATGAGTGCATCTTTTTACGTGAAAGAAGTCTTAATTTTTACAAGGGCATGGTGCAGTGAGGATACTGTCTAATTTGCTTCTTAAGCACACATTTTGCATTAGTTCTTTGTAGTGAATAAGTATTTAAAAATTGATTCGAAAGCATGCATTTTGAGGATATGGGAGAAGTTAAAATCTATTAAGCGAGGATTTTTCACTGATTTGAGACCTCAAGGCCATTTGGAAAAGAGTATTTCAAATAGTTGTGGTAACTTCTAATTAATATTTATGGCCTCTTTGTCTAGTTCGGAGCGGCTTCGGAGCAAAATCTTGAAGAAGGCTTCTCAAAAACTGAGAAGCCAATATATAATTCCCTTCGCCGGGATGAAATCATGATATTGGTAGCGGTCAGTAAAATTTTGTAACACTGTTAATTCGTTTTGAAAAACATTACTCTCGGTAATAGAGGGTAATAAATGAAGTTGAGCCAATGGGGGAATACTCCACTCAAGCAATCGAAATGAGATTGAATCATCAACAATAAACAAAACAAATAAAAAAACAGCCGAGGCACGGGCAAATGGAGCTTTGTTAAAAACAAAATTCCAATAACAACCTCACAGGCAACTGTGGTGATGTTATTTTCAACTCACAGAATTCGACGAATTCTTAGTTGATACGTGCTGACATATTGCAGAATATTTTGATTTTGGTGTTTCTTTGGAAAAGCCGACAAGTGAGTGTGATTATCATTCATTTGGGAATACTAGACACTTAAAGAGTTCGGTTTTTCACTAAAAAGGCATCATTTCAAAAACTGAGAAGCCAATTGATAATTCCCTTCGCCGGGATGAAATCATGATATTGGTAGCGGTCAGTAAATTTTGCAACACTGTCAGTACGTTTTGCAAAACATTACTCTCTGTAATAGAGGGTAATAAATGAAGTTGAGCCAATGGGGGAATACTCCACTCAAGCAATCGAAATGAGATTGAATCTTCAACAAAACAAATAAGATGAAAACCTAAAAATTTGAACTGAACCTCCCCAGCAAAATCTTCGATGCCAAGGATGCTATTGAATCATGGGTGCAAGTGATCTGGCATGTCATCTTTTTAGCATTTTCACTCATGAATTTTATATGAGCGTGACCACCATAAGATGACATTCATTTTCGGATCTTAAGATGACATTCATTGTCGGATCCTAAGCATGTCATTTTGACCGATGCTTTGACATGTCATTTTCACCTACCCTTTGGCATGACATTTTCATCTCTTGTTTGAAAATGGAAAATTCTGTATTGAAATATGATTTTCATGACAAACCAAACTCTTTATTAATTCAAACTAATACTATGTTTATATTTACGAAATCCACTCGATTTCAACTGTCAATTCTATTGCTCAAACGTCAAATGAAATCCAATCGATTTCAGATGAGTTTTCATTTGACGTATACACAAAGGAATTGACAGATGAAATCGAGTGGATTTCGTAAATATAAACATAGCATAATTCATGAAATAACTTGAACTAATTTATCAGCATACACCCAGAATTTCAATTTTATCACCGCCGCTGCACCGCCAACAGAGTTTACTTCGTCCACTCTCAGCCACTCATTTTGTTTCATCTTACAAAAGCTTTTCTATTATCTTCTCATCACCAGTTCAGATTTCGGCATGGACTCCAACAGCACTCTTTTAAGAATTTCTAGTCCGTGAACCTACATTTAATTTGTTTTGATGTCGCTACATGTAGGGATGTGCAAATCGACTTGTTTGTTTCTAGTGATCTGTACAAATGATTCAAATGCTGATGAAAAGATCGGATCTTTCACGACTTCCTTTGCATGGGTTTAAATCCTAATGAAAAGATCGGATCTTTAACGACTTTCTTTGAACCAGTGCAAAATATGCCATGAAATCACGTCATCGCATAGAACAGAACCCCTTTCTTCAAATTTTGCTGGGTCTATATCTCAAAAATTGTAAAACCTATGAAAAACAATGAAATATCTCAAATAAATCATTTTAAAAAGCGACTGAGTGCAACTAAAAATCAGTAAGCTCGTCTCTAACGAGAAATTAATTAAAAAAATTAATAAAAAATGACCTTCGCCTAATAGGCAAAATTTTCAAATAAAAATAAAAATCAGCTTGAGCCAGGCTGGGGTTCGAACCCACGTCCTTGAAAAACACATGGAAAAAAGTGTTGTCACGGCGTGTTAGTGTTCAGAACCAAACTCATAACTTTCAAAGGCTACGCTAAGCGTTTGTCATGAAAGCCATACAAAGATTTGAACAAAAAAATTCAACTTTGTAAAAAAAAACAACTTGCATTTGAAAGAGGAAATAAGTTAGCGGATAGCGATGCCGCCCCACAGTCGATGTGTCTGAGGAGCCTTCCTAAACCAAAGGCGAAACATGCATGTCGCACAGTGGTGATTGTGTGGGTTCGTATCGTCGGCTTTCCTTTTTCAAAAAGCATCTTGGTCAGTAAGCTCGTCTCTAACGAGAAATTAATTAAAAAACAAATAATTTTATTCTAAAAAGTTAGCTTTTATTACTTAAAAATACCCAAAAACATCTTAAAACGCTTCTTGCATAGAATCATGCAAAATAAGTGCGAAACGTCTAAAATTGATTGCATCCTAGCTGCACCATGCCCTTGTAAAAATCATGACTTCTTTCACTTAAAAAGACATAGTTACTTGCACTCATGATTTAACCATTTTTTGGCTACAAACAAGCCGATGCTACATCTAAGCCGCCAAGTTATATTTCGAAAAATATATACAAATTAAAAGATATGGTCTTTCTGTACATGAAAATCACATGCGGACAAAACGATTTTGATAATTACGCGATTTACACATATTTTAATAATGCATATAAGTTAAAACGGTTTATTTGAACTCTATTTCCGTTTAAGAAGTCTAATGATTTATTTTAACAACCCTATAACTTTTCTCAATAGCAAACCTTCTATGTGAATGTAGATAAAGCAAAATCCGCCCATTTTCTTGGGAGTTTCTAGAAAAATAAAAGAAGTACTCCTACAAATTTTTTCCAATATTTTCAACTCTAGAATACATGTGAAAACTATTCTTCCAAACCGAAATTTGTTTTTGTAAAACAAATATGTGATTATTTTGGCTATAATATCCTAACTACTATCCAGATGATTATAAGCTTGGTCTCATTTGGTTCCCCGTGGAGTCTTTATTTAAAACTGTTTTTTTTTTTGTAATTTTTGACGGGATTACATTTAAAATTTTGTCAATTTATTGTAAATTCCGCGAATGCTGAGTAACATTTTACAAATTTTATGCAATCTACGTAATGACGTCAGTTCATTATAACTTTTTAGTGACAATTGTGCTCAATAAAATAACTAGCGTTTTTATAATAATTTTTTCTTAAAAGCAGAAGTAAAACCGCGATAACATTTGTCCGCAACAACCAAAAATTTCTCGCGAGAGGATTTGTACTGGGAAATTTTTTTCTTAACCTATGTACCAAAAATCGTTGATGTAGCGCGAAAAGAAAAAAATCAATTTTTTGGAAATGGAATATGAAATAATTGGCAACATTTCCCACATAGCTCGTTAGCATAAATGCTGAGAGTTTAAAAACAAAGCCACATATCATCAGGCAATAACAACAGAACAAGGTCCTCAAGTCGCTGAGCGGCAGCACTTGGGGTGCTACAAAGAAACCTTGTTGACGTGATTCTTTATGGACGCAACCAGTCCAAGCTGTATAATTTTTAGTCTGGATACAGAGGAACCAGAACCTAATAATTGATAATATATACGAATGAACACCTTTCCATTGCTACAACAACAACACTTTGACATTTGTGGTTTCCTATGGCCATAGGACACCCACGTTTTGGTACAGCCCCCATATAACGGTACCTCTCGATTTAAGGTATTTTGCGGATTTTTGCTACATTTTCTGACCGAATTAGCTGAAATTTGTCATTTGAGGTTCCCAATGACCAAAAAACTTTTCTACAAAAAATAGTCAAGATAGGCCCACGTTTTCGTTAGCCCCCATATAACGTTACCTCCCGATTTAACACATTATAAGGCTTTTAGCTACAGTTTCTGACAGAATTAGCTCCAATTGGGCACTTGGAGTTTCAGGTCAAAAGTGGTGGAGATAGGTCCACGTTTTGGCAGAGGCCTCATATAACGGTAGCTCCGGATTTAAAGTATTTCAGCTACATTTATTGACCGAATTAGCTGAAATTTAACATTTGAGGTTCCCAATGACCAAAATCGTTTCTAAAAAAAATTATCAAGATAGGTCCACGTTTTGGTATAGCCCCCATATAACGGTACCACCCAATTTAAGCTATTTTTGGGATTTTAGCTAGATTTTTTGACCAAACAGGCTGGAATTTCAAATTTGAGGTTCTAAATGGTCCCGAAACTTCTCCACCAACAATCGTCAATATGAACCTATATTTGGAATAGCACCCAAATAACGGTACCCCCGATATTCGGTATTTTGAGGATATTAGCTAAAAATTTTAACCGAACTAAATTTCTCCTGCAAAATCGTCCACATAGGTTCATTTTTGGTATAACCCCAGGTACCAACAGATTGCAGACATTTTTAGATAAATTTTTTGACCAAATTTAGGCATATGGGGTGTCCGTGGTCGAATAATTTTTGCACCTAACAGGAAACTAATTATTCCATTTGAGTTCAAAATATTTTATGGTGGAGGGTACAAAGAGTTCGGTCTGGCCGAACTTAATGCTTTGAACTTGATGTTTTTTTTTTTTGATACGACTTATGGCATTTTTCACTAAGATGATTCGAATTTAAATTCGTTCGAACTACAAACAAAGTTCAGTTTATTCACCCTCAGCCTTTAAGCTAGAAAGGGAATATACACTATGATACGACCAAAAATGTGCCTCATCGAAATAACGGTTTTATACCACAAGTATCTTTAAACGAAATTCGTTTCAGACAATTTGGAGTCGATTTAGCCATGCCCGTCCGTCTGTCTGTCTGGCTAGATGGATGGTGCGCACTATAACTCTCGAACGGATCTACCGATTCCAACCACATTTTGGGTATCGTAATATTTTGTCCAAACGTAGTTTAAATTCGAAGATGGGTCATATCGGTCCACTCCTACGGGTACCCCCCACAAAAGTTCAACATTTTTCTGTAAATTGATGCGAACGATAAGTCTCGAAGTTAGCAATCGATTTGGTCCAAACTTTGCACATCGTATTATTTCTTCCAGATATAGATCTTCGAATATGGACTATATCGTTCCAGTACTTCGGTTGCCTCCCACAAAAAATTCGGATAAAGTAAAGTTTAGGAGCTCCTCTCGGATCGTTTTGAAATTTTGCGGTTCCCTTTACGACGGTAAAATTTTTTTATCCTCAGCATTTATGCTAACGGGGGTATATACACTTTCATACGGGCAAAATGTTCCTCATCGAAATAATGGTTTTGGGCCCAAGTATGTTTGGACGAAATCCGTTTCAGACAATTTGGAGTTGATTTAGCCATGTCCGTCTGTCTGTCTGGCTGGTTGGAGCGCAAGGTTACTCTCGAACGGATCAACCGATTCGGTCCAAAATTTGGCTTTTGTAATATTTTGTCCAAACTTAGTTTAAGTTAGAAGATGGTTTATATCGGTCCACTCCTTCCGGTACCTCCCCCACAAAAGTTCGAGATTGTTCAGAAAAATTGTGCGAACTATAACTCTTAAAGGCAGTAACCAATTTGGTCCATACTTTACACATCGTGAAATTTCTTCTAGACATAGATTAGGTTCCAATATGGACTCCATCGGCTTACTCTTTCGGGTACCTCCCACACAAAATTTCAGATAAGTTCAGTTTGGGACATGCTTTCGAATCGCTTTCATTTTTGTTGTAGCCACTTGTATTTTCTGCCGCCATATGACGGTATAAGCTCCATCAGGAACAAGTCCATACTTCCTGAGAAAATAGCCTGAAAGGTGCAAAACCCCCTACGACGCCGTGTGTAGTGGTTTTAGCGCAAGATAACTCTCGAACGGATCTGCCGATTCGGTCCAACATTTGGCCTTCATAATATTTTGTCCAAACTTGGTTTAACTTGGTTTAGCCAGTTCAAAAAATGTCGCAAAGATTGTGCACACGATAAATCTTGAAGGGAGTGACCGATTTGATCCATACTTTACACACCCTAATATATCTACCAGATATAGTTCAGGTTTGCATATGAAACATATTTGTCCATTCAGTCGGGTACATCCCACACAAAATTTCGGATAAGTTCACCTTAAGACCTGAACTCGAATCGCTTTGATTTTTGTTGAAACAATTTGCATTAGCTGCCTTAATTACGACGGTAACTTTTTTTCAGGGGCAAGTCATACCTCTTGAGAAAACAGCACGAAAGTTCTAAAAACCCTATGGCATAAAATGTAGTTGCTGAAGAGCACTATAACTCTCGAACTGCGCAACCGATTTGGTCCAAAATTTGGCCTTCGTATTATTTTGTCCAAACTTAGTTTCAGTTCAAAGATGGGCAATACCGGTCCACAACTTCCGGTACTTCCCCAAAATATTTTAAAAAATGTCACTAATTTGGTCCAAACTTTGGATCTCCTAAAATTTTGTCTAAATTTCTGTCCTCTCCTTAGGGTACCTCCCCCACAAAAGTTCAACATTTGTGTTTAAGTGCAGTTTAAGGTCTGTTAGAAGATCCTTTGGAAATGTATGCGGATGCTGTTCGTTGTTGCCCTGCTTACAACGGTATTATGTTTTTCGCGGACAAGTCGATACTTCCTGGCATACTGGTCCAAAAGTTATACGATGACCCACTGAAATGACTAATGGGCGCGATATATATCGAAAAGATATGTCTCCCAAAAAACAACACTTCCATAATGGACTATGTCGGTCCATTCCTTCAAGTACCTCCACCGCAATACCTTTGAACTTTAATCCTAATCCACATTTTCGTCGGCAAGGTCAAATGTCCAAAAAGGCCAGAAAATTCTGAAAAGACCCAAAATACATTCGATCTGTCCGTAGATAAAAGTTTCAATTCACATAGGATGAGGGTATATCTTTGTCGCAAAGCCGACTGATACTTTTTTACTTGTTTTTGTTTTCGATCAAACAAAAATTGTCAACAATAACATTATTCTTCTTCTATCTTCTGCGATAAGACTCAATCGTCCTCTTTGATAAGACCCAATAGGCTTCTATTTTAAGACCCAATGGTTTTCTATCGAAGACCCAATGCCCATTTTTTCAAATTGTGTTCTATAAGAAGACATGTTGGTCTTCTATCGGACATTCTGTGAAAAGAACCTTCGACGGGAAGTCTTCCATAATAGGACAAGTGGAGTTATTATGGTATGCAGTGGTCTTTTATGAGAAAAATTTAGTTTTTATACCCTCAGCATTTATGCTAACGAGGGTATATACACTTTCATACGGGCAAAATGTGCCTCATCGAAATAATGGTTTTAGACCCCAAGTATGTTTGGACGAAATGTGTTTCAGACAATTTGGAGTCGATTGAGCAATGTCCGTCCGTCTGTCTGTCTGTCTGTCGGTCTGTCTGGCTGGCTGGAGCGCACGATAACTCTCGAACGGATGAACCGATTCGGTTCAAATTTTGGCTTTCGTAATATTTTGCCCAAACTTAGTTTAAGTTGGAAGATGAGCTATATCGGTCCACTCCTTCCGGTACCTCCCCCACAAAAGTTCGAAAATGTTCGGAAAATTTGTGCGCACGATAACTCTTGAAGGGAGTAACCGATTTGGTCCATACTTTGCCCATCGTGGAGCGTGTACCAGACTTAGATCAGGTTTTAATATGGACTCAATTGGTCCACTCCGTCGGGTACCTCCCACACAAAAATTTGGAAAAGTTCAGTTTAGGACCATCTCTCGAATCGCTTTGATTTTTGCTTTAGCAACTTGTATTCACTGCCCTCCATACGCCGGTATAAGTTTCATCAGGGGCAAGTCCATACTTCCTGAGAAAATAGCCTGAAAGTTGCAAAATAACCCCCTATGACACCGTGTGAGGAGGTTGGAGGGCAAAATAAATCTCGAACAGGTCTGCCGATTCGGTCCAAAGTTTGGCCTTAGTAATATTTTGTCCAAACATAGTTTAAGTTCGAAGATAAGCCATATCGGTCCACTCTTTCAGGTACCTCCCCCACAAAAGTTCAAAAATGTTCGGAAAAATTGTGCGTACGATAACTCTTGAAGAGAGTGACCGAATTGGACCATACTTTACACATCCTAATATATCTACCAGATATAGATCAGGTTCAAATATGGACTATATTTGTCCACTCCATCCGGTACCTCCCACACAAAATTTCGGATACATGTTCACTTTAAGACCTGCTTTCGAATCGCTTTGATTTTTGTTGAAGCAACTTGCATTCGCTGCCTCAATTGCGATGGTAAAAGTTGTTTCAGGGGCAAGTCCATACTTCTTGAGCAAACATCCCTGAAGTTGTAAAAACCCCTATGGTACCATATGTAGTGGCTGGAGATCCATTCTTTTTAGTATCTCCTCCCCAAAACTTTTGATCTCCAATCCTAATCAACATTTTTGTCAGTTCAAAAGCCCAAAATTTTTAAAACTCCCTAAATACATGCGTTTTTTGGGAAAAAACTGTTTCAATATACACAGGCTGAGGGTATATCTCTGTCGGCAAAGCCGACTGATACTTTTTTACTTGTTTAAATGGTGTTTTACCCAATGTCTTATATTCGAAGACCCAATGACCGTCTATGAGAAGACCACATGGTCTTCTATGAGATAGTCCATTGGTCCTATATGAGAAGATCGAATGTTCAACTAGAGCAAGACCAAATGGTCTTCTATATATATAAAAGAGTAGTGAGGTGAGTGACTGACTGACTAATTGACTGACTGATTCATCAGCGCCCAGACGAAACCGCTGAAGCTAGAAAGTTGAAATTTTGGGTGAAGGTTGCTGTTGGTGTGTAGGGGTGAGATAAGGCTGGGTTTTTGGAAATTCGACCTAGAAGTGTACGAAAAGTACTAAAATGTACTAAATATGGTACCCTTTGTATTAGGCAAACGGTAAGAGCTAGAATTCTGAAATTTGGAATGAGGGTAACTGATGGAGAGCTAGAAATATGTACCAAAGGGTTTTTGGAAATTCGAACTACAAGGGTACGAAAAGTACCAAATGGTACTAAATTTAGTACAATTTTGATTTGGGTGAACGGATTGAGATGGAATAATGACATTTGGAACGAGGGTCACTGATGAAGAGTAACAAAGAAAGGTTTTTGGAAACTTGAACTATAAGTGCACGAAAAGTACTAAATGGTACTAAATTTAGTACAATTCGGATTTGGGTGGACGGATAGAACTGGAATCCTGAAATTTGGAATGAGGATCACTGATGAAGAGTTAAAATGAAAGGTTTTTGAAATTCGAACTATAATATACGAAAAGTAATAAATGGTACTAAATTTAGTACAATTTGGGTTTGGGTGAACGAATAGAGCTGGAATCCTGAAATTTGGAATGAAGGTCACTGATGGAGAGTAAAAAAGAAAGGTTTTTGGAAATTCGAACCATAAGTGCACGAAAAGTACTAAATGGTACTAAATATAGTACAATTCGGATTTCGGTGAACGGATAGAGCTGGAATCCTGAAATTTGGAATGAGGATCACTGATGAAGAGTAACAAGTAAGAACGGCGTTAAGTTCGGCCGGGCCGAACTTGTTATACCCTCCACCACAAGTTGTATTGAAGTAAAATTGAATAATTAGTTTCCTTTCTGTATGAAGAAGACTTAATACTAAATTTCAGCAATTTCGGTAAAACAATGTGAGGCACCATTCTATGGGGCTATTTCAAAACGTCGATCCATACTGACAAATTTCTGACTTAAAATTTTTGGGCTCAAAGAAGACTAAATACCAAATTTCCTATATTTCGGTAAGAGAATGTGGCTAAAACCTAAAAAATACCGAAAATCAAGAAGTACGCTTCTATGGGGATATAGGAAGACGTGGACCTATACTGATAATACTCTTCTGGAATATTTTATAACTCTTGGAAGACGAAATATCGAATTTCAGCCATTTCGGTTGGATATTGACTTCACAATCTTCAGTATTACGAAAATAGGGAGGTACCGTTCTATGGGGGCAATATCGAAACGTGGACCTATACCGAAGAATTTTAGTCAGAAATGGGGCAATATGAAAGCGTGGACCTGTACAGACATATTTCTGGCGAACAGTTTTATATCACATTGAAGACTAAATACCAAATTTCAGGCTTTTGGTGGAATATTGAAGACACAACCTTCAAAATACGAAAAATCAGGAGGTACCTTTCCATGGGGGCTACGCCTTCATGTAGACCTATACCGACAATTTTAGGGGGGAAGTTTGAGTACCCCCAACAAAGTCTAAATACCAAATTTCAGCCATTGCGGTGGAATATTGAGGCCACAACGTTCAAAATACCGAAAACCGGGAGGTACTGTTCTATGGGGGCTATATGAAGACATCGACCGATACCGACAAAGTTCTGGGGGAAGTTTTATACCACCAACGTAGACTAAGTACCAAATTTCAGCCATTTCGGTGTGATAATGAAGCTCAAACCTTCAAAATACCGAAAATCGGGAGGTACAGTTCTATGGGGGCTATATAAAGGTGTGGACCGATACCGACAAAATTCTGGGGGAAAGTTTTATACCCCTAAAGAAGACTACGTACCAAATTTCAGCCATTTTGGTAGGATAATGAAGCTAAAACCTTCAAAATACCCAAAATCGGGAGGTACCGTTCTATGGGGGCTATATGAAGGTGTGAACCGATACCGACAAAATTCCGGGGGAAAGTTTTATACCCCTAAAGAAGACTACGTACCAAATTTCAGCCATTTTGGTCAGATAATGAAGGTAAAACCTTAAATATATCGAAAATCGGGAGGTACCGTTCTATGGGGGCTATATCAAAACGTGGACCGATATATCCCATTTTCAATACCAACCACCCTGCAAGTAATAAAAACTTCTGTACCAAATTTTGACTCTCTATCTTTAAAATTGCGAGCTGTATCTTGATTTCAACAGACAGACAGACGGACGGACGGACGGACGGACAGACGGACATGGTCAAATCGACATAGAATTTTATGCTGATCAATAATATATATACTTTATGGGGTCTCCGACGAATATTTCGATGTGTTACAAACGGAATGACAAATTTAATTATACCCTCTATATGGTGGAGGGTATAAAAATTAAAGGTTTTTGAAATTCGAACTTAATATACGAAAAGTAATAAATGGTACTAAATTTAGTACAATTTGGGTTTGGGTGAACGAATAGAGCTGGAATCCTGAAATTTGGAATGAAGGTCACTGATGGAGAGTAAAAAAGAAATGTTTTTGGAAATTCGAATAAAAGTATACGAAAAATACTAAATGGTACTAAATATAGTACAATTTGGATATGGGTTAACGAATAGGGCCGAAATCCTGAAATTTGGAATGGGGGTCATTGATGAAGAGTAAGAAAAAAATTTGAGACAAAGTTCTGAGTTTGAAAAATTGTACTGAATATTGTTCCATTGATTTGATGTTAACGCCAAGGAGTTTATAAATAATGTACTGAAATTAAGTAGCCAAACGTGAAGTATCTTTTCAAAAAATGTTTTTTGTTCTGACCGCTTTGGTATGTAAATTTGAAAACGTGGTCCAATGCGACAATTTTGTTAACTAGAAGGTATTTACCCCCTGATATTAAAAAATCCTAAATTGAAATGCCTTCAAACAATTAAGTACAATTTTTTGTAAAGAAGTTTTCTAATCTTTCATGCCACAAATTCCGAATTTCGGTTGGAAAATGCGCAAAAGATTTTCAAAATACTCTAAATCTTCAAAATATCTCTTCTAATAAACGTGGATTGAAGTGGACATTTTTTAAAATTAACTTTTATATCCTCTGAGTATTCAAGGCCCAAATTTAAAGAAAATTGGACAATATTCATTTGTTCTTCTTTTAAAATACACTTAGTCGGGAGGTGCCGTTATATGGGGATATCCGAAAACGTGGATTTTTATGGCCATTTTGAATGGCGAAAATTTAACGGACCTATTCGGGTTCGGCGAAACCGCTAAAGCTAGAACCTTGAATTGTGAATGTGCGTGATTGTTGTTGTGAAGGGGTGAGATAAAGTTAAGTGTTTGGAAATTCGTACTGGAAGGGAATGCTGTGTTAGTGAAGAGGTAAAACCAGGAGTCAAATCTGAAATTTGCAATATGATACGTAGTTTTGGAAATTCGCAATAAAAAATATGGTAGCTGTGTAGGGATGCGATACGGCAGATTTTTTTTTTTTTTTAAATTCTGACTACAATCGAAAAAATATTGTTAATAAAAATAGGTCGTAGTACGACAGAATCTCCAGTATTCACCATTCCCGTATTAAATATTGTTTATATATATTTCGTTTCCTTTCCGCATACGAAGTAGCGGGCATTTGCTAGTCTATAATAAAACCCAATGATTCTCTACAAGAAGACCCAGTGGTTTCTAATAGAAGACATGTTTTATACGCAGACCCAATGGTCCGCTATGAGAAGAACATTGATCTTCTATGAGAATACTATTTTCGCCTATATAACTAATTTCTGCTGTTATAGGTTATATCATTGTCACATTTGCCAACATTTAACCCTTCTTACTGTATCCTCTATATCATCTAAAGGGGACAGCCGGCATTCATCTAACTTTGATAACAGAATTTAGTTCAGTCCCATTTTTTCGTTTTTTGGAGTAGAGCATTGAAAAAAAAACACTGCAAAGCATTGAATGAGTGGTGCATCTAGATTGATTTTAGTTTTTTGGTTTGTTTTGCTGCGAAGACTTGCACGCCTTGTACTGTCAGTCATAAAGTGATACTTCACTTAGTGGCGGTGTTAGTGGTACTTTGGCATTCCCCCAGCCAGATGGCCACATTCATATATGAATATGGATATTGGAAAACTATCACATTCTTCGTCGATACCGGTTATGTATTTCATCCCCCTGCCTTTTTTGTGGGGGATAAAAATATCTTCGTTTGAGGTGATGTGAAAAAAAGAATTGAAAAGAAAGCAAAAAAACAACTTCAATTTGGTGTAAAAATGAATGACTGCAGTTTTTCACTTATTTACAAGTTAGGGTGGGGTGAGTGAGTGCTTAGCATGATTAAGAATATGACACAAATTGATATTTAGAGTTATTGCATGCCAGGAAAATAAATAACGGAGGGGAGTAATAAGTAGAGTTTGTTATTAAAGTATCAGGCACCGATGACCGAGAGGAATTTGGCCGAAAACTGCGTGTTTCAATATAAGAGAAATCCATCATCTACACGCAGAGAAAAAATATTTTTCGCTTTTGTTGGAACAAAAATATCTGTTTTGGTTCCAAAAATGTATTTGTTTTGTTCAAACATTGTAATCCAAATCCAAAAATACCATCGAATTTCCGCAATATTGTAAAAATCGTTAACAATAGCGATTGTAGGAACTATCATAATCTAATTTTGTTTACAAAAAGTATTGTCAACCCAGAAAACCAGCCCAGAAATTTTTGATTTGAGTGTATATACTTCTCATATACACTTTTCACATAACTTGGATATAAATGTCGCGTATAATATTGCAATCATTGATGAACACAATACATGGTATGCTGCATTGGCTGACAGCAAAGACAAACAAAAAGCCACAAGCACCCACCATAACATAAGGAATAATTAAACACCATAACAAACATGAAAAGGAAAGAAGAATGAAACCAAACAGAAACAAATAAAAACAAGAGTCTCACAAGTACATACACACAAAAACAAAGGTAAAGGCAGCATGGCATACAAACACACCACAACTCACCAAAATTGTTTTTTCAACACGGCATCGAATAGCGAGAGAAGAGAAACAAATTTTCGAAGAAAAGAGAGAAATATTGTTCAGTTGACAAAAACTATTTCTGGATTTAACAAAACCCAATTGGAATTTAACAATATCTTTACAATACATATTTTGCTCTTCGAATATTGTTGGATAAATCATATTTTTTTCTCTGCGTGTATGGCAGGTCGTTTTGGCGTATTCAAAGTGAACAGTTTTCCTATATTCGAATACTTTGTGCCGCCTCCTGTTAGCTCCCTACCTTTAGCGGGCGTTAAGGGAGAGGTAAATGTCCACTTGATATACACTCCGCTTCATCGGAATAGAACCAACCAATATTTGTCTACAAATACCGTTATATCTGACGAAAGGAGAGGAATTGTAAATTATAATTTTGTGGACATGTAGAGTATATAGTAGCCGATATTTTCAATACCTAACATGTTTAACATATGCGTCATAACGGTACTTTTTACTCGCTTTATGAAAAAATGTCAAAATATTAGCATTTTAAATGGTTCGCCAGGATAGAACCGCCCTAAGAATTTACACAAATCATTTGTTAGATGTGGTAAACTTTAACAAAAAACCACTTATAATTATAAATAAATGCCGTGAGTGTTAATTGCTATCAAATATTGTGCAAAAATTTGTATTAGGGTCTTGAAATTTGATGAAAATCGATGCTTAGAGCTCCAAAAAATATTTTTTTGAAGAAATCGGTAGAAACAATTTATAAAGACAATATTTTATACTGAATTATGTTCAAAATTTTCTATACTACAATGAAATTACAAAAAAGTCACATTTGATAGGTTTAAGAGTCCGAAACAGAGGAAATACGGTAAAGATAACTCAAATTTCTACCTTTCCAATCCAAAATTTGATATTTTATCTCAGGAAAGTGAATGCAAATCGATGGGTTCCACCCAGTTGCGTTGGCTGTGGACATCTACAGGTCCAAAAAATAAAGAAAATTCCACCGCCGAACGCTCCACGTCACCATCAAGTCCTTGGAATTTCAAAAGGTTCTAAGACATTTGATGTGAAGAAACAGCTTAGCGATAGGGGAAGGCAGACGTTAATTTTTTCGAAAGTAAAGGGTTTAATTTTGATGGTTATGATGTTCACACATCTTTGCCTCGTAGTATAAGTACCGAAAAAATATTTCTGACCCGTTATTATAAAAAAAGAGCGCCTATGTTTCTGTGCTTTCCATGTCATGCGAGATCTTCTAAATCAAAGCCTTGATGTTGACATTGAGCGTTCGGCGGTGGAATTTTCTTTTTTTTTTTTTGTTCCTGTAGATGTCCACAGCCAACGCAACTGGGTGGAACCCATCGATTTGCATTCAGTTTTCTGAGATAAAATATCAAATTTTGGATTGGAAAGGTAGAAATTTGAGCTATCTTTACCATATTTATTCTGTTTCGGACTCTTAAACCTATCAAATGTGACTTTTTTGTAATTTCATTGTAGTATAGAACATTTTGAACATAATTCAGTATAAAATGTTGTCTTTATAAATTGTTTCTACCGATTTCTTCATAAAAATATTTTTTGGATCTCTAAGCATCGATTTTCATCAAATTTCAAGACCCTAATACAAATTTTTGCAAAATATTTGATAGCAATTAACACTCACGGCATTTATTTATAATTATAAATGGTTTTTTGTTAAAGTTTACCACATCTAACAAAGGATTTGTGTAAATTCTTAGGGTGGTTCTATCCTGGTGAACCATTAAAAATGCCAATATTTTGACATTTTTTCATAAAGCGAGTAAAAAGTACCGTTTTGACGCATATGTGAAACGTGTTAGGTATTGAAAATATCGGCTACTATATACTCTACATGTCCACAAAATTATAATTTACAATTCCTCTCCTTTCGTCTGATGTAACGGTATTTGTAGACAAATATTGGTTGGTTCTATTCAGATGAACCGGAGTGTAAATTAAGGAAATACGTTGTGGATTTTGTATTCACCATTTTTCGGTGTCTACAAGTCCTTACATCATCCCTAATGGGCGTATAGGAAGGAGCAAATCAAATATGTTTTTGCAATTTCTAAAAATCGGTTTCCATATCCCATCAGTTAACATCAAATTTGTCTTACTTTCAATCGCGTTTAGTCCCCCTTCCAATATATCCTAAGATCCTAAAAATCACAATTTTTTTTCATTTCGTGTCTTTGATTGAAGATACTTTCCTTCTTTGTCTTTGCAAAATGAAATTCCATATGTCCCCCGCTGTGCGCTACAGGATTGTAATATCATCGCCTAATCACACAGAGTGCCAAGCAACAACAACTCAAAAAACGAATATGACGGACTAACAAACACCAACGCGACCAAAGAAACACCTTCAAAGTGAGTTTCAACGTTTCCACATAAATATTCATAAATTTCGCTTTGTGTTTTATCCTTTCATTCTCCTTGTTTTTAATTAAAACTCTAAAAAGACAAAAGAAAAGAAGTAGTGAAAAGGAATAGAGTTTTCTATTTCACATACAGCCAAGCGAATTGATAACAAAATCAAAATTGATTTTCAAACAAGAGATTGTGTTTTTTGGAAAAATATTGATTTAATTTGAAAACTTTAGAGGATAATTGTCAAAGTGAATTAGGGAGAGCGGAAGAGAGAACAGAACTCGTGACATCTTTCATTACACCTCACACTGCTGCACAAATTTGTAAATGTGAATTCCATGAATTTGAATGAAAAGTTCGTAGATTTTTTAGAACAATTGCAGCAAATTTAAAAATAAAGTTTATAACTTTGTTATTTAAATAATAAATGTTGTAATGTCTTCACTGAACTTTTATGCATTCTGTTGTGCATTACCGGGGCTTTATTTTCACATTGCAATGAAGAAGGGTCTAGGAATTGCTGAAGTTTCAGGGGGAGGAGATTTTACAACAACAACAAAAAAACTGGTCGTAAGAATTGTATAAGTAGTTTCTAAATATCTTTTGTTGTTGTCGCTGGTTGCTCATAAAGGGTAATAATTGGAAGCATGATAATGGTTAGTTGGTTTGGGTGGTATTCCAGACCTAGTTCGACATTCTCAGCGAGATGAAATAGACATGTTGTCCTAGATCTTTACATCTTCGTTGCTATTGTAGTTGTTATGTGACGCTTTGCCCAGTTGACTGTTATTACCGCACTTAGGCTTGCCAGGTTTCGTCGATTTTTGCATATCAGTAACTTTTTACGATTGATGTTATAATCTTTTATGTTTCAGTCTTGTCCCATCTGATATCTGCTTGTGATAGATAGTATTTGAAGATATCCACTTGAAAAATTTCCATTGGTTCATAACAGGAAGTATAAATAACAAAAGAGGAGGTAAAAACTACAAATGAAGAACATAACAGGAGAAGTAGTATTAAACTGGATTAAGGCGCATAAGAGTAGGGGCCGCTAGGACAACTTGTTTCCAAAAATTTCCTTAAACTACAATTTTGGGAAAAAAGTTGTGTGGGAGGTTCCCGAAGGAGTCGACCGACATAGACTCTTAGAAATATTATGATGTACAAAGTATGGACAAAATCGGTTACTATCTTCGAGAGAATTTAACTTTTATGGGAGACGTATCCAAAGGAGTGACCCATGGCGCATCTTCGAACTTGATCTGAGTTTTGAAAAAATATTACGAGGTGTAAAGTTTCAATGGAAACTGTAATTTATTCTCATAAATAACCAAAAACAAAAGTCTCCTCTACGAAGATAAGAAGGTCCTCTCCTAGAACCCCACAAAGTCTTCTAGGTCTAAAAGAAAAAGGTCTTGTTATAGAGGAACACAATGTCCATAAGGTCTTCTTATAGAAGACCACAAGGTCTTCTTATAGAAGACCACAAGGTCTTCTTATAGAAGACCACAAGGTCTTCTCATAGAAAACCACAAAGTCTTGTCATAGAAAACCACAAAGTATTCTCATAGAAAACCACAAGGTCTTCTTATAGAAGACTACAAGTTAATTTTATAGCGGACAACGAGGTCTTCTTACCGAAGACCACAAAGTCTTGACAAAGGCGGTCACAATGTCTTGCTATGAAGGAGCACAAGCTGTTTTTATAGAGGAACATACGGTCTTATTATTGAAGACCATCATGTCTTGATATAGGCGACCATAAAGTCTTGCTATGAACGGGCGCACGGTCTTCTTATAGACGACACCAAGTTTTCTTACAGAATACCACAAGGTCTTCTCATAGAATACTACAATGACTTCTGATGGAAGACCTCAAGGTCTACTTATAGAAGACCAAGTGGTCTTCTTATAGATTTCCACGCGGTCTTATTATAGACGACCCACAGGTCTCCTCTTAGGATGCTAATGGATCGTCATAGACGAACTCCCATTGCGACTGGCTCTTTTGGGAGTTCGTTAGATATCACGAGGATATCAGGATATCACGAGGTCTTCTCATAGAAGACCACAAGGTCTTCTCATAGAATACTACAATTTCTTCTGATGGAAGACCGCAAGGTGTACCTATAGACGAACCAAAGGTCTTATCTTAGGAAGCTAATGGTCTTCTCTTAGGAAGTGACTCTTTTGGGAGTTCGTTAGATGCGGATTCTGCTCTGGCTAGTTCGTCAGCTCTTTTGTTACCAACAAGTCGCTTACGACCTGGGATACAAGTAAGAACTATTCCAATCAGACGTCCTAACTCACCAACGTCTTCGTTAATTTTTTTCATTAGCTTTAATCTGCCAATAATTGATACCACGGCAGCGGGTCGACAAATACTGTATAGACCCGGAACCAAACAACACCTGTGTTCCGGCCAGCAGCTGTCACCTCAGTGTACATTTGTCTGTATTTGTATCGTTTTTCTATGTTGGAATGCCGAGGACCAATGTGGGTGTGCTCAGTTTGTCACATCCGCCACACTCAAACTTCGGTGAGATGCAATAGATGCCGGGAGTGGATGCATCGCGGGGGTTGCTCCGGACTCGAATTAGCGAAGAGTGTCACAGTGTGTCACCTGGTCTCGCCATATACCTGCAGGTCGACTACCCGACGTCAGAAAAAATTTCACAGCAGAGACGACGGGATTAGCAAATAAGCGTTATGATTTTTGTTGAGCCAATATCCTAGAATCATGGAGCTGACACTGGAAGTCAGACACTGGAAGTGGTTAAATTATCTGAAACGTTGCAACATTGGAGCCGGAATAAGTGACTGGCGGGCAACGGTTAAGTCAAACTCGAACACTGGAAAGTATTACCCGAGGACTCAACAAGATGAAGCCGTGCGATAAAGCTATGATGGTTGCGCTCGCTCAAAAGCCTTTGATACTGTGAAGCATTTCACGCTGTTTGAGGACATTGAGCGGACTACACCCCGGCAAAGCTTAAAATGTCAGATAACCAATTATATGAGTGGACGCCAGCCTTACGAGGAATTTAGGAACAATACATCCAAGCCCCTTAGTGTGAAACTGGTAGTTCCGCAAGGTGGGGTGATATCGCCAGAACTTTTTAACCCTACCACTTCTATATTCCACCTCCTCCAGACGGCATTGAGATTGTAACGAATGATTGTACGATCTTGGCGTCAGGTACCTTCCCCGATGTCATTTATGGAAGGCTGAACTCCTACGAGCCTTAAGGTTTTGTGGGCCCATAATCGCGAAAGTTGAAGTGATAGGGAAAAACGCCGAGACACGTCTCTTCTTATTTTTGGTCTTCTATCACGCTCAAAATATGGTTAATAATTTTCGTGTCGCATAGTGTAATATGTATATCGAATTGAAATTTTTATCAATGGGTCCTAGTGGCCCAAAAACACTATAGGAAAAATATTGCTGTCCTTAGTCTAAGTTTTCGTGTGGTTCGCATGTAACGAATCATCCTGAATTGATGTATTTTACGGTAACCAACAAATTGTTCAACCGAATTTGCTGTAATTCGGTACCAGGAGTTCTTATTGCATAGTAAATTTCCCCGCGAAAATTGTTCGGTATTGGTCCATTATTTGGTATATTCCCTATATGATTTATATATAGATTTGTTTCGGCAGATGTTAACCTAATCTTCAAACCGAATAATGAACACAGAGTTCAGAATATCGTCTTATATAGAAATGTCATATCGTTCCACTTTCGACAACAGCCTCTATATAAGTTACCATCGTTTCGTCCGTACTCTATATGATTTAATCAGATTTTTCTGCAGTATTACCTGTAATAATGCATTTTTTGTTTTCAGTATGGAAAAATCTCCACGTTTTGGAGTGGTCCACGAGTTTTAAATGCGGCTCTACGTTACCATGGAAATAGAAATCGCTAATAGCACAAAAAATATTGTATTACATATCGACGCCTCCAAACAATAGTATGCTAAGTCGACTTAGCATGTTTTCAAGTTCTTTACATTTTTATATTTAACGTCCTTTAACTTAAATTCTGTAAAGTTTGGTAATAATCGGACAATCCGAACAGAAGTTATAAACAAATATTTACTTAGCATAGTACTGAAGGTCAAAGAAATGTCCAAACTTTTAGAGCTTGTCCTGCAAAACTCACTGTTCAGAATTAGCAAACTATTCTTTGGAGGTGTCGAACGTCCTTTAACATAAATTCTGTCAAATTTTGGTAATGATCGGTCAATCCGAACAGAAGTTATAAACAAATATTGACTTAGCATAGTACTGAAGTTCAAAGAAAGTTCCACACTTTGAGAGCTTCTCCTGCAAAACTCACTTTTTAGACTTAGCATACTATTATTTGGAGGTGTCGATATATATAAGAAAGAATAATGAAATTACTTAAGAATATTTAAAAAAAGTCAGCACCTAAAACCCGTGCTAAATTTTTGGCCATAAATGCTCAAACTGGAAATGTCCGCAAAAAGTCTAAACATTCATTTTGGTACAAGTAGTGCTATTTGCAGATGCTTGGAAAGTATTTAGACATTTAAGGAATCCATATTAAATATTTTCTTTTTGACCAATATTATACCTAAAGCAAGTAAAAAAACGTTAAGTTCGGCCGGGCCAATCCCATTTTTCCAATTTTTTAATCACGCTACAGGCCGCAATTTTGATCGGATCGTCAAGAAATTTTGAGGGTTAATGGGGGTCCCGGAGGAGGAAGAAGACTACTAATTTTGGTGATGGCCGGATAATATTCAGGGGTCGGAATGGGCAAAAACTTATGTGGACAACATTCAACGCTTTAGTCATATGCGAATATCTCCGATTCTATCTTCTTTCAAAAGAAAAACCCGTCAATGGAAGAAGATAAGATTTCCTTTACATTGTTGCAAAGTAGATTGGAGTAGGTGTCAAACAACGGAGATACCGCAAAAGTCGGTAATGAATTCCATTTTTCCGTTTTTTTAATCAGGGTACAGATCCCAATTTTGATAGGATCGTTACGAAATTTGGTGGTTAATAGGGCTCCCAGAGGGGAAGAAGTATATTGACATTGGTGATGTTCGTGTATTTGGATAAAAATTCATCGTTTTATTCTTAAGCGAATATCTCCACTTAGTCGTATGCCAGAAGAATTGGTGAAATGCTTGTGATGTTAAAAAAGACGCTGGTATATCCTAAATTCCAATTTATGGAATTTTATTTCCATCTCAGATATTTATATTTCTGTTGAGCATATTCCAAGGAGAGAGTTTGATAATGAAACTAAACCATCTTATCTTTAAATTAATACAAAATGTGGCATTTATGGTGAGATATCAGAGTTATTGCAAAAGGCGCTAAGCTATCACATTTCTAATATAAAGTATAAAGGTAAGCTTACCTTTATTCTTCGAGCTGACGATTGATGTTTGGGTATAACAAGTTTTTTTTTGAAGAAGTTTACCTTTATACTTCGAACTGACGATTGATGTTTGGGTATAACAAGTTTTTTGTTGAAGAAGTTATTGAAAAATAACTTCAGTGGAGAATATCCACAAACAAAAAAAAAAGGAACTGATGAGATTCTGTGGCGAGAATCGAAACTATAGTATTCCCTGCCTTACCCGTTGGCGAACAATGCCAAATCTTTTCCACTAATAAACTAGTTGTTTTAAAATATTAAAACAACAACAACGGGATTAAGTCAGACTATTTTGAAAAAACAAAATTGCAAACGCTATCCCAATAAAAAAACGCCACATTGTTTCTAATTGAAGACACTGGCACGACGTGTTTTGTTTTTGCTGTAAAGCAAATGTGTTCTTCTTCGACACAGCGGTGCCGAAGTTTTTCGGCAATTTACACACATACGACCCGAATGCATAGAAAGAGCGTACGAAAAAGAGATAATGTTTTGATTTGTTTTTGTTTTGTAGCGTGCGTGCATAAAAACACACTAACACACAGTCATAAGTTGTCAATAGTTTGAATACATTCACATTTTGGGCTGTTCTCTTTTTGGTCTCTTTCCCTGCCAGCAATTGGAAGTGAGTTTCGCACTCCCTCGCCTAAGAGGTCACTCCGGAGACACCCCAAGGAAGATCGTCGGTGAATTACACAAACAATTTCTATAGCCTTATTGTGATTACGTTTTATCGCGTATGCCGACACTTCGGAGTGACTTCTGAGTGACTTCCATGGCGATTGTTTACATTTATTTAATGATTCAACATATTTGAACAAATATAGAACATTTTCTATGTGATGATTATATGAGACGGTGGTGCAGTGGTAAGCACACTCGCTTTGCACTCTGAAGGTCCGAGTTCGCTTCCCAAGTCAGGCAAAAAAACATCACATTTTTAAAATGACAAAATTAATGTAGGCGGAAATTGCAAAGAATAATTTCTCTAAAATAGAAGAGAAATAAAAAAAAATAAATGAAAATAAAAAATATTAAAAAAATAAATAAAACTAAAAAAATAAAAATAAAAATAAAATTAATTAAAAATAAATAGATTTTTTTTTTAATTTCTAGAACTATCGCGGAAATGATCTTCTAGAAGTGTCGCTGGAGTGACTTCCAAGACGACACCCCGGCGTGGTTCATTTCTTCACAACGGAGGTCACTTCAGGGTGACTTCCGCGACTATCGCCGCGACTGTTTTCATCGCCCTGGGCGACACGCCTAAGTCACTTCCGCGTCAGTTTTTGCTTGCAGGGTTACAGTGTAAAGCAGACCAACTAAATGTTGGTGTGTGCATTCGTCGAAATTTGACGACACATACTAGTGGAAAAGGTTTGAATTGTTTTCACAGACACTTTCGTCGGAGTTGTGTGAGGTTGTCAAGGAAAAACTTCTCTTTGAACTTTTTTCTTTGCTTACCTTTATACTTCGAGCTGACGATTGATGTTTGGGTATAACAAGTTTTTTGTTGAAGAAGTTATTGAAAAATAACTTCGGTGGAGAATATCCACAAACAAAAACCAAGGGAACTGATGAGATTCTGTGGCGAGAATCGAAACCTTACCCTTGGCGAACAATGCCTAATCTTTTCCACTAATAAACTAGTTATCTTAAAATATTAAAAAAAAAAACAAAATTGCAAACGCTATCCCAATAAAAAAAACGCCACAATGTTTATAATTGTTTTCTCCGAAATTATTCATTTTTGTAAGCCTTTTTCTCCTTAAAAACCCCGAAAAATGGCAAAAATAAGTCGAGTTTAGAAAAATTTTGAATGTTTAGAATGATGACATTATTTTTTTATTTTTGGGCATTGTGTATTCATTGAGCACCAAAGAATCATAAGTATTTTTTTTTTTCAATTTAGTACAACATCCATACAGAAAGCGAAAATTTGACTATGACTCCAGTTATCTGTTTCTCCAATAGATCAACACCCTATATGACTCGCTGCTGCCCAACATTTCTTCAAAAACATGAAGTTTAAACTAAGCCTTAAGGTTATAAGAGTATTTGAATTACTTTGAAATTCTTTTAGATTTTCGTTTGTGTCTGTGTGTGTGTGTGGCTACCACCGGCTACATTCTGTACATATTTCCCATAATGCTGTCATCATGATAGTAGTTTTGGCGTTTTTGTTTTTCGAATTTTTTGCCATAGTTTTGAAACAGAAAACTTTCTCATCGCTTTTAACGTACTTAGTAGGTTTAGTTCAATGTTCTTATTGTTGTTGTTGCTGCTGCTGTTTTATTTTAATGTTGTTGATGTCGGTGGTGTTAGTGGTGAAGTTTTGCTGTTGTTTTAATATTCTTCCGCCTTTATAAATCGTGTTGCAGTTGTTGTTGTTGTCTTCAGTTTCAGCAAATTGTTATGGTCCTACTAAGTACTAACCAGTGCAAATTTTTTCCATACTGTTTTGAAACTTAAAAAAAGAGATTGAGGTATGGTTTATGGGGTAGAACTCGCTCACTAAATGTGGGTTAAAATTTAGCCTCAAGCCGAAGATTAATTGAAAGAAAAATTTGTTTTATTTTATTTAGAAATAATGGTCGTGTTGTTATGAAATTAGGAGGAAATGGTTAGTCCCAGTCCACACTAAAGCGCGATTTCAATGAAATAATTTCATGAAATGAGGCATTCTTAGATCGAGTTCCATACTAAGGTAATTTTATGAAATTGCTACAGTGGGGAACTCGATCTAAGACTATTGAAACTATTTCATTGAAATCGCTCTAGTGTGGAGCGGAACTTAGTGATGTTTAGATGAGGGGGAATAGTTTCAAGTTAATTTATAGAAAGCCCAACAGACCACGGTTATGTTGCAGTTTAGCACACCCACCTTGCAAAAACAAGGTCCTGAGTTTGATACTTTAAGTAGACAAAATTGCAATTTGGCTCCATCTCCAGGTCTATGAATGTGGCTACTTCGATGTGGTTACAACCCAAAGCTACTGTAGTTTGAGTTGAATAGATTTTGTGGGAATGCATGGGGAGATCACGGTTTTGCCCATCCTTGCCCTATAGGAATTCAGACATCTGCACTATTCCGAACGTTGAGTCAAAACTACTCTGGTTGGTAGTGTCAGCCGATTGACGGCAACACCTCAGCCAGGGCGACAAAAGCCAAAACGGTTTGCAAATTTCAATTTTGCTAGCATCCTTGTTTGGTTTAGTAGCGCAACAAACCACCTTCCCTTTTTCAAACTTCGGGCACTAGACAAGTTTAGAACTTTCGTGAGGAACTCAACTCTCTACTCATCCAAATGTTTCTGCTTTACAATGGAGATTCCATAAGGAAACAACGGTTTGGATGGCATTCGCAACATCATCCAGTGTCAATTCTGGTGGTTTTTCCTCCATAGGAAGACATCTACTTACGGTTTGCTCGACAAATCGCGATTAAAATAACTTGTGCACTTCCTCGGATAAGTCAGTGTGACGTCACCAATCGTGACTGAGTTCTTATCTTCATTCTTCCCAGGGTTCGAGAGTGCTGGTCCCGAGAGTGCTGGTCTCGGAAATAAGGTTTCCTTCTGATATTGCGCTGCAACAAAGATGATGACCTGGAAGGTCATTTCTGCTAGTCGAACATCAGAAGTTTTGGTCAGTTCTTACGTAACCCAACTGATGATCGGCAACTGGATAGCTATTTCCGAAGCTTGGGAGGACTAAAGGCTCAAGGGTTTTTGCTAAGGGCGACAAAAGCGAAATCGGTCTGTACGATTCATTTTTGCTGAAATCCTTGCTGGCTTCAGCGGCACCACCCTGCCCATTTTCCAGACTTCAGGAACAATGTGGGTGACTACAGCCAAGTTGAAAACTTTGGTGTCATACTCGACTCCCGGATCATCCAGCTATTTCTGCATAACCATAGAGATTCCATTAGGGCCCGACGCTTTAGATGATTAAGCTTTTCTAATGACATTCGTTCTTGGCATTAAGTTATCTAATGCCATGTAGTAATCATCTCTTCGACCTGTCACACCAGCGGTGCTCGAAAAACTGTCGATTAACATAACTTACGAACCTATTTGGGTCAGTCAGCGTAACATCGCCTTGTTTTCAGGGTTTTATGGTGACTTAACCGTTGCACACAATTCACTAATTCCGGCTCCAATTTTGTAATTCCTCAGATAATTGAGCCGCCAGCTCTGCTTATGCTCACCGACCAACCTGTTAACTTCCAGTGTCAGCTCCCAGAATCTGGGGTGTGGTTCGACGAAGTTCATCACACTAATTTGCTATTCCTCCCGCCTCTGTTGGGCAATTTGGTCTGTTCTTTGGGTCTTCGTCCAGCAGTTATATAACGATCTGCAGCAGTGGTGATGCCTCGGATCGTCCTCTCTACTACCCAAACATTAGAAGAATAGAGCAGTTCTCTGAAGCGGTTATTGGCGAATTTTCTGGCACTATACCAATTAGCTTTTCAATGATTTATGAAAGTACAGCGTTCGGATGTGATGAAGACGGGCGGTCTGACGATGGGGACAATTATAGCGAGACGATATGACACAAGCGAAACCACGGATTGGGAGGTGACGTCTGTTGTCAGAGCCGGTGTCGTGATGGTTTTGTCTGGCGAACTGTGGCACTCTCCGCAAATTGTGATATACTCTAGACAGACGGCAGCTTTGACTAAATTTAGTATTTTAATATGGCAATACTGTAAAAGAGAGCCCATATCAGTGTGACCAGATTTAAAAAAGTGTTGCACCTATAAAAAAAATGCTAAAAAATGCTAAAATAAATATTAAAATGCAAAAATAATGCTAAATTTAAAAACGTTATCATTATAAATAAAAATCAAATGTCGTTCGTTGGTAATGGCAGCAGTTGAGAACGGCTGGACCGATTTGGATAATTCTTTTTTTGAAATGTTCGCAATAACCCGACTTTTTTCATGCAAAGAAAATGAGCAAGCCCACTTCCACACCCCCTTTTCTCAATTTTAAATTTTAAACTTTCCTACAAAAACTACTGAAACGATTTTCCTGAAATTGTCAAAAAATTAACAGGGATATCCCCCTGTGAAAATAGGCTAAAAATATAGTTTCGGATGGGGCAGGGTACTTTCCCTATACCCTATTTATTAAAAATGCTATATTTAAAAAAATTACGACAATTGTGGTTGTATCCCCGACCTTACCTACTTGTTTATGACCCAAGGGCTTGTTTATGACCCAAGGGCTCGATTTTTCTGAAATTGTCATAGAATGATGGCACCGGTGAAAATAGGATGCATATTTTCTTGAATTTCGAAGGGGCGGGGTACTTCCCATTAACATAATAAAAAGAAGCCATATCTCGGTGTGATTATCGTTGACCTTTGGACTTATTTATTTTATATTTATTTAAAAAATCCCTGATGATGTTCATCGACGATGATCGAAATATTGGAAGAAATAAATAAAAACAAGTAAAAAAGTATCAGTCGGCTTTGCCGACAGAGATATACCCTCAGCCTGTGTATATTAAAACAATTTTTTCCCAAAAAACGCATGTAAAACTTTTGGCCGTTTGAACCGCAAAAATGTTGATTAGTATTAAAGATCAAAAGTTTTGCGGAGGAGATACTAAAAAGAATGGATCTCCAGCAACTACATATGGTACCATAGGGGGTTTTTACACCCTTCGGGCTGTTTCCTCAAGAAGTATGGACTTGTCCCTGAAAAAACTTTTACCATCACAATTGAGGCAGCGAATGCAAGTTGCTTCAACAAAAATCAAAGTGATTCCGTATCAGGTCTTAAAGTGAACTTATCCGAAATTTTGTGTAGGAGGTAACGGATGGAGTGGAAAAATATAGTCCATATTTAAACCTGATTTATATCTGGTAGATATATTGGGATGTGTAAAGTATGGACCGATTCGGCCAATCCCTTCAAGAGTTACCGTACGAACAATTAACCGAACATTTTTGAACTTTTGTGGGGAAGGCACCTGAAGGAATGGGCCGATATGGGTTATCTTCGAACGTAAACTATGTTTGGACAAAATATTACTAAGGCAAAATTTTGGACCGAATCGGCAGACCCGTTCGAGAGTTATCTTGCGCTCCAACCACCTCAAACGGTGTCATAAGGGTTTTTTGCAACTTTCAGGCTTTTTCTGAGAAAATATGGACTTGCCCCTGATGAAACTTATACCGTCGTATGGGGGGCAGTGAATACAAGTTTCTAAAGAAAAAATCAAAGCGATTCGAAAGATGGCATTAAACTGAACTTTTCCGAAATTTTGTGTGGGAGGTACCCGAAGGAGCGGACAGATTAAGTCCATATTAAAACCTTATCTAAGTCTGGCACACATTTCACGATGTGCGAAGTATGGACCAAATCGGTTACTCCCTTCATGAGTTATCATGCGCACAAATTTTCCGAACATTTTCGAACTTTTGTGGAGGAGGTACCGGATGGAGTGGACCGATATATCCCATCTGCGAACTTAAACTAAGTTTGGACAAAATACGAAAGCCAAATTTTGGACCGAATCAGTTGATCCGTTCGAGAGTTATCGTGCGCTCCAGCCAGCCAGAGAGACGGACCGACGGACATGGCTAAATCAACTCCAAACTCTGAAACACATTTCGTCCAAACATACTTGGGGTCTAAAACCATTATTTCGATGGGGCACATTTTGCCCGTATGAAAGTGTATGTACGTACCCTCGCTAGCATAAATGCTGAGGGTATAAAAATGAACTGTTATTTCGCTATGGCTGATGTAAAACAAATTATTTTAAATGCCGTTCGATTTTGTGGACACTTAGATCAATACTGCACCAATAATTTTTAATTGGCGTATGTGATTTTTTCATTTTTGGCGCTCTATAGATCGGTATTTTTTCCACTGTGCGTCCCCATTGACCGTGTGCCAAACGTAGAGCTATTACGACCTGGTCCATAAACAAGCCTATACAGAATGTCTTGACTTCTGAACTCGGATTTGTTCGCGCTACTGTCGCAGGTTTAACAGTTTACAGCTGTTACCTACCTCCAAGATATAATATTGAGGATTACAAACACATTATTACCAACCTAGTTAATGAGGCTGCATCCAGAAACCCAATTTGGATAGCGGGCGACTTTAATGCTTGGCCCACAGAATGGCGCTGTCCAAGAACAAATGAAAGCACTCCAACATTCAATCGAAATGGTGGAAGCTCTATAAACGATATCGCCTTTGCCAGTACAAACATCTACGACCGGTTTAACGGCAAATCAGTGACATGTTCACTTACTGTGATCATAATGCCATAATCATTACTCATAACGATGCTGCAACAGTAACATCAACGGTTCGAACGCCCGATATATATGGCTGGAAGAGAGACTTACTAGATAAAGAAATATTCGTCCTATGTATGGAAGGCACAAAACTGCAGGGAACTCCGGAAACATGGCGGAAAAGCTAATACTCCAGACAACACAGGCATGCAACGCATCCATGAAAAAAAGAAAACGAGGAGAAAACAAAGCCCCAGTATATTGGTGGAACGCTGAAATTGCTGAATTACACAAGGATTGTCTTCGTGCTACAAGCAGTGTTGCCGACAGTTTTTGATCGGAAATCTCAAAAAAATCGTCATTAAAATTTGGAAAATCGTCAAAAAATCGTCAACATAGTTCAAAACTCGGTTTGGTTACCGTATATACAACCCACAGCAATAAATCTAACCCAATATCACTTAAATACCCTATAAAAACAGCACTCAGTAGATGATAGTTTCCTATGGTTATCGAGTTTGCAGTAATGCAGCATGGTAAAGGTGGGTACACATTGTCATTTTGAATTACAGCTTAGCTCAAAAATCGCTTTCTTGACAGTGTGACCGCCCATGTTTGTCGGTACACGTACATTTTGGTTGTTGGGCAGTAGGAAATCGATAAAAATTGTCATACAAAACTGGCTGACAGTTTAAAGGGGCATTAATAGGAAGTTAATAAAGCTGGACTCATATTTTTTACAACAAAATAGATACAATTAATATTTTATCTCGAAAACTTTTCAAGGTTGATTTTCTTCCATTAACAAATCTAAACGAAAATTTTCAGCTGATGTAATTTGAATGTGGGGCAAAAACTATGAAAATATCTGTATTCCAGATATGTGCCTAAATATAGCCACTCCGTCCGTCTTGGAACATTGTTTTCCTTAAAATCTTTCGGAAATTTTGGTCAAAGTGTAGTTATCGTCGTTTATTTCATGCATTTCTGGCTTAAGTGAAAAATCGTCATTTTGGACCATAAAATCGTCAAATCGTCATTTTTCAATTTTGGGCCAAAAAATCGTCAAACTGATGATAAATCGTCAAATTCGGCAACACTGGCTACAAGACGCTTTGTAAGAACGTGAGATAGAGAGCTTATAGACAGATTCTCAAGATGAAGAAGAAAGGTCTAAAAAGCCATACAAAGAAGCAAAAGAGGATATTTCCTAACAATTTGTGATGATGTAAAAAACCAGCCGTGTGGACTAGCCTTCAAGATTGTGACCAAAAAACTGAAATGCTTTGGGTCATGTACACCTACAGACGCTAAAACGCTAAGTAATATAGTGAATCACCCCTTTCCTCATCAAAAGGTACAACATGGGCAACATACGACAATTTGGACAATTATTTAACCGCCCCTCCCCTGTCAAATCAGCGGCGATAAATCTTGCCGTCTCGAAATTCGATGACCCCAAAGCGCCTGGCCTAGATGGAATTCCCAATTATGTCCTAAAAGAGTTTGTAAAGTGCTGTGGTGGGCAGTTGCTTAAATTATTTAGAACATGCTTGAAATTTGGATATTTTCCATCGATATGGAAAGGCAAAGATTAGTGCTACTGCCTAAAAATGGCAAGCCTCTGGGAAACCCCTCGTCATATAGCCCACTATTTATGATAGATACATGCCGAAAACTTCTTGAGAGCATTATCCGCGATAGACTCGAAGGGTGCATCGAACGTGCAGAAGGCTTATCCGAATGCCAATTTGGCTTCAGAAAAAAGAGAACTACGATTGATGCAATAAAAATTGTAATCGACATCGCAAAGGCAGCAGTACATGGTCAAAGCTGGAAAAAAGGGACGAAAGAAAAGTGTGTGGTCGTAACACTAGATGTTAAAAATGCTTTCAACACAGCTAATTGGTAGAATATTTTAAAGGCTCTGTGACCGTTAAATGTTTTAGCATATCTTGTTGCTATACTCCAGGACTACTTCCGCAACAGAATCCTGATATATGAAACTGAAGAAGGTACAAAGGAATAATAAATAACAGGAGTACCACAAGGATCCGTTTTTGGACCGCTTCTATGGAACGTAATGTATGATGGTGTTTTACGGTTAAAACTTCCAGAGAAAGCTAATATCATTGGGTTTGCGGATGATATCGCCCTGGTTATAGTTGCAAAAACCACGGAAAAAGCAAGAACAGTATCAGAAGCCAGCACACAGTTGGTTAGATCATGGATGTTCTTACAAGAGCTAGCGTTAGCCGATTCAAAAACGGAAGCAGCCTTAATTACAAGTCGTAGAGCGGCGGAAAGAATAAATATTCAAATTTGAGAATGTACAATAACAACAGCGGAACACCTAAAATCCCTCGGCGTTATCATAGATAATCGCCTATGCTAGGAAGTTTTTGCGAATTTTGAAACAGCAGTGTTCGTAGGTGAGAAAAATCCAAAAACAAGAAAAAATCGCTGAAGGGATTTTAAAATAAATCGCGGTCAAAGTTCACATTTTTAGGTTTTTATGTTTTCACGATTTTGTAGCAATGAAAATTCTGTACAAGATTGACCTGCATAATATTTTCGTAGGTTTTTCCGTTTTTGAGATATAGAAGTTCAGATCAATCATTCAGATTTTGTTCTCAGGTCTTTAGGATTTTCCTTGAAAACCGCAAGTCCTAACGGAATTTGACTAAAGAAAATTTTGATGCTGTGAAAATTCTCAACAAGATTTCTTTCGTATCTATCTCCCAGGTTGTACCATTTTTGAGATATATAAGTTAATGTTGGGAATATGCAGTCATGGCACTGTTTTATAAGGAGACAATACAGTCACTGCATTGTCCCAATTTCAACTTCTATATCTCAAAAATGGTAAAACCTACGAAAATACCACAGGGACCAATCAGTAGAGAATTTTCATGGCTACAATATTTTTTTGTCCCTTTTCGATAGGACTTGCGGTTTCCATATAAGATCGTGAAAACATAAAAACCCTTAAAAATGCCGGCTTGAATCGCGATTTATTTAAAAAGCGCTCCGGCGATTTTTTGTTTTTTGATTTTTCTCATCTATGGACATTGTAGTTTCAGAATCCGCAAAATCTTCCCAAGTGTAAGCACCTTCCATTTAAAGTTGCTTCAAGAGCACCGTGCCTAAAGAGGTCTTCAATAGATATAAGTCCACCTGAAGATGTGTTCTATGGATATAAGTCCGCCCAAATTGTGTTCTTACTGATAAAAGTTCCCCTTAAGAGAGCTTCTATCCACAGAATTCCATACAAATGGTCTTTTATGGATAGATGTTGCCTCTATATTAAAAAAATAACAAATTTGTAGTTGCGAAGTATTTGACTATACGAACTTTGTTTTTTCGACACCAAACGCACTGTAGTTGTTTGGTTTGTCGGTTTGTTAACTAACAACAATTGTTGCGACAGCGGTAGTTGTTGTGTGTGTGTGGTTTGTTAATAAGTATTCCGCAGCTGCAAGAGCCCTGTTGTTTCTCCCTTTGACCAAAATCCTCTCCACCCATAAAATGTTACAGATATGTTACAAAATGTTGCAAACATATATTTGTTTGGACACAAACAAATTATGTTTGGATCCAAACATATATTTCTTTGCAATCAGTCCCAAACAAATAGTTGTTTGGATCCAAATATATTTCTAACATATATTTTTCTGCGTGTATAAAGGGGTCTTCTTTTCACGTTTAGTTGGCTGTTGTTAGTTGAAAAAAATTTTATAAGACCACGTTGTCATGACCTTCCAAAAGCAAGCTAATAACTGGTCTATACTATGGAGTAGAGCTATTTTTCGACGAAATGTACATATATATTAAGTAACTCTACCTCGGTATTTACGCTTCTTCTGGGAAGTTGCTAAAAGTTTTATAATGTTCGTCAAGGAGACTTTTCGGAACATCTACTTATAAAAATGGTTTTCGCACGTCTATAAATAATACTTTTAGTGCTAAAAGATGAGCCATGCATGACAAGTACATGCATGTTAAAAATACATGTTGCAGTTTTTTTGTCAAATTTGAGTCCTTTTTGTTAATACCTTTCCATATTCCAGTCCTTCTCTTTGTCTATCTTCCTTTGTATTACAAAAGTTGATTCGTTTTATATTTGGTTTCAACGGCGGCATTTCATCTCTGCCGTTGTTATTTGCTGTTGTTATTCTTCTTCTTTAAATGATCTTTGTCTTTGGCATTGTCTTTTGTCTCTGCGTTGTCCTTTATTGCTCGAATGTTGTTCATTTGTATGCAATTCATTTTCTTAAGTGCAATTTTCATTTGTTCACAATAAAGAGCGGCATTGGCAGCAACAGCAACAGGATGGAATTTTTTCTGCAAATAACCATAAAGCTGATGGGGTTGCAGGCAGAGAAGAAGATGAGAAGTTTCTCGGTCGATGGGTGGGTGGTATAAATACTCTTCTCAGTTTTATTTTGTCTATCATGGCATTGCAAAAAAAAACGTCCTCCTCAAGTTCTACAAAAGTATTCCGTTTCCGCTTTCTGTTCGAGCCTTGTCAGGGTGCACAGCAAGAGGACAAGTGTGGTGTAATGGTTCAGTTTTCACATACGGCTGTACAAATTACACGTATGGCGTCGTATGTATTTGCATGTCTCTGAGGGAAAATTTGTTAAAACACTACTCGAATGATTTTGACATATTGAAAAGGCAGAGATTCTTCATCAGTTTGAGACTCAGTTTTTTTCCCAAGGTTATTGGAAACCAGGTCATTCGTTGCAACAACGATGTGGTAATATTAATGTATCTACGAAGTGTAAGCGAAGAAAAGGAAAATTCAGGTTAAAGAAATAAAACCCAGAAAAAAGGGAAAAAATAAATTCTCAATGTGAAAAGTGACATATTTCAGAGGATAATCACCGGAGAACAAATGTGTCAAAGGACATTTGCGTACAAAGAATTAGTATCGATTTAAGGAAAGGAAATGTAACTGATTTTAGAACAAGGGACAAAGGAAGAAAATTTCAAAAGATTTTTTTGTGATTGTTTAAGTCTGGAGTTTCCCCTATTGGCTTAACTTCATCACTTTCCTCTTTGCAGAGAAAAATGTTTACAAAACGCACTGACAGCTTGCAAAATTTACTGATCGCTACCAATATCATGATTTCATCCCGGCGAAGGGAATTATCAATTGGCTTTTCAGTGTTTGAAATGATGATTTTTTTTCAGTGCGTTTTGTAAACATTTTTCTCTGCAAAGAGGAAAGTGATGAAGTTAAGCCATTGGGGGAAACTCCAGACTTAAACAATCATATGATTGAATCTTCAACTAAAACAAAAAAAGTACAAAACAATATTTTTCAATATTTTTCCATAGTAAACTTCTATTCAGCCTGGCTAAATAGTGGTTTTTCATAGGAAAACTTATGTGTTTATAGTTGGCACATATTTCATCTTGTCTCCTTTCTTGTTATCCGGACGCAGAAGGCTAGGTAATATACATTCAATCCCGTCGTGTAGGATGGACTTCGGGCGTCGCATATCTTACCACAGACCGGCCTATGACTTTACAAGAAGTCAACAGGGTTTCGATGTCAGCATCCAAGTACTGCCGGCCAGCGTCGCAAATAACAGGGGTTTGCGCGGATAACTTAAACATGCTATCGAAAGTTACACACAATATCTTCGTGTATTTAGTGGTCCAAATCAAAACATCATCGACCCATATGATAAGCGGGAGGCTGTTTTTATACCCACATCATTTATACCCACATCATTTATGCTAACTTTCATACGGGCAAAATGTGCCTCATCGAAATAATGGTTTTAGACCGCAAGTATGTTTGGACGAAATGTGTTTCAGACTATTTGGAGTTGATTTAGCCATGTCCGTCCGTCTGTCTGTCTAGCTGGCTGGAGAGCACGATAACTCTCGAACGGATTAACCGATTAGGTCCAAAATTTGGCTTTCGTAATATTCTGTCCAAACTTAGTTCAAGGTGGAAGATGGGTTATATCGGTCCACTCCTTCCGGTACCTCCCCCACAAAAGTTCAGAAATGTTCGGAAAATTTGTGCGATAACTCTTGAAGGAAGTAACCGATTTGGTCCATACTTTGCACATGGTGGAATTTCTACCTTAGATGTGGTTCCAATATGGACTCCTCCTTCGGTCCACTCCTTCGAGTACCTCCCACACACAATTTCGGATAAGTTCAGTTTAGGAGCTGCTCTCTAATCGCTTTGCTGTAGCCACTTGTATTCGCTGTCCCCCATACGAGGGTACAAGTTTCATCAGGGGCAAGTCCATACTTCCTGAAAAATAGCCTGAAAGGTGCAAAAAGCCCCTGTGACACCGTGTGTAGTGGTTGGAGCGCAAAATAATTCTCGAACGGTTTTGCCGATATGGTACAAAATTTGGCCTTCGTAATATTTTGTTAGTTTCAGTTCGAAGATAAGCCATATCCGTCCACTCCTTCAGGTACCTCCCCCATAAAAGTTCAAAAATGTTCGGAAAACTTGTGGCCACGATAACTCTTGAAGGGAGTGACCGATTTGGTCCATACTTTACACATCCTAATATATCGACCAGGTATAGGTACCTCCCACACAAAATCTCGGATAAGTCCACTTTAAGACCTGCTCTCGAATCACTTTGATTTTTGTTGAAGCAAAATGCATTCACTGACCGACTTTGCGGCGGAAAAATTTTTTTTCCAAGTAAATACTTTCTGAGAAAATAACCGAAAGTTGTAAAAATCCCTATGACACCATTTGTAGTGGCTGGAGCGCTCTATAGCACTCGAACTGGTCAACGGATTTGGTCCGAAATTTGACCTTCGTCATATCGCTCATCTACTCAAAGAGTGACACATTTCAAAAAATCAAGTTTCGAGAAAAACGCGTCTTAAGTTAGCGATTGAAATTTGACTTCCCAACTTAAAAAGATTATTACACAAAAACTAAAATCACTGCTTGGACCATAGTTTGCAGACAGCTAGCTAGATATCAGTGCTAAATTTCTGTGCAAGATCAATCATGATTTGAAGTGTTTTAGTGCTTCATAACCTCGAAAAACTTGTGTGTTGAATTATTGGCAACTCGTAGTAAATGAGTTGTGATTCGTTGAGTTTTAGAGATATCAGCATAAAAATTTGACACAAGATAAAGTGGAAGTCGTAGAAAAAATAGAAATTGCTAACTCAGAAAATGCATTTTTTGAGTTATGCCACTCTTTGAGTAAATGAGCGATATGTATTTTGTCCAAACTTTGTTTCAATTCGAAGATCGACAATACAACTTCCAGTACTTCCCCCACCCCCCAAATTTTAAAAAAATGTCACTAAAAAGGTATGTACGATAAACTTTCTTGAACAGGGTAACCAATTTGGTCCAAACTTTGAATCTTCTAATGTTTTGTCCAAATTTAATTTAACTTCTAAAATGGCCCATATTGGTCCTCTACTTAAGGCACCTCCCCCGCAAAACTTCAACATTTTGGTTTAAGTGCAGTTTAGAGTCTGTTCCAAGATCTTTTGGAAATGTATACCGATGCTATTGGTTGTGGTACGGTTTACAGCTATATTATGTTTTCCGTGGGGTGAATCCCATCATGTCGACCATTCAAATTAATTTACGTGGAAGCTGTGTTGGCATCAATGGTGAAAAATGGGAAAAAATTGGGTTGAAGCCAACATGTTTTTTTATGTTCCCTACCGATTTCTGGCTCAGCCTTATATTTTATAGACCTATGCCCAAAGAAAGACTCAAAGAATACTCCATGGCCAACTTGGTCCACCTAAAATTGATGCTGACATTTTGAAGCCGGAATTTCGGGTTTTTTGATTTTTTTATAATCAGGTTGCACAATCATCTAATATTCAAAACTCATAATAGGATTATAGATTTTACATCTCATGAGTGTTCTCCGTACAGCATCCCAGTATTTGGAGTATAAAGGCTAATTTTGATGCGTGATTTTTTTTAAAAAAACCTATTTTTTGCGAGTAAAATATACAAGTGTCATTAAATTTCCTTTGAACCCCGCGTGAATTTAGTTTTTTTTTTTTAAGCGACGGATCTAATGAGCCCTTTCGCTTTTGAATCCATCCCCTAAAACGGTGGATGTAGATACCTTGCAGATAGGAAAATCTGCAAAAATATATTTTGACAAATCCGCGTACTAAGCCGCGATTTTCATTGAAAATGTTTACATATGTATATGAAATCCTTTAATAATATAATATTTGCGATAATAATATTTGGGAAAAAGCATGTCATAAATTTCAGAGATACGCAGGTAATATGGGTATTTTACCAAAAATAGAATGTGGAGGCACAACCCCGGTTTTTGAAAGATCTATTTGAAATAGTTGTATACTGATGTACTTTTGATTGGTGAAATTGGATGTGTATCAAAATCGTATGCACATTGCGCGACTATTAACCACTTTTAGTTTTTTTTGCATTGTGTGATGCAACTGACGGCACACTTTGGCCGTTCACTTCGAAATATGCATAGATATTGAAAGAGACTGATTTGCTGCATCCAAAATCGGATGCGCACCAACTGATTTTAACTAATTCGCGACTTTTTATTTTCATATTTTTTAAATGATTGTAATTTCAATATTACTCTTAATTTCCTATCCTTATAAGGTATCACTGTAAGCAAATAAGCCTTCGTGATTGTTAACCATATTTATTGATGAAGTTTTAGCAGAATATATCGAGTATTGTATGGGATTTTAGCGAAATAGTTGGAGAACTCCCAAATAATTTTTTTTCTAAATGTTCTAATCAAACCAAAAAATATATTTGGAACAATATCACTGTGCGAGACGAAAATTATTAACCATATTCTGACACCGCAGCGGGATAGAAGACCAAAAATAAGAAGACACGTGTCGCGGCGTTTTTCCTTATCACTTCAACATTCGCGGTTATGGGCCCCCAAAGACCTGAGGCCTTGATGTCAAAAGGGATCGTTTTGTCAGGCACATATCTTCTAAACCGCTACGAATTTGGGTTTACTCGTAGAAGAAAAGTTCGGTTCTTAATGGTTAAAATAGAAAATCAAATGCGATTTTTATCATCTTTTCTCGGTTCCTGCTCTATAGATACTAAACCGTTCAAAATTCAAGAAAACAATGGACCATAATGAAGTAAATATATCAGCAAACAACTTTCTGGAACATACGAAATGTCTATGGCCGATTCTTAGATGTGAAAATAGCAAAAAACTTTTTCTACATTATTGTGGTCCATTGTTTTCTTGAATTTTGAACGGTTTAGTATCTATGGAACAGGGACCGAGAAAAGAGGATAAAAATCGCATTTGATTTTCTATGTTGACCATTAAGAACCGTTTCTACAGAGTCCGTATGTTCTAGAAAGTTGTTACTTACTTACTTACTTAGCTGGCCCATTACAGAACATTTGTTCTATAGGCCGAACTAAGAAGAGATCTCCATTCCTCTCTATTTGTTGCTTTGCACTCTGGAATACCGCGCCTTGTCATCTCATCATCCACTTGTTTGCGCCATCTATTCCTTGGCCTGCCAATTCTGCGTGCACCGCCATGTGGCATGTATTCATACGCCTTTTTAGCGGGTTCATCATTGCTCATTCTTATGATATGGCCTAGCCAACGCAATCGCTGCATCTCGATACGTTTAACAATATTGATGTCGTTGTATAGCAGATACAGCTCGTGGTTCATGCGACGTCGATATTCACCGTCAACGCAGATTGGTCCGTAGATCTTTCGAAGAATTTTTCTCTCAAACACACCAAGCACTGCCATGTCTGCTTGCGCAAGTACCCAGGCTTCGGAGCCATACATCAGCACGGGTAGTATCAGTGTTTTGTAGAGCGTTATTTTTGTTTGAGGAGATGTGGCTTTGTTTTTAAACTGCTTACTTAAACCAAAGTAGCATCTGTTGGCCAATCGTTGTGTTGTGTTTACGGAGGTGCTGAGGTTGACGAAGTCTTATACTACCTCAATATTATAGGAACCAACTTCCACAGTCGGTCCGAGCTCAATGGACGCATTGCGCGTCGACACCATCAACTTGGTCTTTTCACCGTTTACTGCCAGACCCACTTTAGCAGATTCTCCTTCGACCTTCATAAAGGTATCAGTTAGTCTATATCATCAGCATAAGCAAGTAACATGTGACTATTAGTGTATATTGTGCCACTTCTTTTGACGTTTGCCTCTCGTATAACCTTTTCCAGCAGGATGTTAAAGAGATCACACGAAAGGCTGTCTCCTTGTCTGAAACCTCTTTTGGTACCAAACTCTTCGGAGAGGTTCTTTCCAATTTTAACTGAGGACCTCGTGTCAGTTAATGTCATTTTGCAAAGCCCGATGAGCTTTGCGGGGATACCAAATTCAGACATGGCTTGGAATACCTTTGAACGCAGCGGGCTGTCGAAGGCTGCTTTATAATCGACAAAAAGGTGGTAGGTGTCGATCTGCATATCTTTGGTCTTCTCCAGGATTTGCCGCAGGGTAAATATCTGGTCAATGGTGGACTTGCCAGGTCTAAAGCCGCATTGGTATGGTCCAATTATCTCGTTGACCATAGGCTTTAGTCGTTCGCACAATATCCCTGACACGATCTTGTAGGCAATAGGGAGTAGACTTATGCCCCTATAGTTAGAGCATACAGTCTTATCTCCCTTCTTGTGGACGGGGCACAGGATACTCAGGTTCCAATCGTCGGGTACTCGTTCTTCCTGCCAGATGGTGCTAACTAGCTGATGAATACACCTTATCAGCGTGTCGCCTCCGGTTTTGAACATCTCGGCTGGTAAGCCATCGCCCCTGCTGCCTTATTATTCTTCAGCCGATTTATTGCTGTCTTTACCTCATCTTGGCTGGGCGGTATACATTCAATACCATCTTCTGGGATTGGGACTGTGGTATCTTCGTCGTCTTCGCTGCTATTGGATACCAACAGATTTGAAAAATGTTCTTTCCATATCCTGAGCACACTATCTGTATCAGTTACCAAATTACCTTGCTGGTCTCTACAGGAGGATGTGCCTGTACCAAAGCTCCAGTACATCTCGATTTTTTCACACTCCCGCTTTTCCATCTCTCTCTTTTTCCTGCGGAAAAGACGTTTCTCCTCTCTCCTTTTCTCCCTGTATCTCTCTCGTGCGCTACGCGTTGCTACGGATTGTAAAGTAGCCTTATATGCCGCATTTTTCTCTTCGGTGGCAGCACGACACTCCTCATCATACCATGGATTCCTTGGTGGAGGTCTCTGGTATCCAAGTATGGATTTTGCGGCTGTTTGCATGGAGTGGGCAATGCTTTGCCATTGCGCTGATATGTTACCAGGATGAGGAGTGCTTTGATTAAGTAATTGGGCTAGTTGAGTGGAATATGCTGTGGCTATCTGTTGTGATTGCAGCTTACCGATGTCTAACTTTCGTGTTGTGTCTGTTCGTACTTTGTTTGCTACGTTTAAGCGGGTGCGTACCTTTGCTGCAACAAGGTAGTGGTCCGAATCGATGTTTGCGCCTCGGAACGATCGTACATCCAACACACTCGATGAATGTCTTCCATCTATCACAACATGATCAATTTGGTTTCTTGTTTTCTGATCTGGAGACAGCCAGGTGCCCTTATGAATATCGAGATGATTAAATCTGGTACTGCTAACTACCATGTTTTTTGCAGCTGCAAAGTCTATCAGCCTCATACCATTGTCAGATGTTTCACTGTGGAGACTGAATTTCCCGACTGTTGGGCCAAAGATATTCTCCTTTCCAATTTTGGCATTAAAATCGCCTAGAATGATTTTAATGTCATGGGCAGGGCAACGGTCATATGTTTCTTCTAAGCGCTCGTAAAATATATCTTTGGTCTGTTCGTCCTTTTCTTCAGTGGGAGCATGAGCGCAAATAAAGTTGATGTTGAAGAATTTAGCTTTTATTCGAATTGCAGCAAGTCTTTCATTCACTGGGGTGAAGCTGGATACCAGATGTTTTAGTCTCCGACTAACTACGAATCCACAACCAAACTCATGCTTTACGTCATGGCAGCTATAATACAGTGCGTCACATTTAGGTGTTGTTGTGACGCCTTTCCCAATCCATCGTATTTCCTGTATGGCAGTAATATCGGCCTTGTACTTTTCAAGTACGTCTGCCAATGCGAAGACTGCACCTTCTCTATAAAGAGTGCGAACATTCCAGGTGCAGATTCGCAGATCATGGTCCTTAAAACGTTTGCGGGGTTCGTCAACTTTAGAGGGGTTTGTTTTTCTTTTCTTTCGTTTTTTCATAGTAGGCTGTTTTTTCTAGGGGAGGGTTACTAACCCGACGCCCAAACCCAAGTTTTTAACGTTCTTATGGGTGAACGCGCGGCACATGTTAGCTCACTACCTTTAACGGGTGTTAAAGGCAGTTCCCCAGGTGACACCACGGGGAGGTCAGTGTCCACTTGAGATGAAAGAGGAACCAAGATAAATCCTGGGCTTTGCCATGTTAAAACCGGTCAGGACCGTTGCTTGGTATCTTCCATCCCCTACCTCACCCTCTAGAAAGTTGTTTACTAAGATCTAAGGTACATTTTTCTAGTTGGTTGTTTGCTCCAATTTTGATCGATTTGATATTTGTAGACTAAAATCCGAGAAAAAATTAAAAGGGAAATTTCACCTTGACGATTTTGACCTTGAATATGAGGTTGAATGGATTTTATGTGTTCACAATTATTATTCTTTAAGACGAGTGCTACAACTTTTCTCCTATGAGTAAACTCAAATTCTTAGCAGTTAAGAAGATATGCGCGAAAGTTGAAGTGATAGCGAAAAACGCCAAGACACGTATGATTCTTATTTTTGGTCTTCTGTCACACTGCGGTGTCAGAATATGGTTCATAAATAATGACTCAAAAAATTGGAAATAAAAAGCTTCAATTTGAAATTCACAAATGCAAATTTACAATCTTGGATGTATAAATAGGGGCTCCTAATGGCGAAAATTGTCTAGCAACAACAACATCTAATATGCCTGAGGAGGCTAACATCCTCAGCTAACGAAACGATCGTCGCATAGCGGTTGATTTGTGTCTAGGACTTCGTTAGATATCAATTTTTCAATGTAATATCCTTAGGTCATAGAGCTCGATTAATTAAATTAATTAAAATGTTTAAATATTTTTTCGTTATATGAGAATAATTTATGAACGCGAACAGATTTGAAAACACAATTTTTTTCTTAACCTCTGTACCAAAAATCGTTGATGTGCTCGCAAATTTTTTTTTAATTATACCCTACACCACAATGTGGAAAGGGTATTATAAGTTTGTTTTGGTAAAAATTCATGTAACACCGCGAAATATTCGTCGGAGACCCCCAATGTGGTATACCAATCTTCATATCTCGACGAGATAAAGCGATTTTGAGATGTGTGTCCGTCCGTCCGTCTGTCCATTAAAAATTGTAAACACGCTCCAGGCCGTAATTATGGACCGATCTTCACGAAATTTGGTATGGAGGTCGGTTTCACATCAGAATAGATCGCTATTTTAATTGGTGATGATCGTGAAATATTTAGCGGGTGAAATGGACCAAAACATAATTGTTATCCCAGTTTGTAGCTGCTCTGTGGGTCGCAATAATAGTGCGATCGCCTCGAAATTTTAAATAAGGTAAGAGTATATGACAAAGAAAAAGCGTGCAATTTGAGATGGCGATCAGATAATATTTAGAGGGTTAAATGGACCACAACTCTTGTGTGAAAATCGTGAATATTTTTAATATACAGCTTATATCTTTTATCCTGGAAAAGACATTCCGGGCTTGTAAGCTGTACTTAGAAGAAGAACGATTGACCTTTCTGTTGTGTTGGTGTACATTATAAGATAATAGAGTTACAGCCTAATATACCCAGTTCGCAATTATAGTTCAATAACACTGTGCAACATTTTTAAGGTGATCTTGTGCAAACAATTCGAACTCAGGATTTTTTGAAAGTACAGACCCAAACGACAGGAGACCCTAGTCTGGTTTTGTTGTGTCAGATCCAGCTCGGATTTTATGGCCCCATCTAAACATGGTTAAATATTGAGTTTTTAAAGAAATTCGGGGCTATATCTCTGAAACCAATGCGAATCTTCTTCTGACCTCTGAAGCAAATTTGTAGATAAGGACAAGGATAACATATTTGGAGAATTAATGAACTCAAAAAACTACATTTATTGCCTCAAATTTCAAAATATATGCAAAAATTACACAATTTTTATACATTTCACACCGTATCTCCAAAACCGTTAATTTTTTCTGAATATTTTCTTTTGGAAAAATATTCCCAGGAATGTAATACACAACTCTTCAGAACATGTCATTGTTGTACAATGCCTCTATGCCGTTGATTTCAGTACATTTTTCAACGACGATTTAATAAAAATGTCAATAATGTAGTGAAATCCGAAATGCGAGAAAGAACTGTTGGTGTGAACTGTGTTTGAAATACGTGTTGTAAAAGATATGATGCAAAATTCCGCTGAAACAACATGAAGTAAGCATTTTAGAGTTTTAGAATGTTCTAAAGAATTGTTGAGAACTTTATTTGGAAGATTTTTGCAAAAGGTTACCTGGTTCAACTCCCAATAGTTTAGCCGATACTGACCAGAATTTCAGCAATTATGTGAAATGTTCTATACTTTATAGATTTTGATGCCCTAGATGGAGTTTTTCTTATTTGGTTTTTTCAAAAGATAAGTTCTACTAGTTTAGGCCTACAATATTGCTAAAGACAGCAAGGCCAAATTCCTATTCGTTTCTGAGATAAAGGCCTGATAAAGGCAAAAATGTGTAGATTTAGCCCGGTTTAGATGCGGCCATAAAATCCGAACTGGATCTGACAGGACAAAAACCAACTAGGGTTTTTATAGTCTAAATATGTACTTTAAACCAGCAAGGAGGACAAACCACCGAGCAATTCCGAAGAGGGGGTCGAAGCCATCAGCGACTCCCAAGAAGCACGCTTACTGGATGACTCATGATTGAGGTCATCCAGATAAACCTCCATCGGAGCGAAACGGCAACTCAAGCCCTGATGGATAAAATAAACAAAGGTAAAATACACATCGGTTTAATCCAGGAACCTTGGACCGTAAAGAACAAGGTTTCCGGACTAAACCACATTAATTACCAACTCTTTTACGCTAATACAGGAAACCGACCGAGGACCTGTATTATATGCCATAAAAACTTATGCTTTCTTTTCTCCCCAGAGTTGTCAACCTCGGACGCCACAGTGTTGAAGCAAGGGAATGGTAATATATACCTCGCATCAATCTACCTGCCGTTCGACTCGCCGACATTACCACCTTCGTCGGAGCTACAGCAACTGGTGAGGAAAATCAAGCAAACAGGTAACGAAGTACTAGTAGGTAGCGATGCTAACTCTCACCACATTTCGTGGGGTAGTACTAATACTAACAAGAGGGGTCAAGCCCTTCTAGAATTTTTGAATACTAACGACCTGATAACCCTTAACATAGGAAATACACCAACCTTTGTTAACAGAGTTAGGGAGGAAGTATTAGATGTAACAATATGTTCAGAAAATCTAATAAACGAGGTACATGAGTGGAGAGTTTCAAAGGAACACTCCTTCTCTGACCATAGGTATATTAGGTTTAAAATATCAAGGCCACCGCCGAATCCGATAACTTTCCGAAATAAATCCAAAACTAATTGGGCTAAATTCGGAAAACAAGTTAAAGATAGACTAGGGCAAGAAGTTGAGGTTTGCCTAAGCAAAGAAGATATTGATAGGAATGTCAATAAACTAACAGAGGCTCTAGTAAGGTCTTTCGAAGAAAGTTGTCCACTTCGAGAGAGGAAATCTGCCTACGAAAAACCCTGGATGACAGGGGAAATTCGTAACAAAGGCAAAGAGGTCCGAAGACTTTACAATAGGGCAAAACGTAAAAAAGCAGCTGTATTCTGGGACAACTACCAAACAAAACTAAAAGAATACAACAAAATGACAAGAAACGCCAAACGGAACTCCTGGAAGCTTTTTTGTGAACAGGTAGATAGCGTGAATGACGTCTCTAAAATTAAAAAGTTTCTATCTAAAACTCACTCACAACCCGAGCTTCTGGTTGATGAGACGGGTAAAAAGATGGAAACAGCCGAGGAAACTCTAAGCCTTCTGATGAGAACGCACTTCCCGTCGAGTACTACGGCACATACAGTGTCACCGATGGAGATAGCTTATGCATCAGAAGAAGCACCAAAAATCAACAACTTGATGATTAAAGAAGCAATAATGAGCTTCTCACCATACAAAGCAGCGGGACCAGACCAGATTTTCCCAGCCTTACTTCAAAGGGAAGTGGACTATATTTCGTCCAATCTGGTCGAGATTTTCAATGCTTGCTTAAACTTTGCGTATACTCCATTGGCCTGGCAAGAGGCAAGGGTAGTTTTCATTCCCAAGCCCGGCAAGTCAAGTTATGCAATACCAAAATCTTATCGTCCGATAAGTTTAACTTCATTCTTACTCAAAACAATGGAACGGACGGTCGACACCATGATAAAGAGTAACATCCCTAACGATATGCTCAAGTACAAACAACATGCATACGTAAAAGGTAGATCAGTGGAAACCGCATTACATGAGGTAGTACACCACATAGAGAGAACCTTCGAGATGAAATTGTATACTCTCGCAGTTTGCATCGACATCGAAGGAGCGTTCAACAACGTCAGCACCGAAACGCTAATCCACTCCTTAGACGAGTTTCAGGTAAACCGGGCCTTGAGGCACTGGATAGACCACATGCTAAGGAATAGATGGATAAGCTGCGCGCTACAAGACGTAACAAAAAGAGACAAAGTTGGTCAGGGGACGCCACAGGGAGGAATACTATCACCTCTCCTATGGGTTACCACCATAAATAGTCTACTAAGGAACTTAACCGACGAAGGATTTGAACCCATCTGCTATGCAGACGGCGTTATAATACTTCTTAGGGGAAAGAATCCAAATATACTCTGTAGAAGGGCCGAAACGGCTCTAAAAATAGCATACAACTGGGCTAGACCGAGAGGTCTAAATGTCAACCCGGAAAAAACAGAATTATGTCTATTCACTAGGAAAACGAAAATAGGAGCTTACGAAGAACCCGTTTTCCTAGATAAGATGATAAACATTTCTCCAACAATTCTAGACAGGAAACTTAAATGGAGAGACCATATTCAGGAAAGGGCTAATAAAGCCCACAGATGTTGGTCAACCTGCAGAAGAGCTATAGGCTCAAAATGGGGTTTCAATCCTAGGATGACACACTGGTTATACAGAAGCGTAATTAGACCGATTCTAACTTACGCTTCTGTGGTATGGTGGACAGCTACGGACAAGAAATGCAACGTAAAAGTACTGCAAAAAGTCCAAAGAACGTGCTGCTTAAGTATTAGCGGGGCAATGAGGACTACACCAACTAGGGCTTTAGAGACAATTTTATTTGTCCACCCAATAGAAATTCAGGTAAGGTATGAGGCAGCCATCGCAGCTATAAGACTTAAGTCGATGAGCGAGTGGATCGTAAGAGACCACCAAACATACCACCAAAACATATTACAGGTTACAACGGGTGAGTCAATAGATCATATTGTATCAGACCGTATACCTGAAACAATTGAATCCGCCTTGTGTGAAATTTTAATACCAGACAGGGACATGTGGATCGATGGAACCCTAGAACGGATGCCAACTGGAAGCTGTGGGTTCACAGACGGGGCCGTTCTAGGGGGGAGAACGGGTCTGGGTCTATATATCGAAGACCAGGAAACTAGAATCTCCCTTCGACTGCCGGATCATAATACGATCCTACAGGCCGAAATCCGAGCGATCACAGAGTGTCTGAACTGGTTTAAAACTAACACAAGGCCAATCACTGTAAACATCCTAACGGACAGTAAAGCAGCAATTAAAGCAATAACAAGCAAGACGGTGAAATCAAAAACTGTCCTGCAGTGTAAAAAATCAATCAACGACTACTCCCACCATGGTTCTGTTAACATTATATGGGTACCAGGACATAAAGGGATTAGGGGTAACGAGATAGCCAACTCCTTGGCAAGGCAAGCCAGAGAGCAAGCTACGATAAGCCTAGATAATGCTAAGCCTTTAAAAGCGGCGCGTCTAGAGTTAAAAGCATGGGCAGAAAACGCCCATACATCCCTCTGGAATACTGAAGAGAAAGGGAAAAATACAAAAATCCTCTGGGGAAACCCAGACCAGGATAAAACAAAGGAACTCCTTCAAATGAGTAAAAAAGACATTAGTAGACTGACAGGCATCTTTACAGGACACCTAGGGCTACAAGCACACCTGCACAAAATCGGTTGTGCAGAAAGCAGCGAATGCAGAGCATGCGGAGAGGACGACGAAACGTTGGAACACTATCTCTGTCATTGCCCAGCCTTCGCGACGCTAAGAAACCAATTTCTAGGAAATAACACTACACCAGAACTCCACCAAATTAGGGCAAGCGAGTTCAAAAACTTAAGAGATTATGTCAATGGCACAGAATTTCTTAACTGATAAATTAAGCAATAAAAAATTTATTCCCCTTAGGCTTCCGAAATTAGAGCGCACAACAGGCCTATACTGGCTTAAGTGTATGCCCCATACGGGCATGTGGCGATTCTTATATTCGCCCCTCTTTTCAACCTAACCTAACCATGTACTTTAAAAAAATGCATACTAGACTTTGTTTGCATTTTCAGTGTTGCATAGTGTAATCACGAAATTTTGCACGAGGTAAGAGTATAGGTAGGAGAAGATGCCTACAATTTTGGATGATGATCTGACATAATTAAGCGAGTGAAATGGACCATTATTTTTTATGAAAAATAAAAAAAAAATATTGTGGGTCTCTATTTTATTTCCTGGAAGGCATATACCGGCAAGGTAGACTACATATGGAAAAAGAACTACTGACCTATGCCCTTCATGCAAATTGCAATAACGTGTCTGCTAGATAACGGGCCTACTGCCTAAAATATAATCGGTTTTGTGTAGAGAACCACTTTTCCCATACCCAGTTTTTGCATTATTGCAAATTACATGGTGCCCTAGCGTATTAATTGTCCAATTGGATTTTTATACATACATTGCAGCATGGGTCGCTTTGCCGACTTTTTTCAAAATGTATCCCCAGCCAGGCAACATCAAATTTTCAACGGTGGCAAAATACCCTTAAGTAATTTTGACGACATTTTCTGAGTATTTCAGCCATGTAAAACTTCTCTACATGTGGTGTCTTAGGACACACCGTTCGGACTAGGAGATAAGCTGTTGGTCCCATATCATTGAGCGAATATGAATCGGGGTACACTCACTCATTGATATAAGGGAAGTCTCCATTGTCCCTTCTGCGATGTTTGTGAAACAATTATTATATTATTATTTAAGGTTGGTGTGATACGGTGCCAGAATCCAGAAAGTTATTTCTTACAATAAATTAATTTGTTCCATAAAGAAATTTTGATTTGTGGAAAGCTAATGTAACGTGACAAAATGTTCACGTACATAATTCAACAACAATTACCTTTACCATACCGAACCAGCCATCCAATATGCAACATACACTACATCATTACTACCCATCTGCTTCGGAGATAACAAGTAATGCAAAGGATAAGTGCATTCCGGTGTAACTTTACAAGGACCTCCGTCAGTGTTTACGACTAATAATTCTCATTTACTTCATACTTTAGGTCACTGAAGTATTTCAGAAATGGTTGAGAATGGGGAGCTTACTACTGCAGGGAGTTTGCTACACGGGCTGGAACAGAAGGTTGCTCTAAGTCCGCCAACTTACGCCTCGGTGCCTAGTGTTGGGAATACTTTTTGAGAGCTACCCATTAAGTTGTGGTGGCTGATACATACACAGGGCCTTCGGGTCAGCTGTTCCACTGGGCCTTCGGGTCAGCAGTTCCACAGGACCTTCGGGTCAGCTGTTCCACTGGGCCTTCGGGTCAGCAGTTCCACTGGGCCTTCGGGTCAGCAGTTCCACAGGGCCTTCGTGTCAGCTGTTCCACTGGGCCTTCGGGTCAGCAGTTCCACAGGACCTTCGGGTCAGCTGTTCCACTGGGCCTTCGGGTCAGCAGTTCCACAGGACCTTCGGGTCAGCTGTTCCACTGGGCCTTCGGGTCAGCAGTTCCACAGGACCTTCGGGTCAGCTGTTCCACTGGGCCTTCGGGTCAGCAGTTCCACAGGACCTTCGTGTCAGCTGTTCCACTGGGCCTTCGGGTCAACAGTTCCACAGGGCCTTCGGGTCAGCTGTTCCACAGGGCCTTCGGGTCAGCTGTTCCATAGGGCATTCGTGCCAGCTGTTCCACAGACATTCGTGCCAGCTGTTCCACAGGGTCTTCGGGTCAGCTGTTTCGTACTCAGTAGCGCATGGTAGATAGATCGTAGCCTAGACTAACTCCCGAACATCAACAGCCGAGCGCCGAAGCCGACATTCATCGTACTCCCGAACATCAACATCCGACTGCCGAGCCCATCGTGTTGCCGAACATCACCAACCGAACACCGAACCCGTTGAATTCCCGAACACCAGCAGCCGAGCTCCGAAGCCGACACCCATCGTATTCCCGAACATCAACAGCCGAGCTCCGAAGCCGACATCCATCGTCTTCCCTATCATCTGTTGCCGAACACCGAATTCATCGTCTTCCCGATCATCTACAGCCGAACACCGAATACATCGTCATCCCGATCATCTGCAGCCGAACACCGAATTCATCGTCTTCTCGATCATCTGTAGCCGAACACCGAATTCATCGTCTTCCCGATCATCTGTAGCCGAACACCGAATTCATCGTCTTCCCGATCATCTACAGCCGAACACCGAATACATCGTCTTCCCGATCATCTACAGCCGAACACCGAATACATCGTCATCCCGATCATCTATAGCCGAACACCAAACACAAACAACGCCGTTTCCCTCGTAGAAGAAGCCGATAACTCAACATATCCCAGCGAGTCTGCATAATCCAACGCCAACTATTAATCTAAATATATACCCATTGAATTCATTCTTATCGTATTTGAAAAAAGTAGATTGTAAATTAGTATTTATTCAATAAATCCCGATTTAGCCCCCAGGAAAGGGAGAGTACTAGTCTTCTCATTTCGTAAGGTTTAGTGGGTCCTTATGGAGACCCTGGACGCGACTGAGCTTACTCCAGCCGACGACAAAACCACGTTACACTAATTCCCAAGGGTAGTGGTGTAGGGTATAACATGATCGGCCCCGTCCGACTATAGCCTTGGCTTACTTGTTTACATTTGTATATTTTATTAGGCAATTTTCCTTGCGGCAATTGTCAGTTTGAAGGAGAGATAGGTGAGGCATATGGTAACCCTTTGTCTCTGAACATCCTCTCTCACCAACAAACTGACAATTGCCGCAAGGAAAATTGCCTAATGTAAATATGGACTAAGATGCTACATATAATATGAAAAACAAGTAAAAATGTAAAGTTTGGTCGCACCGAACTTTATTATATCGCCTACCATGAAATATTCTGACCTCAAATGGAATAATTTGTTTCCTTTCCTGTCCACGATACCAGTCGGAGACGTTTTTTGACCACTATGAACTGTAAATAGCAAATTACAACCAATTCGGGCCGAAAATGTTAATCAAATTTTCAAAATACCTGAAATCGGGTGGTATCGTAATATGAGGGCTATACCGAAACCTGGACCTAAGACCACAATTTTTGGCGCAGAAGGTTTTTAATCACTGAGAACTCCAAATACCAAAGTACAGCCAATTAGGGCCGAAAATTTTGTAAAAAGCTTCAAAATACCTGAAATCGGGTGGTACCGCTACATGGGGGCTATATGAAAACCTGGACCAATGTTGACGATTTTTTGGCTAAAGTCTTTTTTACTTATTTCTAGCATATACTAAAAAAATCAGATTGAACCGGCGATTATAAATATTTTTGTCGCACCTTCCCATACAAGTGGGACCACTGTGCACTGGGAATATGAAACTTTAAAATACAGGTCAAAAAAATTTACCTAAAATCCCCAAAATACCGAAAATTGGGAGGTACCATTATTTAGGGGCTATACCAAAACGTGGGCGATATAGTCATTCTTCGAACATGATCTGCCTGTGGAAAAAAGATACTCGAGTGCAAAAATATAGCGCTCTAGCTGAATTGTTGCGGACACTAGAGTGATTACAACAGACGTATTGACTCAGCATTTTGTTCTGATCAAGAGTATATACTTTATAAGGTCTCATATTGTTACTTCCATGCGTTACAAACGAAAAAAACTTAATATACCCTACATACTATGTTAGAGGGTATAAAAATCGCAGATTTTTTAGGAAACAAAGGAACCAAAGTCTTGAGATTTTTAAAGATAATTTTTCAAGCCACAAAACCCAAAAAGCTAGATTGAATAGATTTCAATTTTATTCGAAATGTTAATGTGTATCATACCCTCATTTCAACTCGATTAGTTTCAAACAGTTGTTTGCGCTCTCATTATAGTGTGGCTAACAATGCCAATAAATGGAATTCCTTTATTTGGTACATGCAAAGCAGTGCTTGGTTCTTGCCAATTCCAGCATTTTTGTGTACAAATTTTATAAATTACACATCAGGTATTTGTCCACGATAAATAAGATTGGTGTTGTCATTATTTGATGACAATTATACAACAACGCGTTGACTACCCACATATGGATACATTGTATATCCATTTGGAGTATGTATGTATATATATGGATAGTTTTATTGGTAATAATATTTGTTATTTGTAAGACAAATATGTATGTTTGTTATTCGTGTCATTTAAATTGCACATCAATATTATCTGCTATAATGATAGCGCGGCGGATCTAATAATCCCATTCACCGCCACACCACAGTGATGGGGGTATTTTACAATTTCAATTTTACTAATGTGTTATCGCTTGGTTATGCATAAATTATTTCTCTGTATGTGTTGTGGGGTTTGTATTAAATTGTCTTTGTGTCGTATTTTGTGCAAATGTGTGAATAGATGTGTGGGCCTTTGATACGAAAATACAATTCGTGAGACCATGTGGTTTTACTCAAATAACTTTGAATACCCAGCAGGATAATGGGGATGTTCTAGGGAAATAAGTCTATTATACAATTGATGGAGATAAATAGATGTGGTAGTGCGTACATTTATCTCTTCGTACTTAACTACCACAGAGTATTGAGTATTGTATTGAACATCGTGACCAACCGTCCAAATGCAGCTGCAAAAAGGGGATTTATCACAGCACAAAAACAGGACTTCTACATTGCTCTAGTTGGTCACGTCTTACGTCAAAGGACATATTTATGGCTACAGAAGGTATTACGATGCTGCCGGTTAAATGATAGATTAGGAGGAATCTTCGTTCACGGATCGTCACCTCAAGAATTATGTACATGGGAACAGATATATATTCCAGAATGTCTGTTCCGAGCTCCTTTAGTCCATGGAGTGATAAATATAAATCACTGGCAATGAATCTGTTCCGTTTGCCAGATCCGCAGTCATCACATATCGTCATCGGTGAGATGTAATGGATGTAGGGAATGCATTTAGGCTACAACTGCGATAGGTGTTACGTTGCAGTGCCAGAACAACTCTGAAATTCAATTACAACAAAATCATCGAAAGCGTAGACTTTATTAGTTGGAGAAACATCAGAAAACAAAGCTTACCGTCACATGTAGTTGGCGGAAGGATCGTGCAAGAAGCGGGTTAGAAGGACTTACCTTCCTAATACACCAGTTTTTCCAGTTGAGATGTAGACCTGGCTTCAATCTAGTGACCCAAACAAGGAAAATAAGGGAGTAATAGAAAAGTGTGAGACTGCCGAAAAAGAGGGGCTTAATGTTCCCATACCGTCGATGAATAATTGTGTCCTGCATTATATGCCTGTTATTAGTATATGGGTACAGCGCTAGTCGGCGCAAATTTACAGTCCTCAGTGTACATGTTGAATAAAGATACACCTCCTAGGTTTAGATGAGATTGCCACAGCTCGTGAAACATCACCATTGTGGCACCCTCTCTGATAAATGACCTGTCTTGGCTAACTGTCATTTCTGAGATTTTATCAATCACCTGTCCAGTCCCTCAGATCCTGGGGTAGTTTAGAGAATTTTCCGGGACATTATCTGCTTCAGATAGCTATATACCTACTGGTCGGGTACCCGAATTTAGACCAAACTTCCCTACAGAGGCTACGGGACTAACAAATGATCGTGATGAGCTTCGAAGTGCGAATCCTGAACCCCCAAGGTTTAGGGAACTTACTTTTGAAGTCAACAGGATAATAGACGAGCACAAACGGAAAATGTGGCTAGGCCACCTGAAGCAATGGAAGGACTAAGTAAATTGTGGGGAACGTTTAAATCATTAGTCCGAGAAAAAAGGATGTTAGAACAACTGTTTTTTTCAATGGTGTGACAGTAACAGATCAAAAGAGCCGAGAGTGATAGGGCGAAGAGGTGTGTGTATAAGAATCTCCCAGCCACAATTTACGATGAATGGTATTGTAGAGGTTATCCGAAACTCGAAATTATCCAAAGCGTTGAGCCAACACGGAATATCAATGGTTATGCTTAAGTAACTGAAAGACTGGTGGGAGGTCTTCTTATAGAAGACATGTAGGTAGTTTTCTTATAGAAGATGAGCAGGCCCTCTTCTATGAAAAGACCCGTTGGTGGTATTTTTATATATGGTTAGCAGACGGTCTTCTTATAGAAGTTTGGTAGGTGGTCTTCCTATAGAATACCGGTAGGTGGTCTTTTTATAGAAGACTGGTAGGTGGTTTTCTTATAGAAGACCGGTAGGTGGTCTCTAGTGAATGATGTATTCGGTGTTCGGCTGTAGATGATCGGGAAGACGATGTATTCGGTGTTCGGCTGCAGATGATCAGGGAGACGATGAATTCGGTGTTCGGCTGCAGATGATCGGGAAGACGATGAATTCGGTGTTCGGCTGCAGATGATCGGAAGACGATGAATACAGTGTTCCGCTGTAGATGATCGGGAAGACGATGTATTTGGTGTTCGGCTGCAGATGATTGGGAAGACGATGTATTCAGCTGCAGATGATATTGAGAACGATGAGTTCGGCTGTTGATGTTCGGGAAATTCGTCGTTCGGGTGTTAGTCTAGGACTACGGTCTAGTTTCTACAGTGTACTACAACTTAAACAGTGGAGCAGATGACCCGAAGGCCCTGTAGAATTGAAAAACCCGAAGGTCCAGTGCCGAATGAAACAGATGACCCGAAGGCCCTGTAGAATTGAAAAACCCGAAGGTCCAGTGCAATTTATTAGCCACCACAATTTAATGGGCAGCTTCCAAAAAGTATTCCCAACTCGGTAACACCAAGGTGTACGTTGGCGGATTTAGAATAGCCTTTAGTTCCAACCTGTGTAGCTACCTCCCTGCAGGAGCCAGCTCGCCATCAGCAACCAACTCTGAAATATATGTGTGACTCGAGGCATGAAGTGAATGTGAATTATTCGCCCTAAACACAAACTACAATGGTTGCAAAAATACACTGGAGTTAAATTTAGCAGTGTGTGGCCTGTAATGCCACTAGAGCAGGTAGACACAGTGTATGGTGAAGTGTTGTCAGAGCGCTGTATGAAGGGGGTTTCTTGGTAGTAGTTGTTGTGTTATGTGTGTAATCATATTGTCACGTTACACTATATAGAAGACCCGTAGGTGGTCTTCTTGTAATAGAAGTAGTAGTAGGCGGACTTGTTATAGAAGGCCTGTTGGTGGTCTTCTTATAGACGTCCAGCTAGTGGTCTTCTTAGAGAAGACCCGTAGCTAGCATTCTTATAGAATACCCGTACTTGGTCTTCATATAGAAGACCCGTACTTGGTCTTCATATGGAAGACCCGTAGGTGGTCTTCATATTGAAGACCAGTTGCTGTACGTCTTATAGAAGACCCGTTGGTGGTCTTCTTATAAAAGACCAGTAGGTGGTTCTCTTATAGCAGACCCGTAGCTTGTGTTCTTAAAGAAGACCCGTAGGTGGTCTTCATATTGAAGACCCGTAGGTGGTCCTCTTATAGCAGACCCGTAGCTTGTCTTCTTATAGTGGACCAGAAGGTAACCTTGTTATTGAAGACCAGTAGGTGATCTTTTTATAGAATACCTCTGGGTGAACCTCTTATAGAAGACCAGTGGGTGGTCTTCGTATAGAAGACCGATAGGTGGTCTTTATATAGGAGACCCATAAGTGCTCTTCTTTAAGAAGTCCAACTTATAGAAGACCAGTAGGTGGTCTTCTTATAAAAGACCAGTAGGTGGTCCTCTTGAAGCAGACCCGTAGCTTGTCCTTTTAACGAAGACCCGTAGGTGGTCTTCTTGTCGAAGACCAGTAGCTGTTCTTCTTATAGAAGACCAGCAGGTGGACCTTTTATAGCAGACCCGTAGCTTGTTTTCTTATAGAGGACCAGAAGGTGACCTCCTTGTAGAAGACCAGTAGGTGCTCTTTTTATAGAATACCTCTGGGTGAACCTCTTATAGAAGACCAGTGGGTGGTCTTCGTATAGAAGACCGATAGGTGGTCTTTATATAGGAGACCCATAAGTGCTCTTCTTTAAGAAGTCTATCTTATAGAAGACCAATAGGTGGTCTTCTTATAGAATACCCGTAAGTGGTATTGTTATAGAATTCCAGTAGGTGGTCTTCTTACAGAAGATGTTTGGGCGGTCCTCTTATTGACGGTCAGTATGGAAGGGTATTATAGAAATTATAGCCAAATTTCCCTGTAGATGCGGCGGAACTAGCAAATGAGCGTGATGAGCTTCGACTTCAAACCCTGAACACCCTTATTTTACCAGAATCCTGAAAAGTCAGCGGGTGGTCCCTTTACGGAAGCCAAGAATATCAGCAGAGGCAATTAAACAGGCCGATTTTTCTTCCGTCGCCAGTAACGACGATTCTAGTGGCACTACTGCTCCCCATGTTGAGAAGCCGTTGGGCAGTTGCCCAAAATCAGTATGAAATCGAGAAAATGTATAGTACCGCAACAGTCGAGTATTAAACTAGAACAGACTTGCGATCGAACATCAATGGCTCTTTATCTACCAAGGGCCTTCCACATCGTCTTTTATGCCAAGCTGTTCGAGGACATAGAGAAGACTTAACTCCAGCCGTGTTTAAAACGTTGGATAATCAGCAATTTATGGACTTGTGGACGATTATGGACTTCAGAATAAGTCGAAAAAGAGTAAAACAGGGAGTTCTCTATGGCGGGTCGATATCTGGGGAGCTGCTTACTTGAACATTTATGAAATTCAGCACTGTCCTGCCAGTATAGAGATGGTAATATATGACGGTGTAATATCTTCATTTGGCGAGGCACAGTGGTGCACTGTTAATCATGTCAGCCTTGCACTCCGACAGTCTGCGGTTCAATCCTTGACCAGAACATCAAAAAAACTTTTCGACGGTGGCAAATCCCATCCGTGTAATGTTGGCTTACATTTCCTGAGTATTTCAACCATGAAAAACTTCTCCACAAGTGGTATCGTAAGACACATCGCCCGGACACGGCTAAGATGGAAGTCCCATGTCATTCAACAAATATGAATCGGCGTGCACTCATTGATATGAGAGGAGTCTGGCTTGTCCTTTCGGGGATGTTGTAGGAACATATGTGTGTAATATCTGCATTTTAGCTATGCATATTGGTCGATGGTGTCCAGATTCCGACCTCTAACTACCTCAAGATATTGGGTGTTACGTTCGATAGCATGCTTAAGTAATACGCACAAACCACTGCTTGTTGCAAGAAAATCATTAGTAAAAAGAATGTCCTCATATCGCTGGCCGGTAGCACTACATGTGGCCATAGTGTAGTATGCAAGTGATAGTTCCATGCAGTGGAAGAAAATTTAAACTGCAACAGGGTGCCTCCTCATGCCATTTGTGGACCGTCATCATGAGTAAATGAAGATTTTCCCTAATGCACCGTTTAGGACAACAAGATGCATAACCTAATTGGGTGTAAGCATTCCGGCCATAATCTTGTGCAGGCTTAACCACCAAGGGACGTCAGGGAGAAACTTCATGATCTAGAGATAAATGTCTAAAGGTACAAACGGGAACTTAGAGATCAACGAGCCACTTACCCAGGCTTGCATATCATTCACACTGATGTAGTTGCACAGCCAGTTCAAAAGTATGGTGTGAATTCCGTAGTCGGAAACCACTCATTATCCATCGAAGCCGAAGAACGCCAGCTGCCAAGGTAAACACTAGTGCTTTTAACACAAATATGAACAGGAGGGTGACAACACGATACGCGACATTTTTTAAGTGCCCAACTAAACCTACTCACCTGGCCGATTCTTTATGAACTCAGCCAGTCATTGATGCAGAATTTGTTAATCTGGACACCGAGGAACCAGATATAACATTCATAGATATTCACTTCATAGTTTATTTTATACATGTCAAATATTTAAATAAACTATCAACTCCACCCCAATACACATTCAAACAGTTATAAATAATTATTTGTTTTGTATTTTCATGATTATTCATATTATTTTTAAATAACAACTCATTTGCAATAATAATTACTGTTTATGTAATTTATCTGTTATAGGACTTGGACTGGCGCTGCTGTTGATTCCCCTCCACCCCAACCTGGCGCTGCTTTTGATTCCTCTCCACCCCGCAACCTGACTCAGCTTCACAAGGGATTTTTTACTCTATTTACTATTGCTTTTATGTAACCAATAATCCACCGCTCAACTTCGTATTCCCCTACCCAATTTGCGGTTATTTGTCAGATGAGCTTTGATATGGATTGAATGATGATGCTGTTGTTGTTTGTGTTCCAACAACAATAACAAGAACGTAAGCATTTGTTTTAATATTTGTTTTGTCTTTAAAAACATTAATTTTTTTATTATTGTAAATTGAATGTGTGCAGGAGTCTTTGTGTGTGTGCAAATGTTTGCATATGATATTTTATAGTTTTGTTATTGTTATTTCAATAAATTTTTATATATTTTTTTAATAATGTGTTAATGTATCGTTTATCAATAAGTGGCACACTCACATGGGTTACACTGCCATACATACGCAGAGCTATTTATTGAAGCGGATATCATAAATTACCTATTTATTATTTATTACTTTTTCAGGTGCAATTCCAAATGGAAATAAAAACAAAGCCATTAATGAAATGCTTTTGCATTTGTCAAAGGATTTCAATGGAGTGAATAATTTGTTCAAAATGATAATAAATACACGATTTGAAAAAAAAATTGTTTGTAATGACTTATGAGATCATTGACAAACCATTGGAAAGGTTTATTTTAAAAGTAAAAAAAGTAAGACATATGTATGCCACTTTTGGCGTGGCCGACTATATGATAGCCTACCTCCTTAGAGAATTTGATTCTTCTAACAAATTAAACCGAACATTGGATTTCAAACATAATAGATTTTTCATTATTGGAATTTGAATTTCTTTGTATTTTAAATCATAATAATATGTGTGTTTGGTTACTTGCAAGTTTTTGCTAGAAGTAATTTCTCCAGCAAAAGCTTGCAAGTTTTCAATGAAGAACAGAGAACAAGTCAGTTAACAGACAACTTTCTGTAGCAATTTGTACAAATTTCTGTAAATTTTTCAGTAACCAGACAGACCTAATGTTTTTGACAACAAACAAAACAATTGGTCTGTTCCAGAACTGCAAGAATCTACTAATTTTTACTATTATTTCCGATAACATAAAGGAACAAGTAAAAAAGCGTTAAGTTCGGCCAGGCCGAACTTTTCATACCCTCCACCATAAAATATTCTGAACTAAACTGGAATAATTAGTTTTCAATCCTGTCCCCAACTTTACGTGGGTACGTTAAAATGTCAGATAATGTACATAAAATGCTTCATTCGGGAGGCCCTTTTTTATGGTGTCTATATCTAACTATGTATGTTGACAATTTTTGGTGGACTAGAAAATGGGAGGTACCGTTATACAGGAGATATAATAAAACATGGACCTATGTTGACAGTTTTTGATGGGAGCCTTTAATGTCAAATAACTTCTAATTCGGTTAAAAATTGCAGCTAGAATCCTCAAAAAACCGAAAATCGGTACATAACGTGGGAACTTCAAATGTCATTAACAGCTAGTTCGGAGGTATGTGGGCTATACGAAAATATGAACTGAAATGAACAATTTTTGTTGCAGAATTTTTGTTGGCTTTTAAATTTCAAATTACAGAAAGTTCATTAAAAAAATAAAGCTAAGGTACGGAAAATCGGGAGGTTTGTTTTGGGGCTATACTATACGTTGGTTAAACATTTTAAGTAAAATCCTCAAAGTACCGAAAATCGGCAAGTATCGTTATATTGGGGCTATGTTGAAAATTGTTGATGCAGATGTGTGGTGACCACTACAACCTTCAAATGTCAAATTACAGTTAGTTCGGTTAAAAATTGTAGCTAAAATTGCAAAATTATTGAAAATTGGGAGGTACCGTTATATGGGAGCTATATCCGAACATGGACCTATGTTGACAATTTTTGATGGAGAGGTGTTGTGACCACTAAGAACTTCAAATGTCAAATTACTGCTAGTTCGGTTTAATATTGTAGCTAAAATCATCAAATTGCTGAAAATAGGGAGGTACCGTTATATGGGGGCTTTATCAATACATCGACCTTTCTCGACAATTTTTGGTGGAGAGGTGTGGTAACCACTAGGAATTTCAAATGTCAAATGTTAAAATTTTTTTCGAATATACGTTTTTTGGTTACTAAGAACCATAAATATCAAATTATAGCTAATTCGGTCTAGAAATGTGACTTAAAACGTCAAAATACCTGAAATCAGGTGGTAACGTTATATGGGGGCTATTCCAAAACATGGACCTATGTCCACTAGTTGTATAAGTTTATTGACATTTAAGAACGCTAAATGTCAATTTATAGCTAAATCGGTCTGAAAATGTTGCTAAAAACGTCAAAATACCGTAAATCGAGGGGCACCGTTATATGGGGGCTATACCAAAACGTGGACCTATGTCCACAAGTTTTGTTATATAAGTTTATTAACATTTAAGAACCCTAAATGTCAAATTTTAGCCACATCGGTCTGAAAGTGTAGCTAAAAACGTCAAAATACCGTAATCGGGGGGTACTGTTATTTGGGGGCTATACAAAAACGTGGACCGATATAGCCCATCATCGAACTTGAGCTGCCTGCAAACAAAAGACGCATTTTCCCAACATTTCAGAGAATTTTGGTGGAGAGGTGTGGTGACCACTAAGAACTTCAAATGTCAAATGTTCGAATTACAGCTAATTCGGTTAAAACATGTAGGTAAAAATCCCAAAATACCGAAAATCGGGAGGTACCGTTAACATGTACCTATGTTCATAATTTTTTCGTATATAAGTTTTTTGCTCACTAAGAACTCTAAATATCAAATTATAGCTAATTCGGTCTAGAAATGTGACTTAAAACGTCAAAATACCTGAAATCGGGCGGTAACGTTATATGGGGGCTATTCCAAAACATGGACCTATGTCCACTAGTTTTGTTATATACATTTATTGACACTTAAGAACCCTAAATGTAAATTTATTGCTAAATCGGTCTGAAAATGTAACTAAAAACGTCAAAATACCTGAAATCGGGCGGTAACGTTATATGGGGGCTATTCCAAAACATGGACCTATGTCCACTAGTTTTGTTATATACGTTTATTGACACTTAAGAACCCTAAATGTAAATTTATTGCTAAATCGGTCTGAAAATGTAGCTAAAAACGTCAAAATACCGTAAATCGGGGGTACCGTTAGATGGGGGCTATACCAAAACGTGGACCTATGTCCACAAGTTTAGTTATATAAGTTTATTGGCGTTTAAGAACCCTAAATGTCAAATTATAGCTACATCAGTCTGAAAATGTAGCTAAAAACGTCAAAATACCGTAAATCGGGGGTACCGTTATATGGGGGCTATACCAAAACGTGGAACTATGTCCACAAGTTTTCTTATATAAGTTTATTGACACCTAAGAACCCTAAATGTCAAATTATAGCTAAATCAGTCTGAAAATGTAGCTAAAAAGGTCAAAATACCGTAAATCGGGGGGTACCGTTATATGGGGGCTATACCAAACCGTGGACCTATGTCCACAACTTTTGTTATATTAGTTTATTGGCACTGAAATGTAGCTAAACACGTCAAAATACCGTAAATCGGGGGGTACCGTTATATGGGGACTATACCAAAACGTGGACCTATGTCCACAAGTTTTGTTATATAAGTTTATTGACACTTAAGAACCCTAAATGTCAAATTTTAGCTAAATCGGTCTTAAAATATAGCTAAAAACATCAAAATACCGTAAATCGGGGGGTACCGTTATATGAGGGCTATACCAAAACGTGGACCGATATAGCCCATCATCGAACTTGACCCCCCTGCAAACAAAAGACGCATTTTCCCAAAATTTCAGCGTCCTATCTCCATTTTTGTGGATGCTAGAGTGATTACCACAGACGGACGGACGTGCACAGATCGACTCAGAATTTTACCCTGATCAAGAATATATATACTTTATAGGGTCGCAAATGAGTATTTCAATGCGTTACAAACGGAAAAACAAACTTAATATACCCTCCATACTATGGTGGAGGGTATAAAAAATGTTATCGTAGTAAAAAATAGTAGCTTCTTGCAGGTTCTGGAACAGAGCAAATTAGTAGTGCGTTTCTCTAACTCATTTTTTGAGTTAACGACAAAAATCGATAAAATTAAAATATTTATAAAAAGTAGTTGTAAAGCTGGGTACACATTGTCAGTTTTGAATGACAGCTTTGTTGTTGTTCGCTAGTGTGGCCTTTCATTTTTGTCATTCATCATGCAACCACAAAATGTTTTGTGGTTGCTGGACGGTTGGACAGTTATCGATAATTGCAAAAAATCGTCATTCAAAACTGACAATGTGTACTGTACTTTAAGTACTACCGATAGCAAAACTTTTGTCAACTTTTATCGATACCGAACTACTGTAGTGGAATCCTTATAACGAGTGGTTTTGATTAGGGCTAAGGTAAGCTCAGTCGCTGCCAGGGTCAACTCTTGGTGTTTGGTAGACGAACAATATGTGTGAGGAATATGGATGAGATGTGTCTTAGATAACCAATGGATATATGACAATATGGTTGTTGTAATCGGCTCGATTGTGATCGGGTTTTAGATGTGATCTCAATGGTAGCCGGGTTGTTGATGTCGACTCGATGGCAATCGTGTATGCTTGCGTCGGTTCTGATGTATTCGGATGTTGTCGGCTATTCGGGTGACTGTCAACTCGGCAGTCGTCGGGTATGTGGCTCGGCCCTGTAGTGTGCGGATTGCTGTCGGCTCGTCTACAATCGTCGTGTGTGTGTCTCGGCTCTGTAGTATTCGGGTTGCTGTCGTCTCGTTGGCAATCGTCGGGTATGTGGCTCGGCTCTGTGGCATTCGGATTGCTGTCGGCTCGTTGGGTATGTGGCTCGGCCCTGTGGTATTCGTGTTGCTGTCGGCTCGTTGGCAATCGTCGGGTATGTGGCTCGGCTCTGTCGTATTCGGTTTGCTGTCGGCTCGTTGGCAATGTGTGACTCGGCTCGGACTGCTGTGGGGGAAGATATCGGTTAATGGGAGCTGGCTAAGAGCATGAGCTTGAGCTGACTGTGAGCTTGCCATGAGCTGGGAGCTTGCTAAGAGCTGTGAGCTTGCTAAGAGCTGGGAGCGTGCTAAGCGCTGAGAGCTTGCTAAGAGCTGAGAGCTTTCTATGAGATGGATCGAATCGTGGCTAACTAGTATGATAGACTGCGGACGAGTCACAAGTCTATTCGTACTTTGTTCGGCTGGTGATCGACCACTTCGGTGAATAAAACCAGAATACATATTCGGGTAGTTATACGGAGTGAATGAGAATTGTTGTGTAGCAGTGATTGTAGTTAATTACACCGAAGTTAAATGTATCCACTATGCTAACTGTGCAGTTGTAGTTGATGGAAATGAATGCGTGTAGGAGTATATGAAACGGTCACGTTACATCCTGTAACACATTTTTTGAGTTTTAGAGATGGTGGGTTAATCATACGGGTAGAATAATATCTCAGGAAGTGTGGCCTGCCCTTGACAAAAAATTACATATACTGCTGTATTGGGGGCTGCGAGGACTACCTTTAAACATTTTTCAAAACAATCTGAACTGCATTTGTATACCCTCCAACATACAATGGAGGGTATATTAAGTTAGCCTTTTCCGTTTGTCATATATTCTTGGTCGGAGTAAAGTTCTGAGTCGGCATATACATGTCCTTCCTTCTGTGGTAATCACTCCAGCATCCAAACAAATTGAGATAGGGCTCCAAACTTTTGCACAGATGCGTCTTTGTTTGCAGGCAAGTCGAGTTGAAAAATGAGCTATATCGACCCACGTTTTGAAAAGGGTGCCGTCCATAATATGGCATTTAGGGTTTGCCAAAAAATATGTCCACCAAAAATAATACACATATGTAGGTCCACGTTTTAGAATAACCCCCTATAACAGTACCACCCGGTTTCAGCTATTTTTAAGTTTTTATCGAACTTTTCGGCTCAATTTGGATGTAATTTTACATTTAGGTTCCCAGTAGTCAATTAACATCTACACAAAAATGTGCGGATATAGGCCCATGGTACCAGCCTTATTCTAGTATTTTGAAGTTATTTTTCTATATTTTCGTTCTAAATTTACTGTAATTTGGTGTTATGGGGTTCCCACTGATCAACAAACTTCTCTACAAAAAATTCTGAACATAGGTCCACGTTTTTGTATAGCTAATAATAGTACCACCCGATTTCAGGTATTTTAAAGTTTTTATTATTATTTTCGTTCTAAATTGGATTAATTTGGCTTTTAGAGTTCCCACTGGCAACCTCCCAGTGATCACAAAACATTTCTACCAAAAATGTTAAACATATATAGGTCCATGTTTTGGTATAGCTCCCATATAATTCAGGTGTTTTGAAGTTCTTATCTAAATTGGGTGTAATTTGATGTTTAGGGTTCCCAGTGGCCCTGCCGAACATAACGCTTTTTTTCTTATTTTTAATGTTGTTTGGATGGTATCGTATGGAATGGTATCGGTGGAGCAGACCTATTTAACCCATATTCTAAACCTGAACTAGTCTGGTAGAATTCTTACGATGTGCAAATCGAGTGGACCGATAGACCTATCTTCGAACTTAATCTATGTTTGGACAGAATATTACGACTATTTGGATTGGTCCGTTCGATGGGCGAACAAGGCGAGACTAAATCGACTCTAAATTGTTTCAAATTGCGACAAAAGTCTCATATTTGGACACTTTGGAATTTTTAAATACAATTTTTCTCCAAATTTGGTCATATTTGTAAGGCGTTTTCTTCTGAATAACCGCGATAAATTTAAAAACAAAGTTAAGTTTTAAATCTTTGGAATGTTTAGAAGCGATTGGTATCTTTAAAATCTTAAAATGATGACATAACTTTTTTTGATTTTTGTCGTTGGGCCCATCCATTGTGCCATCGCACTATGTTCCCTAGCTAGATAACATCAAACTGCGGCAAAAGTAGAATGCATGATGGAGAAAGAACTCTGAAGTAAAGCTCATAAAAACAGTTATTCTCTTCAAACCGGTGGAAAGAAAATTTGTAGAAAAATATTGCCGACAATTCAGTGAGGGAAAATCAGATCAAGTTCGAGGCTTGTTGTGACGAAAGACGTTTGGCCCGAAGCTCTTATATAATCCATTTATTATACCCTACTCCACAATGTGGGAAGGGTATTATAAGTTTGTTTTGCTAAAAATTCATGTAACACCGCGACATATTCGTCGTAGTTTTCATATCTCGACTTCCGTCTGTCCATTATAAATTGTAATCAAACTCCAGGCCGCAATCATAGACCGATCGTCACAAAATTTGGTATGGAGGTCGGTTACATCAGAATAGATCGCTATTGTAATTGGTGATGATTATTAAATATATTTAGGGGGTGAAATGCACCAAAAACAAAATTTTTATCCGAATTTGTATCTGCTCTGTAGGTAGCAATCGTAGTCCGATCAAATTTTAAATAAGGTGCGAGCTTATGACATGTAAGAAGCTAGCAATTTTACATGATGATCAGATAGTTTTAAGCGGTGAAATGGACCGACACTTTTGTGTGAAAATTGGAAAAAATTTAATAGATATCCTATATCTTTAGACACTGTTCCGCCCAAATGAATTATTTTTGAAAGACGATCTCTCGACCTTTTCATAGATACCAATTATGTTGGTGTACGTGCTCAGATAACAGAGTCACAGCCTACTATATACAGAAATTCCACACTTTTAATTGTGTGTATAGTAACCATAACCACGCTAGAGTTCGCAGTTATAGTTTAATACTTACAAATTTTAAAACGAGGTAAGAATTTTGGTCAATGAAGATGCCAACAATTTTGGATAAAGAGCGGATAGTTTTTAGCGGGTGAACTTTTGTGGGAAAAATATCCAAATCTAATTTTTGGTCTATATTTAATTTCTAGGAGACCTGTTTCGGCAATCTACGAAAATTAACTTGGAAACCAACATGAATATAGCGGTTAGATAACTGATGGTTTCTTATACCCTCCACCATAATATGGACGGTATATTAAGTTTGTCATCCCGTTTGTAACTCATCGAAATAATCATTATATATTCTAGATCAGCGTAAAATTCTAAGTCGATTTAGCCATGTCCGTCTGTCCGTATGTCTGTCAGTCTGTTGTAATCACGCTATCTTCCGAATAAGTCGAGCTACACGTGTTTTTCGTCTGAACTAAGGATCAAGTTCGAAGATGGCCTATATCGGTACCATATAACGGTACGGTCCGATTTGCAGTATTTTGAAGTTTTTAGCTACATTTTGGGTAATGAGCGGATAGTTCTTAGCGGGTGAACTTTTGTTGGAAAAGTATCCAAATTCAATTTTTATACCCTACACCACTATGTGGGGAGGGTATTATAAGTTGGTTTTGGCCAAAAAGTTTGTAACGCATCGAAATAATGGTCGCAGACCCATACTTATATATACCAAAATTAATGTCTCGACGAGCTGAGTCGATCTGGCTATGTGTGTCCGTCCGTCAGTCCGTCCGTCCGTCCGTCTGTCCGTCTGTCCGTCTGTCCATCTAAACCTTGTAATCACGCTACAGGTCGCAATTTTGATCGGATCGTCACGAAATTTTGCATGTTGATAGGGGTCCCGGAGGGGAAGAAGCCTATTGATTTTGGTGATGGTCGGATAATATTTAGGGGTCGGAAAGGGCAAACAACTTAGGTGGATAAAATGACAACATTTTTTTCCAAAGCGATTATCTCAGCTTCTATATGGGGTATACCAAAAGCAAAACCTGACTATTAAAGTAGAAAATATCACCTTTCTAACGATGTAAAGCAGGTGCTCGTAGGTGATCAAACAACGAAGATATCACAATAGAAGCAAATAAAACCCCAATTTTCATTATTGCGATATTAATTATATTGACGAATATCACAGCTTTGGTTGAAAACTTTCCAAAAGCAAAGTCTGACTCTGAAAGTAGAAGATCCCCTCTTTACAATGATGCAAACTAGGTCGGCGTAGGTAACTAAATAACGGAGATATCGCAATAGTCGTAATACATCCCATTTTTCTATTTTTTGGAAATCACGCTACAGGTCGCAATTTTGATCGGATCGTCACGAAAATCTGAGGGTTAATGGGGTTCTCATAGATGAAGAAGCCTATTGATTTTGGTGATGGTCGGATAATAATTAGGGGTCGAACTGGGCAAACACTTATTTGGAGAAAAGTCAACATTTTATTTTAAAGCCAATATCTCTGTTTCTTTAAGAGGTATATCAAAAGCAATACCTGGCAAGGAAAGTGGAAAATATCACCTTTGCAACGATGTAAAGTAGGTTGTAGTAGGTGGTCAAATAGCAGAGATATGGAAATAGTCGATAATGCATCCCATTTTCCAATTTTTTTGTAATCACGCTACAGGTTGCAATTTTGATCGGATCGTCACGAAATTTTGGGGGTTAATGGGGGTCCCAAAGAGAAAGAAGCCTATTGATTTTGATGATGGTCGGATAATATTCAGGGGTCGGAATGGGCAAACACTTATTTGGAGAAAGGTCAACGTTTTATTTCAAAGCCAATATCTCTGTTTCTTTAAGAGGTATATCTAAAGCAAAACCTGGCAAGGAAAGTAGAAAATATCACCTTTACAAGGATGTAAAGCAGGTTGTCGTAGGTGGTCAAATAGCAGAGATATGGCAATAGTCGATAATGCATCCCATTTTCCGATTTTTTGTAATCACGCTACAGGTCGCAATTTAGATTGGATCGTCACGAATTTTTTGGGAGTTGATGCGGGTCCCACAGAGGAAGAAGCCTATTTAGTTTGCTGATGGTCGGATAATATTCAGGGGTCGGAATGGGCAAATACTTATTTGGAGAAAGGTCAACGTTTTATTTCAAAGCCAATATCTCTGTTTCTGTAAGAGGTATATCTAAAGCAAAACCTGCAAGGAAAGTAGAAAATATCACCTTTACAACGATGTAAAGTAGGTTGTCGTAGCTGCTCAAACAACAGAGATATCGCAATAGTCGGTAATGCATCCCATTTCCCGATTTGTTTGTAATCACGCTACAGGTCGCAATTTTGATCGGATCGTCACGAATTTTTGGGAGTTGATGCGGGTCCCACAGAGCAAGAAGCCTATTTAGTTTGGTCAGGAGTCGGAAGAAGCGAAAAGCTTATGTGGAGAAAAGTCAAAGTTTTTTTCTTATGCGATCTCTCTGGTTGGAGTATTCCAAAAGGAATACCCATCAATGGAAGAAGAAAAGATCTTGTTTATATTGATGCAAAGTATGTTGGCGTAAGTGAGATATTGCAAAATTCAGTAATATACCCAATTTTTCCATTAATGCATCCAATTCTTCCATTTTTTGCAATCGGATGGTCACGAAATTTTGGTTGCTTATGGGGGTCCCAGAGAGAAAGAGGCATATTATTTTTGGTGGTAGTCGGATTATATTCCCTAAAAGAAATGTTTACCAGTGAAAAGCTTATGCACAGGGGTAGTGGTGTAGGGCATCATATGGTCGGCCCCGTCCCGACTATAGCCTTTGCTCACTTGTTGGTTTATATTTTATTTCTAGGAGACATATGACGGTTAGATAACATGAATACAGCGGTTAGATTACTGAACTACTGCCGAACATAGTGGTTTTTATATTGTTGTGATTTTCTTGCATAGAACTAAATATACATTCCAAGTTACAAAATGTTGCAATCATGAGAAACAAGTTTATGAATGAATCATGAAAGAAGGATTCCCAGGTTTTTAAATTGTTACAAATTACAATGCTGTACGGGGTCTTGAAGTTTTTGTGATACCTTTGGTAAAAGTAATGTAATAGTACCTCGAAATATTGGTTTTTTTTTCATTGATCGATTGGACAAAAATCACCGAAAACTATTTTTAAAATTCTTTTAATACCTTCAACATCTAGGCCAACGAGATTACGAAATAATGATTTTAGACCCCAAGTTTGTTTGGACGAAATCCATTTCAGACAATTTGGAGTCGATTTACCCATGTCCGTCCGTCTGGCTGCTGCACACGATAACTCTCGAAGAATCAACCTATTTGGTTCAAATTTTAGGTCTCGTAAATTTTGACCAAACACAGTTTAAGTTCGAAGATGGACCATATCGGACCGACAAACGTTCACAATTTTTCGCTAAGATTACTCGCACGATAGTTCCAGAAGGGAATAAACGAATTGTTCCAAACTAGGGATGTAGAAATATTACTTCCATGCATATATCAGGTTCGAATATGGACTATATCGGTCCACTCATTTGGGAAAATTATAATTTAACAGCTCTTCTCGAACCGTTTTGAATTTGTTTGAAACATGTTCGCTTTGCGGCCCCTTTACGACGCACAGTGCGAAATATGAGCACTTTAGCGGAACTTTACTAATAACTTTTAAAGTAAAGGGCGTAGATTCCTACAATTTTGCAAAAATGTTTCTTATATTAGTGGATATTGTGGGGCTCAAATTGGGCCACATAGGCCCGCGGTTTCCCGTAGCGTTCATGTAACGGCGGCTGTCGTTTTTACGTTTTACATTCATTTTTCAATCGATTTTGCTGCAAATTGGTATATTGAGTTTTCAGCGGATAGAAAACTTATGTACAAAATATTTTCAATATAGGTTCGCGTTTTGGAATAGACCCCATTGAACAGTACCGGTCGATGGGACATACTTTAAATGTAACAAACTCATTTTCCAACGTATTTGGTTGTATTTTGGCATTTTATGTTCTTCGTAGATAGAAAACCTCTGTGCGAAATATTAACATCGTTGGTACGCGTTTTTGGTATAGCCCCCATATGACGGGTTCCCTCATATTAGGTATTTTAAATGTTGAAGACAAAAATTGTAACAGATTTTGATGAAATGTAAATTTTAAGATGTTAGCGAATAAAAATCCTCCTCACATAAAAGCTGTCAACATAGGTCCACTTCTGGGTGAAGCCCCACAACCCTACACATCCATTAAGGAGTAAATGTCAATAATTTTTTGTTTTCATTTGTAGCTATAATGTTTATTGGTCTATTTAGCAGGTCTGTACCATTAATTTTATTAATAATGTCTCTCAGATCAAGGTCAGGTTGGAACTGCATTACAATTTTTAACGTATATTGGTACTTGTACCACAGCATCTGAAAATTTTGCACTATATATAAATCACCAACATTTACAGGTCAAAACTATTAAAAATTGCGAGAGGATTCTTAATTTAACAGAAATCATCATTTATTAATATTAGTGAGTCCATTTCTTCAAAACACAGTCAACAACGGCGTTCATCGCCGCATTTACCTTCCACTTTCGAAAATGCAATTAAATGAAGTTTCCGAAGTCATTTTAAAAAACCTGAATTTCTCCGAAGACCGCACGTTACCGCAGCTGTTTTATGGCTTTGCGAACAGAGGAGACCACAATCTTTCAGATCATATATATCTTAAAACGTGAATGTACGGGAATCACTTTTGAAATATCCACGGAAAATAAAAACAAGTGAGCAAAGGCTATAGTCGGGACGGGGCCGACCATATGATGCCCTACACCACTACCCCTGTGCATAAGCTTTTCACTGGTAAACATTTCTTTTAGGGAATATAATCCGACTACCACCAAAAATAATATGCCTCTTTCTCTCTGGGACCCCCATAAGCAACCAAAATTTCGTGACCATCCGATTGCAAAAAATGGAAGAATTGGATGCATTAATGGAAAAATTGGGTATATTACTGAATTTTGCAATATCTCACTTACGCCAACATACTTTGCATCAATATAAACAAGATCTTTTCTTCTTCCATTGATGGGTATTCCTTTTGGAATACTCCAACCAGAGAGATCGCATAAGAAAAAAACTTTGACTTTTCTCCACATAAGCTTTTCGCTTCTTCCGACTCCTGACCAAACTAAATAGGCTTCTTGCTCTGTGGGACCCGCATCAACTCCCAAAAATTCGTGACGATCCGATCAAAATTGCGACCTGTAGCGTGATTACAAACAAATCGGGAAATGGGATGCATTACCGACTATTGCGATATCTCTGTTGTTTGAGCAGCTACGACAACCTACTTTACATCGTTGTAAAGGTGATATTTTCTACTTTCCTTGCAGGTTTTGCTTTAGATATACCTCTTACAGAAACAGAGATATTGGCTTTGAAATAAAACGTTGACCTTTCTCCAAATAAGTATTTGCCCATTCCGACCCCTGAATATTATCCGACCATCAGCAAACTAAATAGGCTTCTTCCTCTGTGGGACCCGCATCAACTCCCAAAAAATTCGTGACGATCCAATCTAAATTGCGACCTGTAGCGTGATTACAAAAAATCGGAAAATGGGATGCATTATCGACTATTGCCATATCTCTGCTATTTGACCACCTACGACAACCTGCTTTACATCCTTGTAAAGGTGATATTTTCTACTTTCCTTGCCAGGTTTTGCTTTAGATATACCTCTTAAAGAAACAGAGATATTGGCTTTGAAATAAAACGTTGACCTTTCTCCAAATAAGTGTTTGCCCATTCCGACCCCTGAATATTATCCGACCATCATCAAAATCAATAGGCTTCTTTCTCTTTGGGACCCCCATTAACCCCCAAAATTTCGTGACGATCCGATCAAAATTGCAACCTGTAGCGTGATTACAAAAAAATTGGAAAATGGGATGCATTATCGACTATTTCCATATCTCTGCTATTTGACCACCTACTACAACCTACTTTACATCGTTGCAAAGGTGATATTTTCCACTTTCCTTGCCAGGTATTGCTTTTGATATACCTCTTAAAGAAACAGAGATATTGGCTTTAAAATAAAATGTTGACTTTTCTCCAAATAAGTGTTTGCCCAGTTCGACCCCTAATTATTATCCGACCATCACCAAAATCAATAGGCTTCTTCATCTATGAGAACCCCATTAACCCTCAGATTTTCGTGACGATCCGATCAAAATTGCGACCTGTAGCGTGATTTCCAAAAAATAGAAAAATGGGATGTATTACGACTATTGCGATATCTCCGTTATTTAGTTACCTACGCCGACCTAGTTTGCATCATTGTAAAGAGGGGATCTTCTACTTTCAGAGTCAGACTTTGCTTTTGGAAAGTTTTCAACCAAAGCTGTGATATTCGTCAATATAATTAATATCGCAATAATGAAAATTGGGGTTTTATTTGCTTCTATTGTGATATCTTCGTTGTTTGATCACCTACGAGCACCTGCTTTACATCGTTAGAAAGGTGATATTTTCTACTTTAATAGTCAGGTTTTGCTTTTGGTATACCCCATATAGAAGCTGAGATAATCGCTTTGGAAAAAAATGTTGTCATTTTATCCACCTAAGTTGTTTGCCCTTTCCGACCCCTAAATATTATCCGACCATCACCAAAATCAATAGGCTTCTTCCCCTCCGGGACCCCTATCAACATGCAAAATTTCGTGACGATCCGATCAAAATTGCGACCTGTAGCGTGATTACAAGGTTTAGATGGACAGACGGACAGACGGACGGACGGACGGACTGACGGACGGACACACATAGCCAGATCGACTCAGCTCGTCGAGACATTAATTTTGGTATATATAAGTATGGGTCTGCGACCATTATTTCGATGCGTTACAAACTTTTTGGCCAAAACCAACTTATAATACCCTCCCCACATAGTGGTGTAGGGTATAAAAATTATTTTGAAAAATTCAAAAAATCACTTCTTTCCGATTAAAATTGCACGAAAACAATAAGAGATTTTGCATTGTTTTTAAGAGTAAAATATTATAATAGTTTTGTAAAATATTAAGAAAAATAAATCATGGCATACTGAAAACTAAACAAGTAAAAAAGCGTTAAGTTCGGCCGTGCCGAACTTTTCATACCCTCCACCATAAAATATTCTGAACTAAAATGGAATAATTAGTTTTCATTCCTGTCCCCAACTTTAAGTGGGAGGTTTGTTTTGTGGCTATACCAAAACATGGACCTACGTTCGGTTAAACATTTTAAGTAAAATCCTCAAAGTACCGAAAATGGGGAAGTATCGTTATATTGGGGCTATGTTTGAAAATTGTTGATGCATATGTGTGGTGACCACTACAACCTTCAAATGCCAAATTACAGTTAGTTCGGTTAAAAAGTTTAGCTAAAATTGCCAATTACTGAAAATTGGGAGGTACCGTTATATGGGAGCCATATCCGAACATGGACCTATGTTGACAATTTTTTATGGACAGGTGTTGTGACCACTAAGAACTTCAAATGTCAAATTACTGCTAGTTCGGTTTAATATTGTAGCTAAAATCATCAAATTACTGATAATCGGGAGGTACTTTTATATGGGAGCTTTATCAATACATCGACCTTTCTTGAAATTTTTTGGTGGAGAGGTGTGGTGACCGCTAAGAATTTTAAATGTCTAATGTTCAGATTACAGATAATTCGGTTAAAACTTGTACGTAAAATTCTCAAAATACCGAAAATCCGTTATATGGGGATACAGAAATCCGTTATACCGAGGTACCGTTATATGGGGCTATACCAAAACATGGACGTACGTTCATAATTATTTCGAATATAAGTTTTTTGGTCACTAAGAACCCTAAATATCAAATTATAGCTAATTCGATCTAGAAATGTGAATTTAAACGTCAAAATACCTGAAATCGGGCGGTAAAGTTATATGGGGGCTATTCCAAAACATGGACCTATGTCCACTAGTTATATAAGTTTATTGACATTTAAGAACCCTAAATGTCAATTTATAGCTAAATCGGTCTGTAAATGTTACTAAAAACGTCAAAATGGCATAAATCGGGGGTACCGTTATATGGGGACTATACCAAAACGTGGACCTATGTCCACAACTTTTGTTAAATAAGTTTATTGACAATTAAGAACCCAAAATGTCAAATTATACCTACATCGGTCTGAAAATGTAGCTAAAAACGTCAAAATACCGTAATTTTGGGGTACCGTTATATGGGGGTTATACCAAAACGTGGACCGATATAGCCCATCATCGAACTTGACCTGCCTGCAAACAAAAGACGCATTTTCCCAAAATTTCAACAATTTTGGTGGAGAAGTGTGGTGACCACTAAGAACTTCAAATGTCGAATGTTGAAATTACAGCTAAGTCGGTAAAAACTTGTAGTTAAAAATCTCAAAATACCGAAAATCAGGAGGTACCGTTATATGGGGCTATACCAAAACATGTACCTATGTTCATAATTTTTTCGAATATGAGTTTTTTGGTCACTAAGAACCCTAAATATCAAATTATAGCTAATTCGGTCTAGAAATACGACTTAAATCGTCAAAATACCTGAAATCGGGCGGTAACGTTATATGGGGGCTATTCCAAAACATTGACCTATGTCCACTAGTTTTGTTATATAAGTTTATTGACACTTAAGAACCCTAAATGTCAATTTATAGCTAAATCGGTCTGAAAATGTAGCTAAAACGTCGAAATACCGTAAATCGGGGGTACCGTTATATGGGGGCTATATCAAAACGTGGACCCATGTCCACAACTTTTGTTATATAATTTTATTGACACTTAATAACCCTAAATGTCACATTATAGATAAATCGGTCTGAAAATGTAGCTAAAAACTTCAAATACCGTAAATCGGGGGTACCGTTATATGGGGGCTATAAAAAACGTGGAGCTATGTCCACAACTTTTGTTATATAAGTTTAGTGACGCTTAAGAGCCCTAAATGTCAAATTAGAGCTAAATCGGTCTGAAAATGTAGCTAAAAACGTCAAAATACCGTAAATCGGGGGGTACCGATCTATGGGGGCTATACCAAAACGTGGACCTATGTCCACAACTTTTGTTATATAAGTTTATTGACACTTAAGAACCCTAAATGTCAAATTATAGATAAATCGGTCCGAAAATGTAGCTAAAAACGGCAAAATACCGTAAATCGGGTATTGGGGCTATACCAAAACGTGGACCTATGTCCACAACTTTTGTTATATAAGTTTATTGACACTTAAGAATCCTAAATGTCAAATTATAGCTACATCGGTCTGAAAATGTAGCTAAAATCGTCAAAATACCGTAAATCGGGTGGTACCGTTATATGGGGGCTATACCAAAACGTGGACAACTTTTGTTATATAAGTTTATTGACACTTAAGAACCCTAAATATCAAATTATAGCTACATCGGTCTGAAAATGTAGCTAAAAACGTCAAAATACCGTAAATCGGGGGTACCGTTTTATGGGGGCTATACCAAAACGTGGACCTATGTCCATAAGTTTTCTTATATAAGTTTTTTGGCACATAAGAACCCTAAATGTCAAATAATGGCTAAATCGGTCTGAAAATGTAGCTAAAAACGTCAAAATACCGTAAATCGGGGGTACCGTTATAAGGGGCTATACCAAAACGTGGACCTATGTCCACAGCTTTTGTTATATAAGATTATTGACACTTAAGAACCTTAAATGTCAAATTATAGCTACAACGGTCTGAAAATGTAGCTAAAAATGTAGCTGGGCGGGGTACCGTTATATGAGGGCTATACCAAAACGTGGACAACTTTTGTTATATAAGTTTATTGACACTTAAGAACCCTAAATGTCAAATTATAGCTACATCGCACTGTGGTCCCAGCCGGCGACAAAAATAGAAAAATCGATGTCTATAAATTATGATTGTAACTATTCAAATCTATCGTAGACACATCAAATTTTAGTATTCCGGCTTTATTTTTACAACTTCTAACGGTACTTACAAAGGAAGACCCACAGAATTAAGCATTTCCATTTGCAGAAATTGAGACATTGAAATTTCCATTAACGTAATGAGAAGTTACAAGTGATATCACAAAAAAGTAATGTGTAAATTTACTATAGTAAGAAATGGAAGTTAAAGATAATAGTATTGTTATTGTTTTTAATTGATAACATCATAAAATCGTATCTTTATTTTGTAGTACAATTGATCTCTTTTGAAATGTATTTTTGTGAGTGTTTTTTATTTAATATTGTGAAAAGAAATATACTTTTAGTACCTTGGATCCTCGCGGATCCTCACGTTATTTTTATTTAAATATTCGCGGATGTGTCCAGAATTAAAAAAAAATTATCTCGTCTGCCGAAAGTTGCCGAGCGGTATTCAGTTTTCATTATACTGAGTATACTCGGACTTTTGTGAATGCTTAGTATGGGGTTTTTGGGTGTTTTCAAGCAATCGGTTTTGTTGTTTTGCATTTTGTTTCGATCTTATTTTATAAAAATGATGTTTTTAGGATTAAAGTATGAATGTTGTTTTCGTATTTGTATGTTTTTGAAATATGGTGTACAAAAAAATTTTGTCAAAGCTAGCATGGGACTGACGGTATTCAAAGAAATTATAGCACATGAAGGTTTGCGGTTTTAATTTTGCGGGATATGATTTCTCTAAGTTGTCACATCGTATAAACTATCTCCGCAAAGAAATTTCAAAAATCTGGATACAGAACAAGATAACAGAATTGAAAAATTGATAAACATCATGCAAATTGGCTTGCTATAAAAGACACCATTATTTTTGAAAGATACATGCCACTTCAAGTGTTATCTGCGGTTGAAAGTAAAAACGCGAAAGGCCTGAAGTAGATTTAAGCTCCACACAGAAAACTAAACAACGTAGAATGGTTAAATTGGCAAGCAGGACCACCTATGTGGTCTTGACTGTTTACATATCCTGGTCCTGTAGCTAGAATTTATTGTAATATATGCTAACCCATCCTCGCGAACTAAATATCTCATAAAACATCTTAGTTTCCAGATATTCCCTGTTTGAGGCCTATAGGACATTGTTTTCATCTAATATAATCTGCTACGCCCTTGGTCCAAATGTTAACCCACCTAGTAAGAATATTCTGTGCCTCATATTGTTGATACTTGTTACCAGTTAATCCTTGTCAAGAATAAAATTCATAAATTTCATGATTTTTACAAACGTTTTTGTAGAAAATTTAGGCCAAATACTTAAATATGCCAAATATCGGAACTTAACATGATATAGGACTATACCAAAATGTGGGTATATATTGATGAATTTTGACAAGAATATTTGATACAGATTATAAACTCGAAACGTCAAATTGCAGCACATTCAGTTGGGAGGTACGTCTATATGGGGATATAACAAAACATTGACCTCTATCGACCATGGACCTAAGCAAGATGTTTAATACCACCAATGAACACAAATTGTCAAATTACACCGAATTCACTTTGAAAATATAGACAAAATCTTGAAATTAATAAAAAACTGGAAGTACCGTTATGGGGGGTCTATACCTAAATGTGTACCAATCCTGACGACTTTTGGGGGAAATTATCTTCTAGTCACTACGAGTTTACGGTAAAATTTTCAGATCGATATCTTGATTAGAAATATTTTTGTCGCTCTCTCCCATACAAGCTAAACCACAGTGCATCGGTCTGAAAATGTAGGTAAAAGCGTCAAAATACCGAAAATGGGGACAACTTTTGTTATATAAATTTATTGACACTTAAGAACCCTAAATATCTAATTATAGCTACATCGGTCTGAAAATGTAGCTAAAAACGTCAAAATACCGTAAATCGAGGGTACCGTTATTAGGGGGCTATACCAAAACGTGGACCTATGTCCACAAGTTTTCTTATATAAGTTTTTTGGCACTTAAGAACCCTAAATGTCAAATTATGGCTAAATCGTTCTGAAAATGTAGCTAAAAACGTCAAAATACCGTAAATCGGGGGGTACCGTTATATGGGGGCTATACTAAAACGTGGACCTATGTCCACAGCTTTTGTTAAATAAGTTTATTGACACTTAAGAACCTTAAATGTCAAATTATAGCTACATCGGTCTGAAAATATAGCTAAAAACGTCAAAATACCGTAAATCGGGGGGTACTGTTATATGGGGGCTATACCAAAACGTGGACCGATATAGCCCATCATCGAACTTTACTTGCCTGCAAACAAAAGACGCATTTTCCCAAAATTTCAGCGTCCTATCTCCATTTTTGTGGATGCTAGAGTGACTACCACAGACGGACGGACGTGCACAGATCGACTCAGAATTTTACCCTGATCAAGAATACTATGGTGGAGGGTATAAAAATATAAATTATAAGGCCTATTTCAATGTGTTTAAAGCCGTGGAAAAATATACCAAATATAAGTATATGTAAAATGGAATAGATTGGCCATTGGTAGTGCAATTTATTTAATATAATATATTTATTATTTATTTATTTTTTATATTTTTGTTTATATTATAAACATTTTAAACATTGTGTGTAGCGACCAAAAACACAAAAAGTCGGAAATAAATATTTTATTTTTCTTAAACTCACTTTATATAGACTTTTACTAAATTGGCCGTGTTTGGCCGCGATTTTGCCACCCAGAACACATTAATGAGAGTCTTCTGCGTTGGTATTACTGCATTTCAAAACCCGATTTTGTCCGTTTTTTGATATTTATATGATTTCGTTAGGTTACTTCTCAATAAAAACTATCAAAATTGTGGAAGTTTGGTTTGAGAAAATACACAACAAATATAAAAATAAGTAATGGCGACAAATTGTTCGTTATATCCGTGGTTTTTTATAAAGGGTGCGGTAGTAGTAAGCTTTATTTTATCTCTTTTATTGTATATTAATCATTGATATGGCTTAAAGGAGCACTAAACTCGTCTTTATTAACGTATATTTAAAAAATATTCAAAATTGTAATAGCAATTCGTATGAAAATCTACCCGGCGAGTCAAAATTTTTGTTACTTCTTACCGTGATCGTTTTCAACAGTTTGTTTTGTATAAGAAAATTAATGAAAATGGCATTGAAAGGAATAGCTTTGTTCGTTATATACGTAGTTGCTTATAACCGTTGTTCGTTATATCCGAATTTATCTGTAGAAATCATTGTTTTATCTCACTTTTACACATACATAATTTAAAAGGTTAAAAATCCTTTAATTGCGTCGTTATTATTTTTTGTCTCAAAAACAGGGCAAATTACCCATAGTGCAAAATGGCCCCAAAATTTGAAAAAAAAAAACCTTTTAATAATATGTAGCGAAAAACCCTGATTGGTCATTAAAAAATACGGAAAATAATACCTTCCAGTAATGATGGCGTATGTATGTTCAATATCTCTGGTATGTTACCATGTATAACAACTTATGTATGTATGACCGAACGGCTAAAATATGTCGCAATTATATAAAAGAAATTACTTGGAAAATAGTGCCCAGGTGTAGGGTATCACATGGTCGGCTCTGGCCGACTATAACCCTCTCTTACTTGTTTTTTTTAAAGTTTGGTTTAATTACACTGTGAACCGAAATTTTGCGGCGGAGATAATTTCTTTTGGGGATGAAAGCCCTTGGTGAGTTTATTAAGAATTCCGAAGGACAGATCCGCCGTGAGTAGAACTTCCGAGTTATGGCGTGATAAAGTTTCTGCTGAAGACCCTGTAAGGCAACCGAAATTATGGTTATATCTTTGTTAACTGCTGATTTAGCTTATTTTAGTAGATGAATCGAGTCGAATCGAATGAGGATTATTTTTGTAGAGCATTTCGACCTTCTAATCGCTTCCTTCAAGGTCCTTTTCGTCCTTATTTTCGTCCTTAAAAGTACGACAAGATGACGTTTTTCAGCTTCGAAATGTTCTGCAAAAATGTCGCTCAGAAAATTTTAGGTACGACACTCTTTGACAACTAATCTATTTTGTCGCGTTTTCATGGTTATTTTTGACATTAAATTGGCTAGAAGGCATTTGGAAAAGTGTTGTCTCAAACTAAAGTCTTCGTGTTGTGACCATTAAAAAGAATTGTGTTCCTAACAATTGTTTACATTCATTGCTTTACCTTTCTTTATATACATTTCTTTACATTGATATATGTACATCCAAGAATCGAATCGAGTTATTTATTTAGCTCTTTAAAATAAATTGTTCAATTCTACGTAAACAACAGAGACTATCAATGGCATTTCCGTCTTGTGCGTAGCTCATGCAGCAGCCCCCGTTCCCTAAACTCATTGAACTTCTGCTTTACTTTTAACACAGCTGTCCATGACAAACCATTAATCTACCGGAAACAGACAGGAAATAGTGTCACATACAGCCGGAAATAGTGGTTGACTACCCCACTCCTGGCGTATCATAAACTTTCTGTATAAACTATCTCTGGGTTAGTTTTTTTTCTCTCTACTCTCCACCATTGCCTGCCTTGTTTTGTTTGTGAAAAAAGTTAAACATTTTTTTCCAAGTAACATCCTTCTTGTGGAATTTATATTTAGTTTCTATATTGTGATTTTTTGTATATACTGTATACAGTGGAAACTTCTTAACCGCGAAAATCTTTTTGGGATTGGAAAAAAAGTTTCAAATACAATCTTATTTCGAAAGAACCTCATATTTATACCCTACACCACACTGTGGTAAGAGGTTCGCAACGTACAGGTCGCATTTATTGTCCGATTGAGCTGAAAATTAGGGAATATATTTTTTATCCATAGGAAGAACGCTATTGCTTTTGGTGAAAATCTGTTCAGATTTGGATATAGCTCCCACATCTATGTTTAGCCGATTTTATGTATTTGCTGCACCAAACACTCTATATAGTCCGATTTTGATGAAAATTGAAATGTGTGGCAAAATTAGGTCCAAAACTTTGGAATGTGTGAGTAAAGTCGGTCCAAAAATAAATGTGCCAAATAATATCGAAATCTGTTCATATTTGGATGTAGCTCCCATATATATATTTTCGCCCGATTTCACGTATTTGCTGCTCCAAACACGCTATATACTTCCGATTTTGATGAAATTTGGAACGTGTGAGTGCATTCGGTCTAAAAATGCATGTGCCAAATTATATCGAAATCGGGTCAGATTTGGATATATCTCCCATTTATATTTTCGGCCGATATCACGTATTTGCTGCACCAAACACGCAATATACGTCCGATTTTGATGAAATTTGGAACGTGTGAGTGCATTTGGCCTAAAAATAAATGTGCCAAATTATATCGAAATCGGTTCATATTTGGATGTAGCTCCCATATATATTTTCGGCCGATTTTAGGTATTTGCTGCACCAAACACGCTATATATGTCCGATTTTGATAAAATTTGAAATGAGTAAAAAAATTCGGTCTAAAAATGAATGTGCCAAATTATATCGAAATCGGTTTATATTTGGATATAACTCCCATATATATTTTCGGCCGATTTTACGTATTTGATGAAATAAATGTACCAAATTGAATTGAAATCGGTTCAGATTTGGATATAGCTTCCATATATATTTTCGCCCGATTTCAGGTATTTGCTGCACCAAACACGCTGAAAATGTCCGATTCTGACGAAATTTGAAAGGTGTGAGTAAATCTGGTCTAAAAAAGAATGTGCCAAATTATATGGAAATCGGTTCAGATTTGGATATAGCTCCCATATATATTTTCGCCCGATTTCAGGTATTTGCTGCACCAAACGCGCTATATACGTCCGATTTTGATGAAATTTGGAATGTGTGAGTGAATTCGGTCCAGAAATAAATGTACCAAATTGTATTGAAATCGGTTCAGATTTGGGTATTCACATATGTATATCAGGAAAAATGTCTAAAATTGTCTTTTCCATTTCAAAAAAATCAAAAAAAATTTTTGATACTACATCAATGATTTTTGGTACATAGATTAAGAAAAAAATCAGCATTCCAAATCTGTTTTCGTTACTAACTTTGATCGTTGCGCGCAAAAGATATGACAGTTTTAATTATGATAATTAGAAAAAATTCTAAAAAAATCGCGGCTTAATATAGTTAGCTGTTATATCCTATTATCGTTAACTGAATTCGTAACCTTTGCGATGATGCAAAAAATAATCGCAAAGTCTCAATGGATTCGCGAAAAATCAAATTTGTTAAATAATTTCACGTATTTACAAACATATTTTTGAAACAATAGCGCTCATACTTTCGAAAAATATACAGAAAAATTATAACAGCATCCAGACATTTTGAGGAATAAAATGAAACTTAATTTGTGAAGGTTGGAGCTATAGTATTCATGTTATTTGCAAAAATACAAAGAAAATATGACGAAAAAATAAAAATCATGTTATTCTAAATTTATTTTTTTATGGTTTTATAGGAAAGGTTGAAGAAAAAAAATTTGGGTTCTTCGGCATTTTCGTCAAAATTTCACGCAACAATGGTGATATTCCGTTGTAAAAAATGTTTCGCTTATAGTTTTCCTATTGGATAATATTATTAGAACCTTATATTAAATCACATGGAATTCCAATTGTGGCATAACGTTAAAATAATGTTATATTGAATATTACAACATTTGAGATGCATATAAACCGCGTAATTATGAAAATGACATGATGCGCATCCGATTTTCCAACACAGCGAATCAATCCCTTTTATTTGATGTACAGTTTGTCAAATTTTATTTGTCGGCCACGATGTAGCATCTGCTGCATATTAGGATGCAAAATACAGTAAAATGGTCATAATTTCCACGAAGTTCATTTACATTTTATGCGCATCCGATTTCAATAATCACCATTAAAAAATACATCATTCTATGCCGTTTCAATGCGATCCATCAAGAACCGTGGATGTAGCATCGCACTCAATTTTTAGAAAAAATCCATTATATCTCTGGATTTACGAGAGTTTTTAAATATCTGTTTTCGCGCAGTTTTAACACGCGTATCGATCTATTTATTTAAGTAGAACTGACACATCCAAAACGCGTTTTAATATGCGATATTTCCAAAATAATTTTTTGCAAAATTTCGAAATTTGAGGGGTATCATTTCCGCCGATCAAGTGGGTGGATTTTTACGCGTCGTGGCTTGTTAGATTCGGAACGTAAAAAAACTAAATTTACGCGGGTTTCCACGGAAATCGAATGACGTTTGTAAATTTTAAACCAAAAAAATAGGTTTTTGAGAAAAATTTACGCACCAAAATTTCGTGTTTGGGCGCAGATTACTGTGATCCTGTGAGGGCTACACCCTCATGTTATACATTAAAAAATGCGAAATCGCGAGTACTACAATCAAGTAGTAAGCTCTTAGTGAAATCCAGCTGCGCGTCCCGATTAGAGCAAAAATTCAAAAAACCCCATTTTTCAGGTTTCAAAATGTCAGCATCCGTTTGAGGTAGATACAGTGGATATATTAAAAAATCATACATTAGAAACTTCAACTCTGAAGTGTACTCTTTAACTTCTCCTTTGAGCATTAAGCTCTACATTGTGTTGTAAAACCACTAATTGGAAAATAACATAATGAAACGCGTTTGTTTCAATGATTTTTTCCGATTTTTTTACATTAGTACGACCACAGCTTCCGCTCAAATTATTATTTTAAGAAACCCCTCGGTGAATCGGGCTAAAACAGTTTATTTTACCGAAATGCGGTCAAAAGTTATGGTATAGTAAAACAGATCGCGAGTTACAATACCCCATACCTCAGTTTCAACATAAGTTAATTTTCTACAAAAAGCTTGATATATTTTCTCCCGATGTCACGTATTTTCTGCACCAAATACGCTATATATTTCCGATTTTGATGAAATTTGGAATGTGTGAGTGAATTCGGTCCAAAAATAAATGTGCCAAATTATATCGAAATCTGTTCAGATTTGTATATAGCTCTCATATATATTTTTGCCCGATTTCAGGAATATGCTGCACCAAACACGCTATATACGTCCGATTTTGATGAAATTTGGAATGTGTGAGTGAATTTGGCCTAGAAATAAATATGCCAAATTATATCGAATACGGTTCAGATTTGAATATAGTTCCCATATATATTTTCGTCCGATTTTACCTATTTACTGCACCAAACAATCTATATATGTCCAATTTTAAAGAAATTTGGAATGTTTGACGGAATGTGGTCTAGTACTAAGTGTTCCATATTATATCGAAATCAGTTCAGATTTATTCACAGTGGTGTAAGGTATCATATAGTCGGCCCGCCTGACTTTGATCCTTTCTTTACTTGTCCTGCTTTTCTCAATTTCAGATATATAACATATTTTTCCAGATTCCAGTCTGGTTTGTATTCCGCTTGACATTTTTGACCCCTCAAGTTCTTTATATCCAACGTCTACTGTACTTGTTCTCCCTTTTCATATTGTCATATCCTCATCTCCCAGTTTCCTTGTTCATCTTCCCCTTTGAAGAACCCAACCGTATTGTGTTGTTATCAATTACATTGTTTAGTGTTGTGTTATTCTTTGTACACTCTTTTTGGCTTGCTAGCCGACCAACCAACCAGCTAGGACACATTCTTATCGTTTTTCCAACACTTTTTCTGTGGCTTCAACCGGTCATCGTGTGAGTGGTTGTTGTTGTTGGTTTTTTTATTTCTGAACATATTCTGATTTATGCAATTTTATGCAAACATGTGTGTCATCTCTCTCCATATTTTTTGTTGCCTGGAGTTTTGCACACATGCACTCACATATTTAAACATAGATATTGTCCTTTCTATATTTGTGTATTCTCTTTCTATGTGAATTTGATTTATCAGAATTTTCCCTCTAAGAAAAGAAATACTGAGGAGACAAAAAACAACTCTTATCAAATGCGAATTACAATATGCAGGAATTTCAATGCTGCAGTTCCAAAGGAGGACAACAGCATCCTCTTCGATAGGTTTACCATGACATAACTGATATTGAACAATGTTGAAATTAAGTTTTGCATAAGTGAAGGGCAGGGTAGCTTCATTGCGGAATTTAAAAAGCAGAAATAAGTTTTAAAGTTCCCCAATAAAGTGGTCAAGTTCAGTTGTGCGGGGTACATACATATGTATGTATGTGGTTGCAAAATGTTTCGATACGTCCACCACTAAATATTCTGAATCAAAATATAGAATTAGTTTTCTATATAGATATTTTAGGGCCACAAGTACCCAAATGCTTAAATTAGGTCAAAATATATACCTAATAAGTAAACAAGTAAGAGAGGGTTATAGTCGGACAGGGCAGACCATGTGATACCTCACTCCACTACACCTGCGTACTATTTTCCAAGGAATTTCTTTTATATGATTGCGACATATTTTAGTCGTCCGGTCATGCTTACATAAGTTGATATACATGGTAACATACCAGAGATATAGAACATATGTACATACATATGTATATACGCCGTCATTACTGGAAACGTAAGATATTATTTTCCATATTTTATAATGACCTATCGGGGATTTTTCGCTACATATTATTAAAACAAGTTAGAAAGTATCAGTCAGATGTGCCGATGGAGATATACCCACAGCCTCCGACACAAAGAAAATAAGTAAATCCAATACTTATAACGTCTTTATGGTGTTTTTAAATTTTGGGCCAATCGATTATTATTTAAAAATTGAATATCGATGGATAGTTTTGCCTATCGATATTATCGGAATAAAAACCCCTAACCTGAAATCCATTGAAATAAATAGAAATTTCGCTGGTTTTCGGTTGTGTGTGTGTGTAAGGAAGTAAGTCCGTAGTCACACGTACACATTTTGCGAGAAAATAAAATGTATTTTTTTTTACATTTTTTATAAAATAAAATCAGTTGTTTATTCGGAGCAAGTTGAGTTTAATTAAGCATTAAGCTCGGAAAAAATTATAATTTTTTTATATAGCCGGCCTTCGGCCGGGGAGTTAAGACTTTCTGCTATGGACAGGAGCCAATCTAGGGAACGGGAGCAACATTTTCTTTTAAATAAAAAATTTTCTCTAAGTAGCCGACATTTAACAAGGGAATTTTCGGAACTTCGGAGGCCCATATCTCGCGAAGTATGGACATCCGCAAAAAATGTTATATATATTTGTGATCAGGGTAACGAGACCTACCTGTGGAAAAATTTGGTATCGATCCGAGCTTAATGCTTAAACTCATCTTAAGCCGTTTATTCTCTTTTAGATTTCTGTGAACTACTTTTGCATAATTTCAAGAAAATCATTGACATTTCCGCCATTTTAATGGCAAATTAATGGCGGTGACATCTTAACGATAATATCGATAGCAATCGATATTTTAAAACATTATATCGAAAATATATAATGTTGGGAATATCGATGGTTTGCCAGCTCTAACTTAGACCCCAAAAAAATATATCATCGTAACAAGGGCCACAAAGACATCACAATCTGTGATGAGTTTTTAAACGGCACACTTTCCAAAATTTGTTTGTGAGAGGCACCCGAAGGGGTGTTCCGATGTAGTCCATATTCGGACGTAAAGCAAGTCTCTTAGAAATAATACGATGTACAAAATTAAGACCAAACCGTTTTCTCCCTTCGAGGGTTATTTTAGGCACTAGTCAGTTTAGTTGGCGTCATCTCAAGAAGTATGGACTTGCTCAAAAAAGCACCGTCTTAAAAGGGGCAAGGCAAGGCGAACATGTTTCAAACAAACTCAAAACGGATCGAGAAGAGCTGTTAAACTATACCTTTCCCAAAGGAGTGGGCCGATATAATCCATATTCGAACCTGATATATATATGCATGGAAGTAATATTTGCACATCCCTAGTTTGGAACAATTCGGTTAGTCCCTTCTGGAAATATCGTGCGAATAATATTGAACTTTTGTGGGGTAATTAATGGAAGGGGTAGACCGATATGGTCCATCTTCGAACTTAAACTAAGTTTGGACAAAATTTACGAAACCTAAAATTTGAACCAAATAGGTTAATTCTTCGAGAGTTATCGGGCGCACCAGCCAGCTAGACAGACGGACGGACATGGATAAATCGACTCCAAATTGTCTTAAATGAATTTTGTCCAAACATACTTGGGGTCTAAAATTATTAAAATTTCGTTGGCCTAAATGTTGAGGGTATAAACAAATATTAAAAGAATTTTAGAATTTAGAATTTTCGGTGATTTTTATCGAATCGATCAATGAAAAAAGTCCAATATTTCGAGGTACTATTACATTACTTTTTACCAAAGGTATCACAAAAACTTCACGACCCCGTACAGCATTGTAATTTGTAACAATTTAAAAATCTGGGAATTCTTCTTTCATGATTTGAAAACTTTTCTATCATGATTACGACATTTTGTAACATGGAATGTAAATGTAGTTCTATGCAAGAAAGTCACAACATTAACAAAATCATTATCCAAAATTGTTGGCATCTTTTTTGACCAAAATTTTTACCTCGTGTAAAAATTTGTCAGTATTAAACTAAAACTGCGAACTCTAACGTGGTTATGGTTGCTATACACACAATTAAAACTGAGGAATTTCTGTATATGTATAGTAGGCTGTAACTCTGTTATCTGAGCACGTACATCAACATTATTTGCATCTATGGGAAGGCCGAGAGATCGTCTTTCAAAAATAACTCACGTGGGCGGAATGTGTCTACCATGAATAAAGATATAAGATATATATTAAAAATTTTCTAATTTTCACACAAAAGTTTCGGCCCATTTCACCCGCAAGCAACTATCTAATCTCTCTCTCTCTCAGAACCGTTTTCTGTTGATCAAGTTGTCCGTCAAGGCTGTGTATTAAGCCCAGTTTTGTTTGCCCTTTATCTAAATGACCTGTTTGATACTCTTCCGTACGGCGTTGACGTAATAGACTCGCCGATTAAAGTTCTGCTTTACGCAGAAGATATTGTTATATTGTCCGATTCTACCCTTATTCTACAACAAATGATTGACTCTTTATACGAGTATTGTGATTTGTGGTGTTTAAAAGTAAATTTAGATATATCGAAAATTGTAATATTTCGCAACGGGCCAAGAATATCAAAAAATTTATGCTGGAAATACGGTGATAATAACATAGAGATCGTCAATAGTTATAAATATTTAGGTGTTGAGTTAACATACAATCTCTCTTTCAAAAAGCATCTCTCCTCTAAACTAAAATCAGCTAAAATGGCGATTACATCTACTTGGTCGAATTATATCAATAACCCTAAAATTACCAACCATAATAAACTGAAAATTTTTTCTGCAGCTTCCAGGTCAATCCTTTTCTGTGAAGCACCAATTTGGGGTTATTTAAAGCACGAAGAAGTGGAGAAACTCTTAAGGTTCTTTGTTAAGAAAATGTTACGTCTTCCCAAAAATACGCCAAATTACATGTTATTTCTTGAAACTGGTTTAACAAGTTTATATATTGATACATTAAAAATACATTTCAACTACATAAATAGAGCGATAAATCTACCAAATCACAGATTGCCTAAAATGTTAGCAACCAGTATTATTAGTGAAAGATCTTATTGGGCTGCAGAATGCTATAATATAATCCAACAAATTCAATATGTGCCTCCTTCTGACATTAGTCCATTATATTTGTACTCGAATCATATCCTTAAATCCCTTCATACTAAAGAATTAAGTGATAATATTTCTCTGGCTAGAAGTTCGCAATTTCACGACATATATTCACAATTATTGTACTTCGGTGAATCAGATTCGTTACTACATTTTCCTTCTTATATGGTTGGTGTTCTAATCAAAGCTAGGGGTGGATTATTAGATTTGAACTCTCGATGTTTTAAGTCGACTTCTATAGGCCTCTGCACATTATGTATTTTAGACGAAGTAGAAAATACTTTTCATTTTATTGGTAAATGTCCCGTTCTGAAAGTATACAGACAACATTGCTTCTTAAAAGCCGACCTATCATACGATGAAGTTTTGAACATATTAAACGACACAAGAGGTTTTAAAACATTGTATCATTTCTTAACAAGTAGTTTACAATATAGAAGATTAATAATAGATGAATTTAATTAAACTCCAAACTTTATTCCACTTATACTCACACACAAATAATTTTATTTAGTGCCATTCCGTCTCACAACATATGAAATGTTAAGACGAATATAGATGTTCATACATATTTAAGTCCAACTTTAAAATATTGTAATTTAATTGAATTGTTGTAATCTATTAAATAATAAAAAATTAATAAAAAAAAGCAGATATAAATTCGGATAAAAATTTTGTTTTTGGTCCATTTCACCCCCTTAATATTTCACGATCATCACCAATAACAATAGCGATCTATTCTGATGTGAAATCGACCTCCATACCACATTTCGTAACTATCGCTTTATCTCGTCGAGATACGAAAAATGGTATATAACATTGGGGGTCTACGAGGAATATTTCGCGGTGTTACATGAATTTTTAGCAAAACAAACTTATAATACCCTTCCCACATTGTGGATGGAGTAGGGTATAAAAAGTATCAGCCCGTTTTTCCAACATAGATATACCCTCGGCCTATGTGTATTCAAACGTTTATCTATTGACAATATCGAATCGAATACCGGCAACACAACCAAAATCCTTTCTCCAAAAATTATGTATTAAGGGCGTATTCAGAATTTTGAATTTCATTTGAACTTGCCGACAAAAATGTGAATTAAGATTAAAGCTCAAAGGTGTTGCGGTGGAGGTACCTGAAGAAATGCCTCAGCATAAACAATTTTGGAAGTAGATCTTGTAAGTCTTGTGTTTCTTTTCCTCCAGTCATTTCAGTTGGTCACCGTATAAATTAAAGGGTTTGAACCACTATGTTAGGAAACACGGACTTGACCACGAAAAACATAATATCGCTGTAAGCAGAACTACAAGGAGTACGTAGGTACAATTTTCAAAAGGATATTCGAAAAGATTCTAAACTGCAATTAAACAAAAATTTTGAACTTTTGTTAGAGAAGACTGATTTGAACCATTTTCGAAGTTAAACTACATTTGAACAAAATATTATGAGATCCAAAGTCTGCGCCGAATTAATTGCTCCTTTCAATAGTTATCGCACGTACCACTGTAGTGCCGTTTTTTAACCTTTGAGGAAATATACCGGAATTTTTACCCGTCTTCAAAATCAATACAAGTTTGGACAAAATATTACGAAAGACAAATGTTGGACCGACTCAGCTGATCCGTTCGACAGTTTCCGTGGGCTCCAACCACTAAACATAGTGCCGTGGGATTTTTAACAGCTTTCGGGCAATCTCAGAAAGCATGGACTTGCCCCTGAAAATACAAGTTGTTTAAACGAAAATCGATGCGATTCGAGAGCAGCTGCTAAACATCACTTTCCGGACCGATAGGGTCCATGGTCGAACCTGACCTATGCCTAGAAGAAATCACTATGCAACACTGATGCAAACAACTTCTAGTAAGCATTTTTTGAAAGTACATATTGAGAGTACAAGTAGGGTATTGTCCTACAGGGTTTTGTCCTGTCATTTCCAATTCGGATTTTAGAGTTTCATCTAAACCGGGCTAAAACTACAGTTTTTTGCATTTATCGGGCCTTTATCTCAGAAATGATAAGGAATGTGGGCTTACTGTCTTCGGCTATATTGTAGCCCTAAACTAGTGGAATTTATCCTTTGAACAGACCACATAAGAAAAACGCCATCGGGCATCCATATCGATAAAAAATAGAAAATTTTACATAATTGCTGAAATTCTGGTCAGTATCAGCTAAACTATTGGGATTTGAACCAAGTAACCTTTTGCGCAAATCTTCCAAATAAGGTTCTCAGCAATTTTTCAGAATATTCTGAAACTCTAAAATGCTTACCTCATGTTGTTCCGGCGGTATTTTGTATGATATCTTTTACAACGCGTATTTCAAACACAGTTCACACCAACTCATACTGCGAAATATGAGCACTTTAGTGGAACTTTAAGGAAATTTGGAAGTACATAAAATTCATTATTTTTGTATTGCAATCGTTAGCTAAGTATCCCACCGTAAATGGCACAAACTCAGTTTCGCGATTTATTTCGCGAAACGGCTTCAAAATGCACTTAAAAGTTGCACTTTTGTTTCATATTTTTTTTTCTAAGAAATAGATTTTTGATTCAGTAAATATAATGATTTGTTGTGGGCAAACGGTATCTCAGTATGCCATGATTTCTTTTTCTTAAAATTTTAGAAAGCAATTATGAGATTTTACTCTTTAAGAAATGCAAAAAATCTTATTGTTTTTGAGCAGTTTTAATCGGAAAGAAGTGCTTTTTTAAGTTTTCAAACAATTTTTTTTGGTTTTCCGTGGACATTTCAAACGTGATTTACGTACATTCACGTGATATGATATATAATCTGAAATATTGGATCCTCCTCTGTTCGGAAAGCTATAAAACAGATACGGGAACGCGCGGTTTTCGGAGATATTCATGTTCTTTAAAATGACTTCGGAAACTTCTTTTAATTTCATTTTCCAAAAGTGGAAACAAGAACCGAAAATTGACAACATTTTATTTTATTTCTTGGAAAAAATGGGCTCACCAGTGTTAACAAATGATGAACTACGTACTATAAGGTAAACTATTACTAGTTTGGTTTATAGAATAAAGATACGGTGGATTAAATCTTCGCGAAACTTAACGACATTCGGATGAAAAATTCTAGTTGGCTTAAACACAAGGTTCCGTTTCCAAAGACAGTTGATAATGTAGCGAATGCCACCAGACGCAAAAAGGAATTTAAGGATTGTCATCCAAAAGTGCAAATGAGACAAGTTCATAACCTTGTGAAGTCTTGCACTCAGGAGGAGTTAGGCAATGCCACTTCAAGCAAACTATACCAATCTGGAAAAAGAAGTTCGGCAACGATCATCAAGGAACTGGCGCTCGGTTCTCCAGAAAGAGGTAATAAAATTAAAAAGGCTCTAACTTCTTGTTCGAAAAGTTCAGCAAAATTAGATGCAGACCAGGCGTTAGCACTTATTATTGATGCAAACTTGTCATCCAATCAATACAACGTTGTCCGAAATCAAGCAAAAGAGAACGATTGCAACTTCTATCCGCCTTATTATTTGGTAAGAGAGGCAAAAAGTTCTTGCTATCCAGAGAACGTCACAATAACCGAAGTTTCCGCTGAAGTAACAGTTCAATCGCTTTTAAACCACACAATAATAAGGCTTTGCAAAGGACAAAAACGGATGCTCTGTACTTTGTCAAACACTGAAACTTTAAATATTATCATAAAGTGGGGTTGTGATGGGGCTAATCAAGTTAATTATAGCCAAAAGTTCATGGATTCACAAAGTTCGGATGATAATATGTTTAGCTTATCACTGGTGCCGATTCAAATGAGTGCTATAAATGATGGTGAGAGTCAATCTGTAATTTGGAAAAACCCTTCTCCCTCTTCCACACGGTACTGTGGAACCCATTAAACCCATTAGGTTTATTTTTGCAAAGGAAACATCTAACCTGATTACCTCTGAAGTAAACAACGTTAAAGAGCAAATAAAACAACTAACTCCAACTACTGTAATCGTAGATGGTAAGCAATTTCACGTTACAGCAACCATGATTTTTTGTATGATTGACGGAAAAGTTGGTAACGTAGTATCATCCTGTGCATCATCACAAACATGCAACTTATGTGGCGCTAAACCTAGCGAGACGAATAATATAAGTGAAATAGCCAAGAAGAATATAAATGAATGTTACTTATCGCTAGGGTTATCACCCCTCCATGCCTGGATTCGATTTTTCGAATGTATTTTACATATATCATACAGACAAGATATAAAGTCATGGCAAGCTCGAGGACCAGAAAAGAAACAAAAAGTTGCTGACAGAAAAAAATACGTCCAGCAAAAATTAAAGGAGGAACTTGGTATAATCGTGGATATGCCTAAACATCAGTCTGGAAACTCTAATAATGGTAATACGGCGAGAAATTTTTTAGAAATGCTGAAAAGTCATCTGAAATCACTGGTGTAAATTTCCACTTAATTAAGCGCTTTCAAGTGGTGTTAGAGTGTTTAAATTGCGGACTTAATATCAATCCTGAAAAGTTCGATAATTACTGTAGAGAAACATTAGAATTATATTTGAAGGAATATTTCTGGTACTCCATGCCAGTAAGTGTGCATAAAGTCCTCTGTCATGGAAAGGATATAATAGCCTCTTGCATCCTTCCCATCGGACAACTTTCTGAAGAAGCTCAGGAGGCAAGAAACAAAGATTGTAGGAAGTATCGCGAACTCTTTACAAGAAAAACTTCAAGGATTGATACGAATACAGATCTGTTTAACCGGCTGCTTGTTTCCTCGGATCCATATATTGCAACTCTTCGGACAGCGCCTAAAACAAAACACAGTGAAATAACTCAAGATGTATTAGAGTTGTTAGAAAATGATTAAAATAATACCTAACGATGAACTTTAAAAAATAATTCATTAACAATAGTTTAAAAAAAAAAAACAAATACTGTTTATTTAAAAATGTAAATAAAATATACATATATGTACATATGTATACATGTGAAATTTTCCATCGTTATATATTCGCTAATATGTGTAATATTGGAGATTTTCGATACGCCATTTACTCTGTGAGCCCACACCAGCAAAAATGTAAAAAAACTTCGTCTCCACATTGCCTTCCTGTGTAGATATGGAATGTTTTTTTTTCGTGTCATATGACATTGATAGATAGTGTAAACTACATCTAAGTAAACTACGAAATAACTTAAATTTTGTGACCTCCACTATGGGGGCTATATCGAACCTTGGACCTACCTCGATAATATTTCACATAGAGGTAGTCTATGTACAAAGAACATTAAATGGAAATGTGTAATCAAGTAGGTTGGAAACTGTTACTTAAAATACGTCATACCGAGCGGTGCAGTTCAATGGGGCTACACCAAAACGCGAACATATATTGATAATAGTTTGTGCATATGTTTAATATCCTCTGAAACCTTAATATACTAATTTGCAGCGAAATCCGTTGAATACAAAAAACGGTCGCCACCGTTACATGAGCGCTACCGGAAAACGCGGGTCTATCTGACCCATATTTAGCCCCATGCTACCCACTTATATAAGAAACAAATTTGCAAAATTTTGGTATCCTACGTCCTTTACTTTAGAAGATATTAATAAAGTTCCACTAAAGTGCTCATATTTCGCACTGTGCAACTGTTTGTTCTCGCATTTCGGATTTCACCACATTATTGACATATTTATTAAATATGCTGAAAACAACGTGGTTTTACAGCAATGGCATGTTCTGAAGAGTTGTGTATTACATTCCAGGGAATATTCTTTCAAAAGAAAACATTAAGAACAAGTTAACGGTTTTGAAGATATGGTGCAAAATATATACAAATTATGGACATTTTCGATATTTTATAAAATTTGAGGCAATAATTGTAGTTTTTGGATTTCATTATTTCTCCAAATATTTTATTCTTGCCACTATCTACAAATTTGCCTTAGAAGTCAAATGAATATTCATATTTGTTTCAGAGATATAGCCAAGAATTACTTTAAAAAGTCAATATTCCATGTTTAGATGGGGCCAAAAAATCCAAGCTGGATCTGACAAAACAAAACCCAACTAGGGTTCTTTGTCGTTTGGGTCTGTACTTTCAAAAAATCCTCAGCTCAAATTGTTTGCACAAGATTACCTTAAATATGTTGCACAGTGAATATTACGGGGTGCAAAGTATGGACGAAATCGGTAACTGCCTTCGAAATTTATCATGCGAGTAATGTAAACCGCTTACTTATCCAGATTAAATTAGATTCGTAAATAGTTTTTAAATTATTTATTGAAATTCAATATTTTTCAAAACTCAAATTAAAATTATTTTATTGAACAACTTATTTATATGAAGGGAAATTGAAAAGTGACAAAAATTTATGTTTTACAGGAAATGAAAGTTATGCATAACAGTAAATTCAAATATGTCGACAGGAGGATTGTACGAAGTATTAGTATAATAATGGGAAGGACAAAATCTATAAATTTATCAATTATAATAAATATATATGAAGTAAGTGTGAAGAAGCAATGATATTTTGTTATTAAAATTATTAAATGAAATTATTAATGATACTAATATCATTACTTGCGCACCAATTTAGCGAAAATTTTTTAACTTTTGTGGGGAAAAGTACTTGTCCGATATTGCCCATCTTCGAACTTAAACTATGTTTGGACAAAATATCACAATGGTACATTTGGGACCAATTCGGCCGTTCGAAATTTGTTGTGCGACCCAGCCAGCAGACAGACGGATGGACATTGCTAAATCGACCCCAAAATTTCTCAACGGATTTTGTCCAAAAAAAATTTTAATTTTTTGCCAACATCCTCAAAAAAAAAAAATTATCCGTTCGAAATTTGTCGTGCGACCCAGCCAGCAGACAGGCGGATGGACATTGCTAAATCGACCCCAAAATTTCTCAAACGGATTTTGTCCAAAAAAATCGTCAAATTTTTTGCCAACATCCTCAAAAAAAATGAGCTTATGTTGACAAATTTTGGTGGAGATGTTTTTTGACCACTGGAAACCTCCTATGGCAAATGTTCCCCGGGGACCGTATCAGTGTAAATGCTATTTAAACCTGCTTGTTGATCAAGGGCTTTTCTCTTGTAACGTTGGACCTACCTTTCTGGATCATGAAGATCCTTCCCTGACATGCCTGGGTGAGGGTGCATTCTATCCAACATATGGATGGCTCTCACTCACTGTACCACCCGAACAAGTACTGAAACGATAGTATGCCATTCTGTTACTGTGCTGGAAGAAATTTTGTCCCTGGCGATTCTAGAGCATTGCCGTTCTTTGGTATTGTTGAAGTTACGAAGTTTTTCGGCAATTCACAAACACACACGACCCAAACGCAACGAAAGAGCACACAAAAGAGAGCAAATGTTTTGATTTGTTTTTGTTTTGCATTATGCGTGCATACAACCTTACTAACACACTGTCAAAAGATGCCAATATTCAGAATTTTGTGTGTCATCTTCTTGGTCGGCAGTGTTCTAGAGCAGGTCCTAATCAGAACTTATCCGAAATTTTGTGTGGGAGGTATCCAAATGACTGGACCTATTGAGTCCATATTGGAACCTCATCTAAGTCTGGTAAAAATTTCACGATTCAAGAGTTATCGTGCGCACACATTTTCCGAACATTTTCGAACTTTTGTGGGGGAGGTACCGAAAAGAGTGGACCGATATTGCCCATCTTCGAACTTAAAGTATGTTTGGGCAAAATATTACGAAAGCCAAATTTTGGACCGGATCGGTCGATTCATTCGAGAGTTATCGTGCGCTCCAGCCAGACAGACAGCCGGACGGACATTGCTAAATCAACTCCAAATTGTCTGAAACGGATTTCGTCCAAACATACTTGTGGTCTAAAACCATTATTTCGATGAGGCACATTTTGCCCGTATGAAAGTGTATATCACAAATATTGTCAATTATTTCATATTCCATTTCAGAAAAAAGGGTTAAATGTTTTTCGCGCTACATCAAAGATTTTTGATACATAGGTTAAGAAAAAAATCCCCAGTACGAATCTACTCGCGAGCCAATTTTTGGTTGTTGCGGACAAAAGTTATCGCGGTTTTATTTTGAATTTTAAGAAAAAAATATTATAAAAATGCTAATTACACTGTGATACAAAAGTTGACAAACAATTTTTGCAGGTGTTCTGATGCATAAATTCGGTTTTGTGGGAGTCCACAGAAGACGAAAATACCTTTGGTTTCTTTGGGGCACTTCGGTTTTTGGTTTTATAACGGTAAGTGTAGCGAAAAATAGGCCTTCTTGGATTTTCCACTTTAAACGAACATTACTTCTTTTCTCCACAACCGATTTGCACAAAATATGAAAAAACCAAAAAGTTGAAACACAAAAAATGCCATAGCGCATTCATTTTTCAACCGATTTCGTTGGTTTTTCCCATTTTGGAAAGCCAACTAAATTTCCTACTTGCTAACTAAATTTCCTACTTGCTAACAGTAAATAATTTTACTGTTACGTATCGTTTACGCAGCCTAGAGCACAAGGAAAAACATTTTACTGTTTTTAATGCGTTTTTGTCACATAAAAACCACTATTACTTAGCCATTTGTTAACCGATTTTAAAGATCTATCGCTTGTTCGAAAGACAATATTCTTCCCTTTCCAATCAAATATGTTGTGGAAAAAAGGAGTAATGTCCGTTTAAAGTTGAAAATCCAAGAAAGCCCATTCTTCACTACATTTACCGTTATAAAATCAAAAACCGAAGTGACCCAAAGAAACGAAAGGTATTTTCGTCTTCTATGGACTCCCACAAAACCGAATTTATACATTAGAACCCCTGCAAATTTTCACTGTAGCACAGTGTTATTTCTAAGAGCACTATTGTTACTATAAACTTCTCTCGAAGTGACTTCAGCGAGTAGATTGCATAATACATGTAAAATTTTACTCAGAATTCGCGGAATGTACATAAAATGGATAAATTATTGAATATAAGTCAACTTTTTTTAAAAATAAAGGTCCATTTAACGGTCATAAAATTACATAAAACTTTGTTGTGTATCAAAACTTCACGGCGAATCAAATGAGACTAAAATCATACAGATTGATATTATAGTTTCGATGTTACAGCCAAAATAAGCACAGATTTTCATAAAAAAAATATTTTTTGTTTGAAATAAATAATTTTTCACATGCAATATGTAGTAGAAATAAGTAAACCAAGGCTATAGTCGGACGAGGCCGACCATGTAATACCCTACGCCTTTACCCATGGGAATTAGCTTTTCACATATCAAAATTTCTTTATGGCACAAATAAACTTATTGTAAGAAGTAAATTTGTGGATTCTGGTACCGTATCACACCAAGCTTAAATAATAACACAATAATTGTTTCACAAACATCCCAAAAGAGACAACGCTCAATGATATGGAACCCACAGCGTATCTCCGAGTCCGAACGGCGTGTCCTAAGACACCACTTGTTTTACATAACTGTAATACTCAGAAAATGTCGGAAACCTTACTGAAGGATATTTTGCAACCGTTGAAAATTTGATTTTGCCTGGCTGGGGAATCGCTTTGAAAAAAGGTGGCAAAGCGACCCATGCTGCACTGTATGTATAAAAATCCAATTCGACACTTAAAACGTTGGGGCACCATGTAATTTGCAATAATGCAACATTATATATTAAGCAGTAGGCCCATTATCTAGCAGACACTTTATTGCAATTTTCATCAGGGGGAAGATCAGTAGTTCTATTTTCATATGTAGTCTATTTTGCCGATATATGCCCTCCAGGAAATAAAATATAGACCAAAAATAATTTTTGTGTATTTTCTTACAAAAGTAATGTTCCATTTCACCCGCTAAATAATATCAGATCATCATCCAAAATTGTAAGCATCTTCCTCTACCTAAACTTTTACCTCGTGCAAAATTTCGTGATTATTGAGCTATAATTGCAACCTCTAGCGTGTTTATGATTACACTTCAAACAAATAACAGGGTATATAAGGCTATAACTCTGTTATTTTATCATGTACACCAACACAATTGACATCAATAGAAAGGTCAAGCGTTCCTCTTCCAAGTATAGCTTACTTGCCCGTCTCTTCCAGGAATAGAGATATAAGCTGTATATTAAAAATTTCCACAATTTTCACACAAAAGTTTTGGTCCATTTAACCCTCAATTTGCAAGCTTCTTCTTTGTCATATACTCTTACCTTACTTAAAATTTCGAGGTGATCGGACTATTATTGCGACCTACAGAGCAACTACAAAATCGGATAAAAATTATGTTTTTGGTCCATTTCAACCGCTAAATATTTCACGATCATCACCAATTAAAATTAAAATTAAATTTCGGGACGATCGGTCCATAATTGCGGCCTGGAGTTTGATTACAATTTATAATGGACAGACGGACACACGGTCGGACGGACGGACACACATCTCAAAATCGCTTCATCTCGCCGAGATATGAAGATTGGTATACCACATTGGGGGTCTCCGACGAATATTTCGCGGTATTACATGAATTTTTACCAAAACAAACTTATAATACCCTTTCCACATAGTGGTGTAGGGTATAAATATTGGAAAAATCTATAGGAATACTTCCTTCATTTTGCTTAAATCTCCCAATAAAATAGACGGATTTTACTTTATAGACATTCATATTAAAGCTTTCCCAATGAGGTAGATGATTGGGTGCTGAGGATATATTTTAAGGCTTCTGAAATGGAAATAGAGGTCAAATAACCCATTTTAATTTATATACATTTTAAAATACGTGTAAATCGCGTAATTATCAAAATCATTTTGTCCGCATGTGATTTTCGTGTGCAGCAAGACCATATCTTTTAATTTGTATATATTTTTCGAAATTTAATTTGGACTCTAAGATGTAGCATCGGCTGCATTTAGCATTAAACCACCTATAAAATATCGCAAATTTGCGCAAAGTGCATACAATTTTTGTCCGCATCCTATTTCAGTATCCACCATGAAAATCTACATCGATATGTATCTATTTGAAGGCGATCAATCAAGAACTATGTTTTGGGATAAAATGAATGTAGCACCCTTATCATTGAAGTTTTCAAATCTTTGTTTCCGCTAAAACGAAGATGTTGCACTAGTTTTTTCATTACAATGGAAACGCCCCACAGAAAACGCGATAAAATACGCGATATTTTCAAAAACAATTTTAGGTGATTTTTCTACTTTGGAGTTTCTCGTAACTCGCGTTTTAGTAGATGGATTTTCACGGGGAATGATTTATTGGATCCGGAACGTAAAAAACTACTAGTACGAGGAAATCGAATGACAATTGTAAAAATTAGGCCTGAAAAATATGATTTTTAGAAAAATGTTCGCACAAAATTTCCGCAGACTACATTCACAAAAGTCGTATCAAATAACTCAGAATCGCAAGTACTACAATTTTATATACGATTTTTTGAAAAATCTTTTTGTGGAATGAAATTAGAAGAAAATTTCAAAAAAAAAAACACTGTAAATCTGGCTTCAAAATGTCAGCATCATTTAATGGTAGAAGCAGATAAAATTTTGACAAATAATACATTAGTGAGATGATCCTTATTTAGTTTGCTTCTACTTTTACTTTGACAGGAAACTCGTGGAAAGTGTGGTTTAATCACAAATCGAGAGAAAACAAAAAAAGACAAGTTGGCTTCAACCCATTTTTGCCCATTTTTAACATAAATGTAGTCACAGCTTCCACGCAAATTATATTTTAAGGTCAATATTTTTTGCCACGTCCAAAAACATTTCATTTTATCGAAAAATCTTTAATTTGTATAATATACAATCACAAGTCGCGTGTTTTAAAAGGGTAAACCTTGGCTTCAGCTATGTTAAATTTTCCAAAATATTGGTGATATACCCTCGTTAGCATAAATGCTGAGGGTATAAACAGCGGGGAGTGCTTGACAGTATTAAAGGCTTTCGATAAGTCAAGCCGCACCTGTCACACGGCTTGCTCTGGTTGAGTCCTCGACTAATATGTGTGGATATGGCGTGCAAAGCTCTTGTCGTGCTGTGCTACTAATTCAATCCAAGCTGATGATCGGCAACTGGATAGCTGTTTCTGACGCTTGGGAGGAGTAAAGCCTCAAGTCTTTGCTAACGGTGACAAAAGCCAAATCGGTATGTACGATTCACTTTTGCTGGAATCTTTGGCTTCAGTAGCGGCACCACCCTGCCCATTTTCCAGACTTCGGGAACAATGTTGGTGGCTATTCACAGGTTGAGAACCTTTGTGACATATCCAATTCCTGGCTCATCCAGCTTTTTTAAGCATTACCATGAAGATTCCATCAGGGTCCAAGGCTTTGGATGATTTAACGTTCCTAATGACATTCGCAACATCATCCATTGTAAATTATGCTCTTTCATCCTCGGCAGGTAGAGATCTAATGCGACGATTACTCTCCTTTTCGCCCTTTCACTCCTGGGATGCTCGAAAAAATGTTGATTAAAATAAATTAAGCACCTCAGTTAGCGTAACGTCACCAAAGGTGATTAAGGTCCTATCTTCCTTGTATCCAGAGTTCGATGGTGTCATAATTCATTTATTCCCGCTCCAATGTTGCAAGTTTTCCGATTGTTTAGCCACATTGTAAAGTGACAATATAATCACGTACATAACACAACAACTACTACCAAGAAACCCCTTACAGTCATGGGTAAACAGCGCTTTGACAACACTCCACCATACATTGTCTCTACCTGACACTAGTGGTATAACAGGCCACACACTGATAAATTTAACTCCAGTGTATTTTTGCAACCATCGTAGTCAGTGCTTAGGGCGAATAATTCGCATTCACTTCTTGCCTCGAGTCACTCACATATTTCAGAGTTGGTTGCTAATGGCGAGCTGGCTACTGCAGGGAGTTAGCTACATGGGTTGGAACTAAAGACTATTCTAAATCCGCCAACGTACACCTTGGTGTTACCGAGTTGGGAATACTTTTTGAAAGCTATCCATTAAATTGTGGTAGCTAATAAATTGCACTGGACCTTCGGGGTTTTCAGTTCTACAGGGCTTCCGAGACATCTGTTCCATTCGGCACTGGACCTTCGGGTTTTTCAGTTCTACAGGGCCTTCGGGTCGTCTGTTCCATTCGGCACTGGACCTTCGGGTTTTTCAGTTCTACAGGGCTTCCGAGTCATCTGTTCCATTCGGCTCTGGACCTTCGGGGTTTTCAGTTCTACAGGGTCTTCGGGTAATCTGTTTAACGACACAAGTTCCCTCTAATCGCTGGGATAGCTCTCGGGGGGCCAGAGTCTGTCACAGAAATTTATAAAAGTGACCGAGAGAGAGAAAACACGGTTTGTTTGGGTTTTAACCAATTTGTGGCTTTATTGTTTAAGATTGATTGGAGGATTTCTGAACATATATATATATATATATATATATTGTTGAATAAATATATGTCGGCTACGTCTTCCCAGTCAGCACTATCGGAGCGACATAGATAAGTACGCCCAGCGGATGGTCTTCTCGTCGTTCTCTGCCGTTGTGGGAGACCTGGATAAGTACTCCGGTAGATTGTTCCACGTAGCCCTGAATAGATACTCTTCCTCGCCGTTCCCTGCCGCTGTGGGAGACCTGGATAAGTACTCCCGTAGGCCTTCCACAGTAGCCCCAGAAAGGTGCTCCAAGACCCGGTCCGGTGGTTAATATGGGGTTGGGATTTGCTGGGGATCCACAGCCGATCTTAAGGTCAGACGAGGGTTGCCGAAGGGGAACCCGAGAGTTACGGACACTACTCAGGTTGACACGAGGGGAATCCGAGAGTTACGGACACTACTCAGATTGGCACGAGGGAAGCCCGAGAGTTACGGACACTACTCAGGTTGACACGAGGGGAATCCGAGAGTTACGGACACTACTCAGATTAGCGCGAGGGAAGCCCGAGAGTTACGGACACTACTCAGGTTGACACGAGGGGAATCCGAGAGTTACGGACACTACTCAGGTTGACACGAGGGGAATCCGAGAGTTACGGACACTACTCAGATTGGCACGAGGGAAGCCCGAGAGTTACGGACACTACTCAGGTTGACACGAGGGGAATCCGAGAGTTACGGACACTATTCAGATTAGCACGAGGGAAGCCCGAGAGTTACGGACACTACTCAGGTTGACACGAGGGGAATCCGAGAGTTACGGACACTACTCAGATTAGCACGAGGGAAGCCCGAGAGTTACGGACACTCCTCAGATTGGCACGAGGGAAGCCCGAGAGTTACGGACACTACTCAGGTTGACACGAGGGGAATCCGAGAGTTACGGACACTACTCAGATTGACACGAGAGAAGCCCGAGAGTTACGGACACTACTCAGGTTGACACGAGGGGAATCCGAGAGTTACGGACACTACTCAGATTAGCACGAGGGAAGCCCGAGAGTTACGGACACTACTCAGGTTGACACGAGGGGAATCCGAGAGTTACGGACACTACTCAGATTGGCACGAGGGGAGCCCGAGAGTTACGGACACTACTCAGGTTGACACGAGGGGAATCCGAGAGTTACGGACACTACTCAGATTGACACGAGGGGAATCCGAGAGTTACGGACACTACTCAGATTGGCACGAGGGGAATCTGAGAGTTACGGACACTACTCAGATTGGCACGACTGTAAAAAGAATAAATCACCACTCTGACTCACCTGGTTTACTTCGCCTGGACACTCGGGGTATATTCGCGCACTTTACACTTCGACACTTGTTCACCGACTGATCCCCCTTGTAATTCCTCCTGCCCTTTTATAGGGAAAACTGGTGGTACCTATTACCTCTAATAAATTCTTAAAATTCCTTTAAGGGTAGAAATAACCTTAGTGATAGGTTCACCTGTTACCAGTTGTTCGCCAACACGTGGCCTTGACCCGATCGGTCAGTGACCCTAACGGTTAACAGTGAAACTATATGAATACTGTTAAAAGGAGAAATTCATTTATTTAGTGTTAATAATAATATAATCCAACAAAACAAAATATAACATGAATGGTGGGGACGAAAACAAGTGTAACGACTTTCGTCGTCACATCTGTTGCACTGTTTGAGTAATAGTAGTACACTGTAGAAACTAGACCGTAGTCCTAGACCCCGAAGAATAACCCGCAAGTTCAACGAGTCTGCATAATACTTACGCAAACTATTAATCCAAATATATACCCATTGAATTCATTTTTATTGCATTTAAACACGAGTAGGTTGTAAATTAGTATTTAATCAATAAATCCACGATTTAGTCCCCAGGAAAGGGAAAATACTATTCTTTTCATTTCGTAAGGTTTAGTGGGTCCTTATGGAGACAATGGACGCGACTGAAGTAACCCCAGCCGACGAGAAAACCACGTTACAACATGCTCCGCTTGTGCTCACTGATCAACCTATAAACTTTCAGTGTCAGCTCCCCGACTGGGGTTGGCACGACAAAGCTCATTACGTTCATTTGCCAAACCCGTCGTCTTTGCTGGGAGTATTCGACCAGAAGGTATATCTTGAGCGGCTGCAGCAGTGATAATGTATCGATACGTCCTTTCTGAATCTCGAACATCAGAAGGGTTGCGCAGATCTCTGAAACGGTTATTAGTGAACTCTCTAAAACTAGGCCAATAAGCTTTACCATTTATTGATGAAAGAGCGGAGATCTGAGGTGATGATGTCGGGTGGTCTGCTAATGGAGACAATTATTTGGAGATAGACTGACCCAAGAGAAACATCGGGTGCCAGGTAACGACGATTAAAATCACTTGTGAACCTCTTTCGGAACAGTCAGCGTAACCTCGCCAAACGTGACTGACTTCCTATATTCCTTCTTTCCAGTGTTCGAAAGTGACTAAACCTTTGCGCCCAATTCACTTATTCCAATGTTGCAACTCTTCTGATGATTTAGTTACTTATTCCGCCTATGCTCATCTACCAACCTGTTAACTTCCACTGACTCTGGGCTTGGTACGGCGAAGCTCATCACGCTCATTTGTTAATTTCCTCTGCTGGGAAATTTGACCAAACTTCGCCTATTCGACCAGCAAGTGTATGGCGAGCAACTGCAGCAGTGATGATGTCTCGGAACGTCTTTTCTGACACCCGAACATCAGAAGGGTTGGACAGATCTTTGAAGCGGTGATTAGTGAACTCTCTGCGGTGATTAGTGAACTATGTGAACTGTGACACTCTTCGCTAATTCTGGAATAGACGTTCTCATTGACCGTGCAAAACGTAGAGCTATCAATCTGTTCAGCCTGTTCATTTTCGAGGACAGAATGCCACAACTCATGATGATTATTAAAGGCCGCCAAGCGAGACGGTTATGACCTTCCAAAAGTTGGCTAATGTTGGGCCCATAACCTGGAGTACAACTATTTATCGGCGAGATGTATACTTCGTACTCGTTTCGTATTCCGATGGCGACTCACTGTTGTCCCTGTCTTAGTCCACACATGGACGAGTTCACACCAACCCCTGAGATGCACCCACTTTCGGCATTTATTGCATCTCACCGAAGTTTGAGTGTGCTGGAAGCGGATAAACCGAGCACATCCATATGGGTCCTGAGTTTTCCTTCGTCCCGGTAGGTAAGAAAAGAATTCGGAGAATGCTCCAGGGCATGCTGTTCCAAACACAGAAAAACAATACAAATACCAACATGTATACACTGAGGAGATAGCCGCTGCACATTGGGGCAAGATTCCAAAAAAGGAGATTAATTCAGGGAAGCATTTGAGTGATCTAATGTTAATATTTTTCGAATGTTTACACTTCAATCAATATAACGGAACACAGTTTTGGTGCAAATTGAGGGATTGGAGAGGTATATTCGAAGCCCTCATAAATGGGTACCATAACAACTATGAATTGTTTTTACGGTTTTGCCTACATTTCTTTTTTGATGAATCTAAAATCTTTTAATATGATAAATTATTGGTTAGGCTAATATTTAGCAAAAAATTATTAAGTTAGGTCAATATTTTATCGTAACTCCAATACAAGAGTATCTCCCGATTTTATGTAATTCGAGGGTCTTGACAACATTTTTTAGTACATTTATCTGTAAATTAGGATTTATAGTTCTGAATGCCTAAGATTTCATAGTGTGAAAATTTGTCAATATACGTCAATGTTTTGGTATAGGCCTATATAGAAATACAGTTAAATTTGGGGGTTTTCGAATATTTTATGCATATATTGCAACTAAACTGGCTCAAATTGTGAATTGTGCATTTTGAAGGGATTGAAAACATTTCTATCAAACATCATCTCTATATATTCTCGTTTTGGAATAACCTCCATATAAAATATTCCGCTACTTTTTTAACTCCAAATACTTTTCAAAAATAGAGGAAAAATGGATACATTTTAAATTAATTTTTAATATGTTTCTAAAGTTCTTTTGCCATAAATATATTTTTCTAAGATTCAGATTTCTAACTGAAGTTGACGATTCGATTCTAAAAAGGGCACTTTTGATACGTAAAAAATATTACTCTTTATACACCAAAAAAATTTAATTTTTTATGGTGCTCTTCAAATTTTTAAAAATTCTTTACCTTTATCACAGTGTAACTGTAGAAGTAAACAATATATGATCATGACATTTTGGTTAAAGACTTAGAATTTTGTACCATATTATCATGTAACGACAGTTATACCAAAAACCGAATTAAATTTTTTTAATTAATCTACATGTGCATCGCCATCATTTCATATAAATCATTATATATAGTAACTATAACATAATGGTGTACCTGCACACATTGTCTTATGTAGGGTGAACACAGACATTAAACCAAAACACGATATACTGTACAACAATAACAGGGAAAATTAAGACAAAAACCCCAAAATGCAAAAATTTGACCCACGGCTATTTCCACATTTTTGACCCAAAATGCGCAAGCAAGACGCAAGTTTTTGTTTGCACAATATCAAAGACAACAATCAAGAGAACAATACAAATTCAAAATACATTTCAAAATAATGCAAAATCTGGACACATTTTGACGAATTTTTTTAAACACATTTCTACAAGACTTTTTCAGAACAATTTTTTCCTAATTTATTAAGAATTACCTCTTTTTGACATATCCATTTTGAAAATTCCAAGTTTATGTAGCAAAAACTACGTTATGTCTATTTAAAAGCAGCAAAATTTAATACCTGTTTCTTAAATTTTAAAAATATGTTCAACTTTAACACTGTGCTACACGAAAAGTAAACAACATACGACTTTGCTATTTTTTCAATCTTGCCCCAACGTGCGCTGGTAGGAACACAGGTGTTGTGTGGATTCGTGTAAAACTAGTATCGAAAGCTGTTATAATAGCAATAACTTTTATCAGTGTCTTTTGTAGGGACATTTGAGAGATTTCAATTATAGCCTTCTCTGTACGGTCTTAAATTTTTCAACAACACTTTTATTGCAGCCATGCACTTTTTTCAAGCTGTCATTTTAAATAATGTTCTGGTCCTTCTCTTAAGCAAAATATTATTTGACAAACATTTACGACGTGCCAAAATTAACGTGGCTGGAATTAAAATATTTGGTTGGCGAATCCTTTGTTCCTCCATTTAGTGCAATTTGCATTTTCATAAAATCTGAATATTTTCTTGCTTTCGTTCTTTCGTCGCTCCTCCTCTCTTCCACTCTGCAGTGCTTTTCATTAGTCAACTTAAGCGTTTCATTAAATATTTTCTAAGTTTAGGAATTCATTACCATTATCTAGAGATTTGAAAGCGACGACAATGAGGCTGGCCTTTAAAGCTATGAGAGAACCTTAGAAACTTTTACAACGAACAATTGTAGATTGTTATCCGTGTGGAATGTATAGGTGGATAAGTTTCTTTCTGTGGGTGCGTGTGTGAGAGACAGATTTTGTGCATTACTTTATATAGTTGTCCCAAAGAAGGAGTTATAAGTTCGGGCCAAAGGCCCAAACAAACATTTGCCTTTCCTGTTGTAGTTTTATGCCGGCTTTGCGCCATTGTAAATTCCAAGCCGAAAAGCCAAGACCGAACGTAAATGAACAAAAGAAGGGAAAACTCATTGACTTTATTATTCATATGCATAAGTTAATGAAACTTTTGGAGTAGTTCGAAAGAGAAATTTTCGAAGAAATGCAACCAAAATGTCAGAATTTTATTTCAATATTATATACTTCCAGAATAAACCTCGTTGCTGGTCTAATGTCAAGCATCCTCTTGGACACCGTTGAAAGTTTGTCCTTTCAACATATTTTTTTTTTCTTCAGTAAATTTTATGATTTGAAGTGCATTTAAAGTGTTGTCCTGCAAGAAAAAAAATTGAAAAAAAGTAGAAATGATCTGCTGAGGTATGCACCACCTCCATAGTGAAATTATTTTTACTTGCCATTTGAATTTTCGCTCTCTAATTATTCATGAATAATGAAAAGTTTTTTAGGAATTATGGACAATGTGAAAAACGAAAATAGTTTTTTCTTTTTGTCCAACGAAAAATGAAAAATAAGACTTATTTTTAAAGCAAACGTGTAGTAGTTTGGCCATAAATATAAAAATTGGAATATGTTGTAGTTAGAGATGGACAGTGGGTAAATACCCAATGGGTAAATACCCGGTAAATTGGGTAAATTGGGTAAATACCGGGTAAATACCCATTTGTGGGTATTTATTTGGGTATTTACTATATTGAATCGCTAATGCAACATCTTAGACCCTATTTCTAGGTTTAGGTTATGAAATCGATTCAAAATGGATAGTTTTACAATACTTTAAAAAAAAGTGGGTAAATACTTGGGTAAATACCCGATTATTTACCCAAGTGTTGGGTAAAAACTCATTAACGGCCGAACTACTTGACGTAGGCTGACAAAATTTGGCTCAAATCTTACTTATATCAAGAGAATATCTAGCATTGAAAATGGGGTCTCTGGGTCCATGTTTTGGTATAGCCCCCATATATCCTTACCTGTCGATTTAAGGTATTTTTTAACTATTAGCCTCATTGTACAATCCAATTGGCTGAAATTTGGCATAGTGAGTTCTCAATATGTAGCAAATATCCTTGCAAAAATTTGTCAACATAGGTCCACGTTTCCTAATAGCCCTCATATAAGGGTACACCGATTTTGAGTATTTACCCAAATGTTGGGTAAAAACTCTTTAACTGCCGAACCACTTGACGTAGGCTGACAAAACTAGGCATAAATCTCTCTTATGTCAAAAGAACTTCTGGTACTGAACATGGGGTCTCTGGGTCCATGTTTTAATATAGCCCCCATATGGCCGTACCTCCGGATTTAAGGTATTTTTCATCTATTAGCCACATTTTACAACCAAATTGGCAGTAATTTGGCACAGTGAGTCCTCAAGGAGTATAATATATCCTTGGACATATGTGTCAACGTAGGTCCACGTTTTTCTGTAGCCCCCATATAAAGGTACCCCGATTTCTAGTATTTACCCAAAAGTGGGTAAAAATTCATTAACTGTCGAACCCCTTGACGTAGGCTGACAAAATTTGGCTCAAAACTTTCTTATATCAATAGTAATAAAGGTATTGAGAATGGAGTCCCTGGGTCCATGTTTTGATATAGCCCCCATATAGCCGTACCTCCCGATTTAAGGCCTTTTTCATCTATTAGCCACATTTTACAACTAAATTGGCTGTAATTTGGCACAGTGAGTCCTCAAGGAGTATAATATATCCTTGCACATATTTGTCAACGTAGGTCCACGTTTTCCTGTAGCCCCCATATAAAGGTACCCCAATTTCGAGTATTTACCCAAAAGTGGGTAAAAATTCATTAACTGTCGAACCCCTTGGCGTAGGCTGACAAAATGTGGCTCAAAACTTTCTTATATCAATAGTAATAAAGGTATTGAAAATAGAGTCCCTGGGTCCATGTTTTGATATAGCCCCCATGTAGCCGTACCTCCCGATTTAAGGTATTTTTAACTATTAGCCACATTTTAATTTGGTACAGTGAGTTCCCAATATGTATAAAATATCCTTGCAAAAAATTGTCGACGTAGGTCCACGTTTTCTTGTAGCCCCAATATGGGTTTCTGAAATCGGGAGGCTATATCAAAAAGTGGACCCAGGGACTCCATACCCTTATATGGCGCCTGCAAGAAAGCGTGGACCTACGTTGACAAATATGTGCAAGGATATATTATACTCCTTGAGGACTCACTGTGCCAAATTACAGCCAAGTTGGTTGTAAAATTTGGCTAATAGATGAAAAATACCTTAAATCGGGAGGTACGGCTATATGTGGGTTATACCAAAACATGGACCCAGGGACTCCATTTTCAATACCTTTAATACTATTGATATAAGAAAGTTTTTAGCCAAATTTTGTGAGCCTACGCCAATGGTTCGGCAGATAAAGACTTTTTACCCAATATTTGGGTAAATACTCGAAATCAGGTTACCTTTATATGGGGGCTACAAGAAAACGTGGAGCTATTTTGACAAATTCTTGCAAGGATATTTTCTACATATTGAGAACTCACTGTGCCAAATTTCAGCCAATATGATTGTACAATGGGGCTAATAAGTAAAAAGTACCTTAAATCGGTCGGTACGGATATATGGGGGCTATATCAAAACATGGACCCAGAGACCCCATATTCAGTAGCAAAAGTTCTTTTGACATAAGAAAGATTTATGCCTAGTTTTGTCAGCCTACGTTAAGTGGTTCGGCAGTTAAAGAGTTTTTACCCAACATTTGGGTAAATACTCGAAATCGATGTACCCCTATATGGGGGCTATTAGAAACCGTGGACCTATGTTGACAAGTTTTTGCAAGGATATTTGCTACATATTGAGAACTCACTATGCCAAATTTCAGCCAATTGGATTGTACAATGAGGCTAATAGTTAAAAAATACCTTAAATCGAGAGGTAAGGATATATGGGGGCTATATCGAAACATGGACCCAGAGACCCCATGTTCAGTACCAGAAGTTCTTTTGACATAAGAGAGATTTATGCCTAGTTTTGTCAGCCTACGTCAAATGGTTCGGCAGTAAAAGAGTTTTTACCCAACATTTGGGTAAATACTCAAAATCGGGGTACCCTTACATGGGGGCTAATAGAAAACGTGGACCCATGTTGACAAATTTTTGCGAGGATATTTTCTACATATTGAGAACTCACTATGCCAAATTTCAGCCAATATGATTGTACAATGAGGAAAATAGACAAAAAATACCTTGAATCGGGAGGTACGGTTATATGGGGCTATATCAAAACATGGACCCAGAGACCCCATTTTCAATGCTAGATATTCTCTTGATATAAGTAAGATTTGAGCCAAATTTTGTCAAGTAGTTTGGCCGTTAATGAGTTTTTACCCAACACTTGGGTAAATACTCGGGTATTTACCCAAGTATTTACCCACTTGTTTAAAGTATTGTAAAACTATCCATTTTGAATCTATTTCATAATCTAAACCCAGAAATAGAGTCTAAGATTTTGTATTAGCGATTCAATATAGTAAATACCCAAATAAATACCCACAAATGGGTACGGTGGGTAAATACCGGGTAAATACCCGGTAAATACCATCTCTAGTTGTAGTAACGATTGTAGAGGTGCACAAGTTATTTTAATCGACATTTTGTCGAGCACCCCGGGAGTAACAGGACGAAGGGAAGAGTTCCACGTGGCATTAGATCTCTTCCTTAGAGGATGAGCCAGCAGAAACGCTAAATCATTAAAACACCGTGCGCCTGAACTAACTTCAAATGAAGCGTGCTTACACCTGGGAAGTTTTTTCGGATTCTGAAACTACAATGTTCGTAGATGAAAAAAAAATCAAAAAACAAAAAAATCGCCGAAGGTCAAAGTTCCCGGCCAAAGTTCACATTTTTAGATTATCACGATTTTGCTTGAAAATCCCAAGTCCTGTGGAAATGGAACTAAAGAAACTGTGGTAGCAGTGAAAATTCTCTACACGATTGACCTTTATGATATTTTCGTAGTATTTACCGTTTTTAAAACATATACGTTTTTTTTAGGTTTTCACGATTTGGCTCGGAAACCGCAAGTCCTATCGAAATGAGACTAAAGAATATGTTGTTGTGACGTTCCACTCTGTTTGAAGACATTGAGCAGACTACCTTCCGGTCAAGTTTGCATCGTTGGATAACACTGTGCAACATTTTTAAGGTGATCTTGTGCAAACAATTCGAACTGAGGATTTTTTGAAAGTACAGACCCAAACGACAAGAAACCCCAGTTTGGTTTTGTTGTGTCAGATCCACCTCGGATTTTATGGCCCCATCTAAACATGGTTAAATATTGAGTTTCTAAAGAAATTCGGGGCTATATCTCTGAAACCAATGCGAATCTTCTTGTGACCTCTGGAGCAAATTTGTAGATAAGGACAAGATAAAAAAAATATTTGGAGAAATAATGAACTCGAAAAAATACATTTATTGCCTCAAATTTCAAAATATATGCAAAAATTCCATAATTTTTATACATTTTACATCGTATCTCCAAAACCGTTAATTTTTTCTGAATATTTTCTTTTGGAAAAATATTCCCCGGAATGTAATATGCAACTCTTCAGAACATTTCATTGTTGTAAAATGCCTCTATGACGTTGTTTTCAGTACATTTTTCAACGACGATTTAATACAAATGTCAATAATGTAGTGAAATCCGAAATGCGAGAATAACCTGTTGGTGTGAACTGTGTTTGAAATACGTGCTGTAAAAGATATGATGCAAAATACCGCTGAAACAACATGATGTAAGCATTTTAGAGTTTCAGAATGTTCTAATGAATTAATGAGAACTTTATTTGGACGATTTTTGCAAAAGGTTGCTTGGTTCAACTCCCAATAGTTTAGCTGATACGGACCAGAATTTCAGCAATTATGTAAAATTTTCTATATTTTATAGATTTTGATGCCCTAGAAGGAGTTTTTCTTATGTGGTTTTTTCAAAAGATAAGTTCTACCAGTTTAGGGCTACAATATTGCTAAAGATAGCAAGGCCAAATTCCTATTCGTTTCTGAGATAAAGGCCTGATAAATGCAAAAAAAAAAGTGTAGATTTAGCCCGGTTTAGATGAGGCCATAAAATCCGAACTGGATCTGACAGGACAAAACCCTACTAGGGTTTTTATACCCTCCACCATAGTATGGAGGGTATATTAAGTTTGGCATTCCGTTTGTAACACATCGAACTAATCATTTGCGACCCTATAAAGTATATATATTCTTGATCAGGATAAAATTCTAAGACGATCTAGCCATGTCCGTCTGTCCGTCTGTTGTAATCACTCTAGCGTCCGCAATAATTGAGATAGAGTGCTGAAATTTTGCACCCGAGGGTCTTTTTTTCATAGGCAGGTCAAGTTCGAAGATGGGCTATATCGGTCCACTCTTTGGTATAGCCCCCATATAACGGTACCTCCGGATTTGAGGTATTATGACGTTCTTCGCCACATTTGCAGACCGAATTAGCTATAATTTGGCACTTAGGGTTCCTAGTGATCAACAAACTTACATCCCAAAGGATATGGGCATAGGTCCATGTTTTTGTATAACGGTATATATATATATAACGGTACCTCCCGATTTTCGGTATTTTGAGAATTTTAGCCACAATTTTCAACCGAACTATCTGCAATTTGACATTTGAGGTTCTCAGTGGTCATGAAACATCTCCACGAAACATAATCAACATAGGTCCATGTTTTGGTATAGCCCACATATATCGGTACCTCCCGATTTTCGGTATTTTGAGAATTTTAGCTACAATTTTTAAACGAACTAGCTGTAATTTGCCATTTGAGGTTCTCAGTGGTCATGAAACATCTCCACGAAACATCGTCAACATAGGTCCATGTTTTGGTATAGCCCCCATATAACGGTACCTCCTGATTTTCGGTATTTTGAGAATTTTAGCCACAATTTTTAACCGAACTATCTGCAATTTGACATCTGAGGTTCTCAGTGGTCATGAAACATCTCCACGAAACATCGTCAACATAGGTCCATGTTTTGGTATAGCCCCCATATAACGGTACCTCCCGATTTTCGGTATTTTGAGAATTTTAGCCACAATTTGTAACCGAACTATCTGCAATGTGACATTTGAGGTTCTCAGTGGTCATGAAACATCTCCACCAAACATCGTCAACATAGGTCCATGTTTTGGTATGGCCCCCTTATAACCGTACCTCCCGATTTTCGGTATTTTAAGCATTTCAGTTAAAATTTTTAACCGAACTAGCTGTAATTTGACATTTGAAGTTCTCAGTGTTTATAAAACATCTCCACGAAACATCGTCAACATAGGTGCATGTTTTGGTATAGCCCCCATATATCGGTACCTCCCGATTTTCGGTATTTTGAGAATTTTAGCTAAAATTTTTAACCTAACTAGCTGTAATTTGCCATTTGAGGTTCTCAGTGGTCATGAAACATCTTCACGAAACATCGTCAACATAGGTCCATGTTTTGGTATAGCCCCCATATAACGGTACCTCCCGATTTTCGGTATTTTGAGAATTTTAGCTACAGTTTTTAACCGAAATAGCTGTAATTTGACATTTGAAGTTCTCAGTGGTCATAAAACATCTCCAACGAAACATCGTCTACATAGGTCCACGTTTTGGTATAGCCCTCATATAACGGTATCTCCCGATTTTCCGTATTTTGAGAATTTTAGCTGCAATTTTTAACCGAACTAGCTGTAATGATCGGTATTTTGAGAATTTTAGCTACAATTTTTTCTATTCAAAAATAATCGTCAAAATAGGTCCATGTTTTGGTATATCCCCCCATATAACTGTACCTCCCGATTTTCGGGAATTTTTAGTGGTCACGAAATTTCTTCACTAAAATTCGTCGAGATGGATCCATTTTTGAGGGTCTACATTGTTTTGATGAAACTACCCTCAATTTGATTCTTGAAGTTCCCTGCAGCTATAAAACTTTTCCGCCAAAGAATTTAAAGATAGGTTGACTTATTGATGTAGCTCCGTAGATGGTACCTTTCACCTAGCTGAACACATTTTTTAGATTAGATTAGATAACACTGTGCAACAAAATGGAGGTGAAAGTCTGGGGCACGGAAAATTCCTCTTGGGGAAGAAAGGCCTTGGTGAGTATATTATGAACCCCGAAGGACAGATCCGCCGTGAATCGAACTTCCGCGTTATGGCGTGATGAAATTTTTGTTAGAGACCCTGTGGGCCATCAGGAATTAGCGTTATATCTTTGTTCACTGTTGTTTAAGTGCTCTACAAAAACAACAAACAAAGATATAAAGCTAATTCATGATGGCTTATAAGGTCTCTTGCAAAAAATTCATCACGCCATAGCGCGGAAGTTCGACTCACGGCGCATCTGTCCTTCGGGGTTTTTAATATACACACACCAAGGGCTTTCATCTCCAAAAGGAATTATCTCTGCCCCAACATTTGTGTTCACAGTGTAATTTAAGCAATAGTGGGAGGCAGTAGGAGTCTATCCATTGCCGAAAAGTTGTTACACCTAAAATTGTGAAAGGACCCTAATTGTTCCATTTTAATTAAGACTATTTTATGGTGGAGGGTATAAAAAGTTCGGCCCGGTCGAACTTAACGACTTTTTACTTGTTGTAGTCTAAATATGTACTTTCAAAAAATGTATACTAGAAGTTGTTTGCATTTTCAGTGTTGCATAGTGTAATCAATTATATCAATAGATAGCCAAAGCTCGTGCTGTGGGTATTCGGGCAGTCGGCGAGATGGTATTCGGGCAGTGCGCGTTGAGATGGTTCGGCCACCCGGTGCTCCGGCGTCCGTATTGCGGTTGCTCGGCCACTCGGCGGTTCGGGACTCGTAGTGGGGTAGTTCGGCGCTTCGTATCGTAGGTGTTACCCACTCGGTGATTCGGTGTTAGTCTTGCTTGCTCGGGCCCTCGGATCTCGTGTTGAAGGGGTTCGGCCACTCGGTGATTCATGTTGTAGATATTCGAACACTCGATGATCCAAAGTTCGGTTCGGTGTTTCGGTTATTAACTCCCGCGCTGCGGATGGTCGGCCACACAATGTCCGTATTGCTGGTGTTCGGTTATTCGGCACTCGGTTTGGTTGTTCGGGTTGTCGTTCGTTAGTGTTAGTTCTACAGTAAACTACAAATACTGACTATTCATGGTAAGTGTTGATGTGGGTTATGTCATGACACCGACAAGCTGTAGTTGTGTGGTTTAAATATTAAACATTGCAATAGTAATTTGAATTATGCAGGTAATTGAAAAATTCCGCAACTTGAATCTGGCCTTAGCGGAAAATCACCAGGGTGCAAATATGGGACCTTGACTAAACCTGAGAATAAATTATATGTATCGTGGGGTCTCTCTTCCAGCACCATGGTCAAACCGTGGACAAATTTAAAACCAGTAAGGAAAAGACCAAAGTCGGTCGGGCCGCCAATACGATACTTACACCATTCTGTAAATAAAGATCAAATCGAATTAGAATATATCTGTGGGAGCCTATATATTTCAATCTGAACCGATTTCAATATAATTTGGGAAACTTTTTTCTACACCAATTTCGTCACCTATATCATCCATAGGGAGGTTGGTGTACTAAATACCTCAAATCGAGTGAACATATATATGGGAGCTATATCCAAATCTGAACCGATTCTTACCGAAATAAATAGGGTTCGTCCTTTGGACAAAAAAATCTTCCCCAATTTTTATGTGAATAGGACAATAAACACGACCTGTACTTTGCTTACAAAAATACATGGACAGACAGGCGGACATGCATAAATCGACAGAGACAGTGAATCTATGCAAATTATCAAAAGGAACTATGGGTCTATTTAGTTTCCTTTGGCATGTTACAAACTATGGTATAACAAATAAGAAAGTATCAGTCAGCTGTGCTGACGGAAATTTACCCTCAGCAACTGACAAAATAACAAAAAAACCAACCAAACACAATAATTTTGCCGTATACTAGTTTCCAAGCTTTGCCTTCGTCAGCCACAACAACATCCTAATACACCTGAAGATCGGCTTTACCACCCGTGAAACGTAGTGTAATGGTTGGATGCGTGGGACTTCGGTAGACTCCTAATTTTTCAATGTATCTCTAAAGGCCTAACAGCTCAACTCGAAAGAGAATTAATTAAATATTAAATTACGTTAAACGAAGTTTGGAAGAAATTACTGAAAAAGTTTTGCACAATATCCATTTTATTATGTGCCGGCAGGGTTCTGGAGCTTTCTGGCCATTATCTCAGGAAGTATTGACTTAGTCCGAAAAAAGTTTACCCATGTAAATGAGGCCGCTAGAAAAACCTACTGAAAAAAGAATCAAAACGATGCAAGAGGAGCTCTTAAATTTAAATTTTCCGAATTTTGTGTGGGAGGTACCCGAAAGAGTGGACCGATATAGTCCATATTCCAACCCAACACATGACTGGATGAAGTAATACGATGTGCAAAGTCTGCACCAGTCAGAAACTCCATGCGAGAATTATCTAGCGGATTTGCCATTTGGGTTAGTGCCGTTTGGGTTTCTTGGAGCCTTTCGGCCAATATCTGAGAAAGTATGGACTTGCACAAAAAATTGTTCCGTCCAAAAGGGAGCCACAATGACAACCTACTGAAAAAAGCGGTTTCTTTCTTACCGGTTTGACCCGAAACCATAGTGTTTCTGCCAGCGGCTGCCAACCCAGCATCAAACTTACGGTTCTATGTAGGTTTTTATGCTGCTACAACAACAACAACTGAAAAAAATTCATAACGATCCGAGAGGGGCTCTTAAACTTCACTTTATCCGAATTTTGTGTGGTAGATAACCGAAGGAGTGGACCGATATAGCCCATATTCGAACCCGATCTATGTCTGGAAGAAATAATACGATGTGCAATGTTTGGACCAAATCGACGACTTCCTTAGTTCACACCATTTTACAAAAAATGTTTGAACTTTTGTGGGGGAGGTACCCGAAGGTGTGGACAAATATGACCCATCTTTGAACTTATACTAAGGTTGGACAAAATATTACGATACCCAAATTTGGTTTGAATCGGTTTATCCGTTCGAGAGTTATTGTGCGCACCAGCCAGCCAGACAGACGGACGGGCATGGCTTAATCGACTCCAAGTATTCTGAAATGAATTTCTTCCAAACATACATGGAAATAACGGTTTTGTAACGTTATTTCGAAGAGGTACATTTTTGGTAGTATCAAGGTGTATATGGTAATATTCAAATCGTTGAAGTTGCGGTTCACCATTTAATAAGTCGCAAACTGTCAATATATTTTATATAATATGAATATATTTATATTAATTGAAGTGTTTTAGCCGGGGCTCATAATATAGACCATAATAAATAAATTACGTGGAAGCTGTGTTGGTGGTAATATAAAAAATGGGTAAAAATGTGTTGAAGTAAGCAAGTTTTTTTTTGTGTTTTTCTTGATTTCTGGTCAAACCAGGGAAAATTCAGACCTGAGCTCAATACCCCTTGGGGAGCATGGTTCTAATGTATGACTTCTCGATATATACAGTGCATCCCCCTTAAATCGATGCTGACATTTTGAAGTTTTAAAATCGGGGTTTTTTGAATTTTTCTTATAATTGGAGGGCGCAACCAGATAATGACCTAAACTATTTATTGGATTGTAGAACTCGTGATTCCGCGTCGTTTGATGTATATCTCATGAGTGTGCTCCGTACAGGTGACGTAGGGGATGGAAGATACCAAGCAACGGTCCTGACCGGTTTTAACATGGCAAGGCCCAGGATTTATCTTGGTCCCTCTTTCATCTCAAGTGGACACTGACCTCCCCGTGGTGTCACCTGGGGAACTGTCTTTAACACCCGTTAAAGGTAGTGAGCTAACATGTGCCGCGCGTTCTCCCATAAGAACGTTAAAAACTTGGGTTTGGGCGTCGGGCTAGTAACCCTCCCCTAAAACAGCATACTATGAAAAAACAAAAGAAAAACAACCCCCTCTAAAGTTGACGAACCCCGCAAACGTTTTAAGGACCATGATCTGCGAATCTGCGCCTGGAATGTTCGCACTCTTTATAGAGAAGGTGCAGTCTTCGCATTGGCAGACGTACTTGAAAAGTACAAGGCCGATATTACTGCCATACAGGAAATACGATGGATTGGGAAAGGCGTCACAACAACACCTAAAGGTGACGCACTGTATTATAGCTACCATGACGTAAAGCATGAGTTTGGTTGCGGATTTGTAGTTAGTCGGAGACTAAAACATCTGGTATCCAGCTTCACTCCAGTGAATGAAAGACTTGCTGCAATTCGAATAAAAGCTAAATTCTTCAACATCAGCTTTATTTGCGCTCATGCTCCCACTGAAGAAAAGGACGAACAGACCAAAGATATATTTTACGAGCGCTTAGAAGAAACATATGACAGTTGCCCTGCCCATGACATTAAAATCATTCTAGGCGATTTTAATGCCAAAATTGGAAAGGAGAATATCTTTGGCCCAACAGTCGGGAAATTCAGCCTCCACAGTGAAACATCTGACAATGGTATGAGGTTGATAGACTTTGCAGCTGCAAAAAACATGGTAGTTAGCAGTACCAGATTTAATCATCTCGATATTCATAAGGGCACCTGGCTGTCTCCAGATCAGAAAACAAGAAATCAAATTGATCATGTTGTGATAGATGCAAGACATTCATCGAGCGTGTTGGATGTACGATCGTTCCGAGGCGCAAACATTGATTCGGACCACTACCTTGTTGCAGCAAAGGTACGCACCCGCTTAAACGTAGCAAACAAAGTACGAACAGACACAACACGAAAGTTAGACATCGGTAAGCTGCAATCACAACTGATAGCCACAGCATATTCCACTCAACTAGCCCAATTGCTTAATCAAAGCACTCCTCATCCCGATAACATATCAGCGCAATGGCAAAGCATTGCCCACTCCATGCAAACAGCCGCAAAATCCATACTTGGATACCAGAGGCCTCCACCAAGGAATCCATGGTATGATCAGGAGTGTCGTGCTGCCACCGAAGAGAAAAATGCGGCATATAGGGCTACTTTACAATCCGTAGCAACGCGTAGCGCACGAGAGAGATACAGGGAGAAAAGGAGAGAGGAGAAACGTCTTTTCCGCAGGAAAAAGAGAGAGATGGAAAAGCTGGAGTGTGAAAAAATCGAGATGTACAGGAGCCAGAATGAAGTCCGAAAATTCTACCAAAAAGTCAAGCATCAAACTGATGGCTTTGGTACAGGCACATCCTCCTGTAGAGACCAGCAAGGTAATTTGGTAACTGATACAGATAGTGTACTCAGGATATGGAAAGATCATTTTTCAAAACTGTTGGTATCCAATAGCAGCGAAGACGACGAAGATACCACAGTCCCAATCCCAGAAGATGGTATTGAATGTATACCGCCCAGCCAAGATGAGGTAAAAACAGCAATAAATCGGCTGAAGAATAATAAGGCAGCAGGAGCCGATGGCTTACCAGCCGAGCTGTTCAAAACCGGAGGCGACACGCTGATAAGGTGTATTCATCAGCTAGTTAGCACCATCTGGCAGGAAGAACGAGTACCCGACGATTGGAACCTGAGTATCCTGTGCCCCGTCCACAAGAAGGGAGATAAGACTGTATGCTCTAACTATAGGGGCATAAGTCTACTCCCTATTGCCTACAAGATCGTGTCAGGGATATTGTGCGAACGACTAAAGCCAATGGTCAACGAGATAATTGGACCATACCAATGCGGCTTTAGACCTGGCAAGTCCACCATTGACCAGATATTTACCCTGCGGCAAATCCTGGAGAAGACCCAAGAGATGCAGATCGACAACTACCACCTTTTTGTCGATTATAAAGCAGCCTTCGACAGCCCGCTGCGTTCAAAGGTATTCCAAGCCATGTCTGAATTTGGTATCCCCGCAAAGCTCATCCGTCTTTGCAAAATGACTTTAACTGACACGAGGTCCTCAGTTAAAATAGGAAAGAACCTCTCAGAAGAGTTTGGTACCAAAAGAGGTTTCAGACAAGGAGACAGCCTTTCGTGTGATCTCTTTAACATCCTGCTGGAAAAGGTTATACGAGAGGCAAACGTCAAAAGAAGTGGCACAATCTACACCAATAGTCACATGTTACTTGCTTATGCTGATGATATAGACATCATAGGCCGATCAGTAAAAGAAGTAACTGATACCTTTATGAAGGTCGAAGGAGAATCTGCTAAAGTGGGTTTGGCGGTAAACGGTTAGAAGACCAAGTTGATGGTGTCGACGCGCAATGCGTCCATTGAGCTCGGACTGACTGTGGAATAGGGTGGGGCGATTTGTGTGGAAGCAAAAAAACCTTAATGAGCCCTTCGCGTTTCTGATTCCTGGGATTAAACTAAGCAAAAAAGTCCACTGGACCATATACCGCGAAAATCGAGCCTCCCGATTTTGACTTTAAGTTTTTTATTGACGTTTTTTGGATATTTTGGCATATAACAGCCAAACCATTGGGATTTTCGATCCAACACAAAGACAAACATTGTAGCCAAGACAGTAATTGAAAACTCTCTAATACATCGCAAAAGCATTGGAACGCTCCTTCAGGCAGTTTTGTCCCTAAGAATGTGCAAACTTTTCGGAAAATGACGATAAATGAAATTGTGCTACAAAATTTGACCCGAAAAATATTCAAGTGTTCTGATGCAAAATTATATCGTGTTGGGATCCATGGACAACGACAATGCCTTTATTTCGCTCGGGTCACTTCGTTTTATTTTTTTATAACGGTAAAAGTAGTGTAAATCTGGGTTTCTTAAATTTTCAAATTTAAACGGGCATATCTTATTTTTTCCACAACGGATTTCTTTTGATCCTTCTTCCTTTTAAAGGGGTGAATAGTGTCTTTTGAATAAGCTATTATTGTTTTAAATCGGTTAACAAATGGCTAAGTTATAGTGGTTTATGTCTGAAAACCCCCACAAAAAACCTATAAAGGAATTTCTCATAATTTTCAAAAATATAATGTTTTTTTGTTTTGTTCTATAATTATTTTGAAAATTATAAGAAATTCCTTTATAGGTTTTTTGTGGGGGTTTTCAGACATAAACCACTATAACTTAGCCATTTGTTAACCGATTTAAAACAATAATAGCTTATTCAAAAGACACTATTCACCCCTTTAAAAGGAAGAAGGATCAAAAGAAATCCGTTGTGGAAAAAATAAGATATGCCCGTTTAAATTTGAAAATTTAAGAAACCCAGATTTACACTACTTTTACCGTTATAAAAAAATAAAACGAAGTGACCCGAGCGAAATAAAGGCATTGTCGTTGTCCATGGATCCCAACACGATATAATTTTGCATCAGAACACTTGAATATTTTTCGGGTCAAATTTTGTAGCACAATTTCATTTATCGTCATTTTCCGAAAAGTTTGCACATTCTTAGGGACAAAACTGCCTGAAGGAGCATTCCAATGCTTTTGCGATGTATTAGAGAGTTTTCAATTACTGTCTTGGCTACAATGTTTGTCTTTGTGTTGGATCGAAAATCCCAATGGTTTGGCTGTTATATGCCAAAATATCCAAAAAACGTCAATAAAAAACTTAAAGTCAAAATCGGGAGGCTCGATTTTCATCGTAGACATATGGTCCAGTAGACTTTTTTGCTCAGCTCAACCCCAGAAATCAGAAACGCGAAGGGCCCATTAAGGTTTTCAAATCGCCCCGGCCTACTGTGGAAGTTGGATCCTATAATATTGAGGTAGTAAAAGACTTCGTCTACCTCGGCACCTCCGTAAACACAACAAACGACATCAGTTGTGAAATAAAAAGAAGAATTGTATTGGCCAACAGATGCTACTTTGGTTTAAGTAAGCAGTTTAAAAACAAAGCCACATCTCGTCAAACAAAAATAACGCTCTACAAAACACTGATACTTCCCGTGCTGATGTATGGCTCCGAAGCCTGGGTACTTGCGCAAGCAGACATGGCAGTGCTTGGTGTGTTTGAGAGAAAAATTCTTCGAAAGATCTACGGACCAATCTGCGTTGACGGTGAATATCGACGTCGCATGAACCACGAGCTGTATCTGCTGTACAACGACATCAATATTGTTAAACGTATCAAGATGCAGCGATTGCGTTGGCTAGGCCATATCATAAGAATGAGCGATGATGACCCGCTAAAAAGGTGTATAAACACGGACCGCTTGGCGGTGCACGCAGAATTGGCAGGCCAAGGAATAGATGGCGCAAACAAGTGGATGATGAGATGAAAAGGCGCGGTATTCCAGAAAGCGAAGCAACAAATAGAGAGAATTGGAGATCTTTTCTTAGTTCGGCCTATAGAACAAATGTTCTGTAATGGGCCAGCTAAGTAAGTAAGTGCTCCGTACAGCTCCCTAGTAATAGGAGTCCAAAGTCGAACTTTTGGTGCGTAAATTTTCTTTTAAAACCTATTTTTTGGCTTCAAAATGTACAACTGTGGCTCAGGTACCCTTGAACCCCACGCGATTTTAGTTTTTTTCCGCGCCGGATTTAATGAGCCCTACCGCGATCGAATCCATCCACTAAACCGCTGATATAGATGCCCTGAAAATAGGAATATAAGCAAAATTTTATTTTGACTAATGCGCATACTAAACTGCGATTTCCCTTAAAATTTTTTACATAAATGGAATCCTTTATACGCGATTATTAATATTTGTCAAAAAGGTGTGTCATAAATTACAGAGATTCGGGAGTAGTATTCGTATTTAACCAAAAATAGAATCAGATTCTTATCTTATTTCGCGCGTTATACGGTTTTTAACTTTTATGTTTTTCTTTGATTGTAATATCAATATCACTCTTTATTTCCTAATTCTATTGCTTATCACACTAAGCAAATATACTTCCACGATGATAAACTATTTTCCTTGAAGAGGTTTTAGCAAAATAATTCAGGTTTTTTTTTTAAATTTAGCGAAATAGTAGAATAACTCCCAAAAATTTTTCTCAAATTTTTCGTATTAAACCAAAAATATATTCTTGAAATAATGTTCCAACAATAAACTTTTGTCTTTTGTTGTAGCTGCAATATGCAATTTAAAGTCCTAATCTATAAAATGTTGGTCTCACATTTTTCTGGACATTGTCTAGATTCTGTACGTATTTTTAATTTATTTTTTTAGAGATTTTTATGGACTCTGAGTTAGAATAAATAAAATGTACTCCAAGATTCCTTCATTATTTTTTGATTTTCCGCGAAAATGAAAATAAAATTAGCAAATATTTAGGCGTCTACGGATAGATATTAAATGTTGTTACCGATTTATATATACATTTTGGTATTACAACACAAAGGGAATTTTTAATATTTTTTCTTTATAAGGGAATAAAACCCCCCATAACTTTTGGCGCAGCATCCAATTTTGTGAACGCGAACAGATTTGAAACCACGATTTTTTTTTCTTAATCATGTACCAAAAATCGTGAATGTGCTTGTAAAAAAATTTTTTTAATTATTTTTCGATGGAATTGTCTAAAGTCTAAAGGCTGAGGGTATAAAAAGTGTTGAGCGGACAGAACGGGATGGGTATATACATATGGGCTGGCATGTTTTTGCCAATACGAAACTTTGTTCCCTATTGTTCCTTAAAAGTTCTTGTCCACAAAAGTTGGAATTTCACTAAAATTTAGTACCTGAGGTAAAATAAAATGGTGCATTTAGTACAAAACAGTCCACAATTTATTAAAACGTTACTTAAAGGCAACAGTTCTACATACCTAACAACAAAATAATGAACACAGTATCTTTTATAGTTTCCGAGAAATAGTTAGTTTTTTTCTCCAGAAATTTGCAACAATTACGTATTTTCTTTAAGGGCACGTCCACACCTTCCCATATTTTGACCTAATTTCTTTGTTTCCTTAGTTTTAATATGATTACTATCGAATTCCATATAGAAATTAACAAACGTTGACGAAAAAAATGGGGGTTTGAACAGGAAAATCGATATCTGAAACATTGTGTGCCTTCGGGACACAGAGCCTCGATGATGGATATGTTTTTGGATCTCCTTTGACTCGAAAGCTAGATGCTGCTCGGTGTCATGTTTTTGTCGCTGTGAAGTCTATCAGCCTCATTCCGTTTTCCAGATGTTTCAATGTGGACACTGAATTTCGTGACTCTTAACAGTGGTCTATATATCTTTGGTTTACTCTTGTTGTTGTGACGTCCTTCCCAATCCATCGCAATCCATGCTATATGACAGTAATAGTGCGTAAACTGCACCATCTGTATATCTCTATATAAAGTCCCAGACAATCCAGGCGCAGATTCGCAGATAATTGTCCTTAAATTTTTTCAGGAATTTGTATTTCTTTCTTGTTTACAGAAGATGATTTTTATAGGGATGAGTTGACAAAATGGAACAAATTGGATCCATTTACATAAACGTTGGAACTCAATAGGGATGTTTTCTATCCCCTTTTTATATTTTGCAGTGAGTTAAGCGAATATATGATGTGCTCTATATATAAATATTATAAAACAACCGCCTTATTATCTCCTCTTTATTCCTTCCTGATTTTTGACAAAGAACCATTTTAATCATATTTACACCATTACTTTATTATTACTATTATGTTTCTCCATAAAATCTGACTAATTTTTTTTTCTAGTTTCCCACCAAACGAGAAACAAATATTGTGACACATATCGTTAATGGTATACCGGCATCATTTCCTTTTCATACACAAAGTCACACACAGATAGAACAAATATTCAAATCATTTTTTCCATTTTCAGAATTTTTGCAACACATTTGGACAATTAAAATGTTAATCAAGCAGATTACGCGTGTAGCACGTAAATTTCTATCTGTCATCTCTTTTTCGGCGTTTGTGTCCAACATTCGGTCGTTTCCCCCACTCAGTCCCCTAAAAATGATCTTAATATGGAAAAAAGGAACCGACAATGTACCCCATTCCATGGTATTTTTAAAACACGCACAAAATGTTAACGTGAACATTGTCGTTAAATTAATTTGCCTCAAATGCAGCCACAAATGTCGCGTAAAGTAATGACAGAGGTGGGGAAATAAGAGCACTCCTATTGATTATGGTCCAAGTGCTCTTCCTATAGAAGACCAAGTGGTCTTCCTATAGAAGACCAAGTGGTCTTCCTATAGAAGACCAAGTGGTCTTCCTATAGAAGACCAAGTGGTCTTCCTATAGAAGATCAAGTGGTCTTCCTATAGAAGACCAAGTGGTCTTCCTATAGAAGACCAAGTGGTCTTCCTATAGAAGACCAAGTGGTCTTCCTATAGAAGACCAAGTGGTCTTCCTATAGAAGACCAAGTGGTCTTCCTATAGAAGACCAAGTGGTCTTCCTATAGAGACCAAGTGGTCTTCCTATAGAAGACCAAGTGGTCTTCCTATAGAAGACCAAGTGGTCTTTCTATAGAAGACCAAGCGGTCTTTCTATAGAAGACTAAGTGGTCTTTCTATAGAATACCAAGTGGTCTTCGTATAGAAGACCAAGTCGTCTTTCTTTAGAAGACCAAGTCGTCTTTCTTTAGAAGACCAAGTCGTCTTTCTTTAGAGGACCAAGTGGTCTCCCTATAGAAGAACAAGTCGTCTTCCTTTAGAAGAACAAGTGGTCTTTCTATAGAAGACCAAGTGGACTTCCTATAGAAGACCAAGTGGTCTTCCTATAGAAGACCAAGTCGTCTTTCTAGAGTAGATAATGTGGTCTTCCCATAGAAGACAAAGTGATCTACCTATGGAAGACCAAGTGGCCTTCCTATAGTAGACCAAGTGGTCTTCCTATATAAGACCAAGTGGCTTTCCCATAAAAGACCGAGTGGTCTTCCTATAGAAGACCAACAAATGATCTTTCTATTGAAAGAAAAGGGGTCTTCTTGTAGGAGGCCAAGAGGACAATGTGGTCTTCCTATAGAAGACCAAGTGGTATTCCTATAGAAGACCAAGCGACCTTCCTATAGAAGACCAATGTGCCAAGTGCTCTTCAAAATGGTCTTCCTATAGAAGACTAAGTGGTCTTCCTATACAAGACCATGTCGTCTTCCTATTGCAGACGAAGTCGTCTTCCTATAGACTACACAATCGTATTTCTATAGAACGCCAAATCGTCTTCCTATAGAAGACCATGTCTTCTTTCTATTGAAGAAAATGTGGTCTTCCTATAGAAGACCAAGTGATCTATCTATAGAAGAATAAGTCGTCTTGCTATAGAAAACCAAGTCTTCTTCCTACAAAAGAAGAGGAAGTCGTCTTTCTATAGAAGACAATATCGTCTCTCTATAGAAGACAAAGTCGTCTTTCTATAGAACACCAAGTCTTCTTCTTATATAAGACCAATTTGTCGTCCTATAGACCAGGTCGTCTTTCTATAGAAAACCAATTCGTGTTCCTATAGAAGACCATGTCGTCTTCCTATTGAAGAAAAAGTGGTCTTCCTATAGAAGACCAAGCGATCTATCTATAGAGGAATAAGTCGTCTTCCTATAGAAGACCAAATCGTCTTCCTAAAGAAGACCAAGTCATTTTCCTATAGAAGATTATATCGTCTTCCTATAGAAGACAAAGTCGTATTTCTATAGAACACCACGTCGTCTTCTTATAGAAGACCAAGTAGTCTTCCTATAGAAGACCAATTCGTATTCCTATAGAACACGATGTCGTCTTCAAATATAGAAGACCGAGTGGTCTTCCTATAGACGACCATATCGTCTTCCTATGAGGAACAGGTGGTCTTCGTATAGAAGACCAAGTGGTCTGCCTATAGAAGACCAAATCGTCTTCCTATAGAAGACCAAGTGGTCCTCCTATGGAAGACCAAGAAGCTATCCTATAGAAAATTAATCGGTCTTTCTATAGAAGTCTAAGTGGTCTTCCTTTAGAAAATCAAGTGGTCTGCCTATAGAAGACCAAGTGGTCTGAAGAAGATTATATCGTCTTCCTATAGAAGACAAAGTCGTATTTCTATAGAACACCACGTCGTCTTCTTATAGAAGACCAAGTAGTCTTCCTATAGAAGACCAATTCGTATTCCTATAGAACACCATGTCATCTCCAAATATAGAAGACCGAGTGGTCTTCCTATAGACGACCATGTCGTCTTCCTAAGAGGAACAGGTGGTCTTCGCATAGAAGACCAAGTGGTCTGCCTATAGAAGACCAAATCGTCTTCCTATAGAAGACCAAATCGTCTTCCTATAGAAGACCAAGTGGTCTTCCTATGGAAGACCAAGAAACTATCCTATAGAAAACGAATCGTCCAAGTGGTCTGCCTATTGAAGACCAAGTGGTCTGCCTATAGAAAACCAAGTGTTCTTCCTATAGAAGATTAAGTGTTTTTCCCATAAAAGACCATGTGCTCTTCATATAGAAGACAAAGTGGTCTTCCCATAGAAGACTAAGTGGTCTTCTTATTTAAGACCAAGTAGTCTTCCTTTAGTCTTAGTCTTCTTTCATGTAAAGCCCCTCACATTTCCCCTACCTGGATTTTCTGTCATGGGGTGGAATATTTCTTGAATAGTTTTTCAGGTTCGACATTTGCTTGGTTTCGCACTAAGTGACATTATTGTCATTAACATTTTGCAACAATGGTTAATGATTATGCGACGAGGACGGTGAAGACAACAACGACACGGCATTTACCCTGACAATGATGTGGACCAGGGTATGCCATTATTGTGTGGCGGGCAGACTGCCTTGATGGTGTGTAGATGATGAGTTTCTTATGCATTTGCAACAAAACTGACAACGCGTTCACACACTGAAACGGTGTTGACTATGTGATGCTCTTTGTTGCTTGTCAGAGTACCATCGCCACAGTTGTTGCATGTTAATGACAGTTCTGATAACATTATGTTGGTATATTTTTGGTTCTGTTCCATCATAAGTCTTTAAATGGGGTGAATGGGGGGGGGGAGGTACTTTAAAATGATAATGTACAATTTTTGGGGCGAAGAATAGAGGAAGCAGCATACACTGCTGTTTAAAGTAATGTCAGATAAGTCAAGATAAATTTAATTTAAAATGTACTTTACAGGTAAATGTGTATTTAGAGAGAAGATTTAAAATACTATTCATCAGTCATTAAAATGCTCTTTTGGGGAGTGGGGGAGGGTTGGAAATTATTGTTTTTTTATTTTTCTCCGTATATGTACACATAGATGTCATCCGCATAATTTATATGTTGGAGTTGTCCATGTTATGTATCTTCTCTGAAAGCAGACTGCATTCAGTAATGGCATTCCTCCTCTACTCCCGCATTTGTGCAAAATGGTTAGATTACTTTACAACGATACGTTTCTTCCAAGTGGAAGACCGTCTTTCTTCCTCCCAAGTTTATGTTTGGTAGTAATTTGTGTAAACAAGGGTATCGGTCCAGACACAATTTAGTTTCGATTGTGGACTATATCGGCCAAGTCCTTCAGGTATCTTTCACAAAAAAGTTAAATTTTTTCGCAAAAGTCTAGTTGACGAATTGCACCAGATTGTACTCGTGTCGTGTGGGGAAAGTCCATATTGCCAGAAATAATGGACCAAAAGCTCAAAAAGAAAAAACTGCCGGAAATAATTTAAATTAGTGATAAGCACGATAACTCATACTTGAGTGTTCAATTTACTTGAAACTTTGCACATTGTAGAGTGTTTTTCCAAATGTCTTTAAAGTTCCAAGAACGTCTAAATCGGACAACACCTACGAGTACGTCACTCACAAAATTTCAAAATGTTCGCTTAATGCAGTATAATTGCTGGACGAGGATCGTTATGAAATTTCTACTGTAGGAATTTGGTGGTCCTGATTACAAAGACATATTTATGCTTCCTGATATAATGGCCCGAACGCTCTTAAAATCCTAAGCATAGAAGCTTAAATGGCTGGTGATGGAGCATGATAACAATGAAAAGGATTTTGCCACAACATCCCTGAAGGGACAAGAGATACTTCTCTCATAGCAATGAGTACACAGTTCCCCAGGTTCCCAGTGGTTACTAAAACTTCTTCCCCAAACATTGTGAACATAAGTTCATGTTTTGTTATAGCCCCCATACCTCCCGATTTCCGATTTTTTCAGTATTATAGCTACATTTTTTGACCGAACTACCTGTAAGTTATCATTTGAGATTCCAAGTTGTCACGAAACTTATTCACTTAAAATTGAGATTTCAGTTTCCCAGTGAGAGCAAAAATTCTCATAGATCCAGGTTTTGGTACAGCCCCTACATAACGATACCATCCGATTTTCGATGTTTTGTCGAATTTAGCTACAATTTTTTTACCATACTGGCTATAATTTGGCATTAGAGATTTCAAGATATCACAAAACTTCTCCACTAAAAATGTTCAACATAGATCCGGGTTTTAGTATAGCCCTCATATAACGGTACATCCCAATTGTAGGTACTTTGAGGATCTTAGCTAAATTTTTTGACTGAGCTACCTGTTATTTGTTATTCCAAGTTGGCAGAAAAATTCTCCACCTAAAATTGTCACCATAGGTCCATGGTTTGTTATAGCCCCGATATAACGGTACATCCCAATTTTAGGTATTTTGAGGACTTTAATTAATCTTTTACGAACCATTTGTAATTTGCATCTGAGGTTCCCAGTAGTCACAAAACTTCTACACCAAAAATTGTCAACATAGTTCCATTTTTGGTATATCGCTTATATAACGGTACCTCCTGATTTTAGGTACTTTAAGGATCGTAGCTAAATTTTTGGACCAATGTATCTGTTATTTGGCATTTGAGTTTGCCAGTGGGCAGACAAATTCTTCAAATAAATTGTCCCGATTTTCGATATTTTGTGAAATTTATCTACATCTTTTTAACGAATGTGACATTTTAAGTCCCTAGTCGTCACAAAAACAGTCCATCAAAAATTATGAACATTGGTCCACGTTTTGGCATAACCCCTATAACGGTACGTCCCGGTTTTAGGTACTTCCAGGATTAAGCTACATTTTTCAACTGAACTAGCTGTAATTTGACAGTTAAGGTTACCAGTGCTCACAAAATTTCTCTACAAAAATGATCACCCTAGGTCCATGTTTTAGTATAGCCCCCGCAATTTGACATGAGAGGTTCCCAGCAGTCACGACACTTACACACCAAAAATTGTCAACATATGCCATGTTTTGGTATAGCCCCAAATAACGGTACCTCCCGATTTCAGGTATTTTGAGGATTTTAGCTAAATTTTTTAACCATGCTGCCTGTTATTTGACATTTGAGGTTCCCAGTGGTCACATAAATGCTCTACCAGAAATTGTCAACATAGGTCCATGTTTTGGTATAGCCTCCATATTACGGCACAGCCCTATTGAAGATATTTTTAGATAAAATGTATATTCTCAGCCTTTAGGCTATTGAACGAATCAACCGATTCCAACCAAATTTTACGCATCGTAATATTTTGCCCAAACTTAGTTTAAGTTCGGAAATGGGTCATATCGGCCCATATCTTCGGGTACGTCCCCTAAAAAAATAAAAACTTTTCTGCAACATGGTGTGTACGATAACTCTCGAAAGGAACAATCGATTTGGTCCAAACTTTGCATATCGTATTATTGCTTGCAGATATAGATCAGGTTCGAACATAGACTAGATCGGTTCACTCCTTCGGGTACTTCCCGCACAAAAATTGGAACAGGTGAAGTTTAAGAGCTCCTCTCGGATTGTTTTAATTTTTTCAGCAGTTGGTCCTGCAATTCCATACTTCCTTAGATAATGGCCTAACAGCTCGAAGAAACCCTGACAGAAGCAACTAAAATGGCAAATCCGAAAGATAGCCCTAGCATCGAGTTTCTGATTGTCCAAACGTTGAACATCGTATTACATCAACCAGTCATTTATCAGATTGGAATATGGAGTGTATTGGCTCAGTCCTTCGGGTACCTCCCACACTATATCCAGAAAAATGTGTCAGTAGGTTGTCTTAGAGTTCACCTTTAAAGCGCTACAATTTTTTTTTGGAGTAGGTCCATATTTCTTAGATAATGGGCCAAAAGCTCCAAAATCCTGCCGGCACATATTAAAATGGCTAGTGTGCAAGATAACACTCAAACTTTTTCAAAATTTACCTCCAAACTTAAATTAACGTACGTTAATATTTTGATTTCTCTATGAATCAGAAGTGCCATGGTGCCACCGTGGTGCAATGGCATGCACATCCGCCTTCATGCTGAAGGTCGTGGATACGATTCCCCGGCTAGGCAACATTAAAAAATTTCAACGGAGGTAAATACCCCTCAGTAATGTTGGCGACATTTCCTGAGTATTTCAGCCATGTAAAACTTCGATACATGTGGTATCTTAAGACGATATCATTGAGCTAATATGAATCGGGGTACACCTATTGATATGAGAGAAGTCTCATTTATCCCGTATGGGAAAAATTATTTATTACGAATCAGAAGTATGTCTACTAAACATTTTTGCTATATTTTAATGATTTGGTATAGCCCCATATTACGGTACCTCGGATTTTACGTATTTTGAAGTAAACACGTGATACAAAATCAACATATTTTACATACGGCATAATTATTGTGTTTGTTTCTTTTTATACCCATCACCACTATGTGGAAAGGGTATTATAAGTTTGTTTTGGAAAAAATTCATGTAACACCGCGAAATATTCGTCGGAGACCCCCAATGTGGTATACCAATCTTCATATCTCGACTAGGCAAAGTGATTTCGAGATGTGTGTCCGTCCGCCCGTCCGTCTGTCCATTATAAATTGTAATCAAACTCCAGGCCGCAATTATAAACCGATCGTCACGAAATTTTACATGGAGATCGGGTTTAGACCAGAATAGACACCGTGACGTATTTAGCGGGTGAAATAGACCAAAAACATAATTTTTATCCAATTTTGAAGCGGCTCTGTAAATCGCAATAATAGCCCGATCGTCTCGAAATTTTAAATAAGGTAAGAGTATATGACAAAGATGAAGCTTGCAATTTGAGATGGTGATCTGGTAATATTTAGAGGGTTAAATGGACCACAACTTTTGTGTAAAAATTTTGAAAATTTTTAATATACAGCTTAAATCTTTATTTCTGGAAGACACATTCCGGGTAAGTAAACTATACTGGGAAAAGGAACTCTTGACCTTTCTATTAATGCCAATTGTGTTGGTGTACATGGTCAGATAACAGAGTTACAGCCTAATATATCCAGTTATTTGTTTGTAGTGTAATCATAAACACGGTAGAGGTCGAACTTGAAGCGAAATAGCCTCGAAATTTTGCACGAGGTAAGAGTTTGGGAAGAAGAAGTCGCCTACAATTTTGGATGATGATATGATATTATTTAGCTTGTGAAGTGGTCCATTACTTTTATGTGATAAATATAAAAATTTTATTTTCGTACATATTTGAATTTTTGGAGGGCATATACCGCCAAAGTAGCCTACATATGGAACTACTGACTTTTCCCCTGATGCATATTGCAATAATATATCTGCTACATAACACTGTACAACAAAATTGAACTGTTTTTAAAATTACAAGAAACCCCGCACAAATTATAAAAGAGGACCGAAAAAAAGAAGACACGTGTATCGGCGTTTTGACAGTTTACGTCGGGAAGTAACCTAAATAGGCGTGGCAAGTTCCGCCCATTTCTACAGGTTTTGAAATATTCGACATCAGATTCCTTGAAATCCTGCATTTTAGGTATAAAGTGTCATTGGCAATATTACTGACAACAATACGGGATATCTTTTTATGTAAAAATTTAACCCTCATGCGAGTCACTAAAGGGTCTTTTTGGTCCATTTTTTCAAAAAAGTTTAAAAACTCCTTTAAAATGAGATTTTACTATAGGTCCCTGAATACACCAAAACCCTAAATCGTACCTAAACGCCAGGAATCTGCCAAAAGTAAAATCACGTTTTAGGGTTAATGTTGTACTTTATCTGAGTTTATTACGTTTTGTCCCACAAAACTTCATTCAAGATAGAAGACGTCGAAGACAAAACTATTCTCCATCAAATTTCAATATAAGTCGCCAAACAAATGAAATATGTATTTATAATATATATCAAGAAAATATATACATAAAATTTGCCAACAAAACACCAAAATATTTTTTTAATAAATTTGTTTTGTTCTTTTTTCGGGTTGATGCATGAAAGTAACATGAAATTTAGTTTTAGACGAAAGTTGTTAAAAGAAGAAATGTTCTACACAAAATTTCACTGTAAGTCCCAGAACAAGCTATCAGTTTTGTCAGAGCAGGAGTAGCTGCCACCATTATAGTATTTAGGATCATGCCAAAATCATGGATGTTAGGACCCGTATGTAAGATATACATTCACTGGACAATATCCGTAGACTATACCCGTATTTTCACATACAATATCAGGAACCTATGACTTATCCTGATGACGTTATTTTAGTTTATAGTACTAAAATACGTAATTTTTCGAAGTCCCATCTGGGTTATCAATATTTTCCCTATATATATTCACCATAGATATTTCAAAAGCATTTTGGATCGAGCACGCATAATCTTCTGAATAATTTATTTTGAAACAAGTAAAAAGTCGTAAAGTTCGACCGGGCCGAACTTTTTATACCCTCCACCATAAAATAGTCTTAATTAAAATGGAATAATTAGGGTCCTTTCACAATTTTAGGTGTAACAACTTTTCGGCAATGGATAGATTCCTACTGCCTCCCACTATTGCTTAAATTACACTGTGAACACAAATGTTGGGGCAGAGATAATTCCTTTTTGGAGATGAATGCCCTTGGTGTGTGTATATTAAAAACCCCGAAGGACAGATGAGCCGTTAGTCGAACTTCCGCGCTATGGCGTGATGAATTTTTTGCAAGAGACCTTGTAAGCCATCGTGAATTAGCTTTATATCTTTGTTTGTTGTTTTTGTAGAGCACTTAAACAACAGTGAACAAAGATATAACGCTACTTCCTGATGGCCCACAGGGTCTCTATCAAAAATTTCATCACGCCATAACGCGGAAGTTCGACTCACGGCGGATCTGTCCTTCGGGGTTCATAATATACTCACCAAGGCCTTTCTTCCCCAAGAGGAATTTTCCGTGCCCCAAACTTTCACCTCCATTTTTTTGCACAGTGTTATCTAATCTAATCTAAAAAATGTGTTCAGCTAGGTGAAAGGTACCATCTACGGGGCTATATCAATGAGTCAACCTATCTTTAAATTTTTTGGCGGAAAAGTTTTATAGCTGCAGGGAACTTCAAGAATCAAATTGAGGGTAGTTTCATCAAAACAATGTAGACCCTCAAAAATGGATCCATGTCGACGAATTTTAGTGAAGAAATTTCGTGACCACTGAAAATTCCCGAAAATCGGGAGGTACAGTTATATGGGGGGATATACCAAAACATGAACCAATATTGACGATTATTTTTGAATAGACAAAATTTTAGCTAAAATTCTCAAAATACCGATCATTACAGCTAGTTCGGTTAAAAATTGCAGCTAAAATTCTCAAAATACGGAAAATCGGGAGATACCGTTATATGAGGGCTACACCAAAACGTGGACCTATGTAGACGATGTTTCGTTGGAGATGTTTTATGACCACTGAGAACTTCAAATGTCAAATTACTGCTATTTCGGTTAAAAACTGTAGCTAAAATTCTCAAAATACCGAAAATCGGGAGGTACCGTTATATGGGGGCTATACCAAAACATGGACCTATGTTGACGATGTTTGGTGGAGATGTTTCATGACCACTGAGAACCTCAAATGGCAAATTACAGCTAGTTCGTTTAAAAATTGTAGCTAAAATTCTCAAAATACCGAAAATCGGGAGGTACCGATATATGGGGGCTATACCAAAACATGGACCTATGTTGACGATGTTTCGTGGAGATGTTTCATGACCAATGAGAACCTCAAATGTCAAATAGCAGATAGTTCGGTTAAAAATTGTGGCTAAAATTCTCAAAATACCGATAATCGGGAGGTACCGTTAAATGGGGACTATACAAAAACATGGACCTATGCCAATATCCTTTGGGATGTAAGTTTGTTGATCACTAGGAACCCTAAGTGCCAAATTATAGCTAATTCGGTATGCAAATGTGGCGAAGAACGTCAAAATACCTCAAATCCGGAGGTACCGTTATATGGGGCTATACCAAAGAATGGACCGATATAGCCCATCTTCGAACTTGACCTGCCTATGGAAAAAAGACCCTCGGGTGCAAAATTTCAGCACTCTATCTCAATTATTGCAGACGCTAGAGTGATTACATCAGACGGACAGACGGACATGGCTAGATCGTCTTAGAATTTTATCCTGATCAAGAATATATATACTTTATAGGGTCGCAAATGATTAGTTCGATGTGTTACAAACGGAATGACAAACTTAATATACCCTCCATACTATGGTGGAGGGTATAAAAAGCATCAATAAAATATATTTTGTGACCGCAGATAACGAAAATGTGAATAAAAACGGTAGAATATGGTCCTAAATCATATACGAAAAGCGAAAGCTTCTGGAGATGTTAAATATTATAGCTACTAATTTCGTTTGTTCAGAGACTCATAATGAAATTTGAATTGGAACATTTCATCTTTTGACACAATCCCCAAAAAGTGAAGTACTTTAGGAGATTTTGACTAAGAATTGAATAAATTTCAATTAAGATTCTTAGAGGTTAGCAAATAATTTCTACCTATAATATCTAATTTTGTAACGTAATTTTCTTAACAAAGTATTTTACTTAGATATATGGTTTGTTCTGGGACTTACAGTCAAATTTTGTGTGGAATATTTCTTCTTTTAACAACTTTTGCCTGAAACTAAATTTCATGTTACTTTCATGCATCAACCCGAAAAAAGAACAAAACAAATTTATTCAAAAAATATTTTGGTGTTTTGTTGCCAAATTTGATGTATTATTTTCTTGATATATATTGTAAACACATATTTCATTTATTTGGCGACTTATATTGAAATTTGATGGAGAATATTTTTGTCTTTGACGTCTTCTATCTAGAATGAAGTTTTGTGGGACAAAACATAATAAACTCAGATAAAGTACAACATTAACCCTAAAACGTGATTTTACTTTTGACAGATTCCTGGCGTTTAGGTACGATTTAGAGTTTTGGTGTATTCGGGGACCAATAGCAAAATTTTATGACAAATAATTTTGTGGAATATTTTGATTTGATACGATCTCATTTTAAAGGAGTTTTTTGTTGTACAGTGTAACGGGCCTCAGCGTTTATGCTAACTTTCATACGGGCAAAATGTGCCTCATCGAAATAATGGTTTTAGACCCCAAGTATGTTTGGACGAAATTAGTTTCCGACAATTTGGAGTCGATTTAGTAATGTCCGTCCGTCAGTTTCGAACGGCTGAACCGATTTGGTCGAAAATTTCGATTTCGTAATATTTTGTCCAAAGTTTAGTATCGAAAATCGGTCCATACCTTCCGATACCTCCCCCACAAAAGTTCGAAAATGTTCGGAAAGTTTGTGCGCGCGATAACTCTTGAAGGGATTAACCGATATGGTCCATATTGAACGTCGTAAAATTTCTGCCAGACGTAGATGAGGTTCTAATATGGACTCAATCGATTCACCCCTTAGGTACCTCCCACACAAAGTTTCGGAAAAGTTCACTTAAGACCTGCTCTCTAGACTTATGTAGTTCCGGAACGAACTAGTTCCAAGGAACTATTCCGGACAAGTAACTATTGGAACTATATCCGGCTCTTGTATTTATATAGTTCCTTTAGTTCATATAGTTCCAGTCGTCCATATAATTCCTTTCATTTGTATAGTTGATTTTCCTCCTTTAATTCCACACTCACTTCGATCTTTCTCGTTCGGTTCGTTCATCATTCATATTGTAAAATAAACTTAAATCACATCCTCGTTACATCCCCGCAATTTATTTATTTGTATGTAAATCAATCCACCATAAGATGAAAACAAAGAAAGAGAAAAATTCGTCAAACTACTTCAATCTCGGAACTATTTGGAAGGAAGGAAATAAGAAGAACGACTGAAGAGAAAGATACATTGAACTATATCGGTCTCGGAACTATTTGGAACGAAGGATACAGAAAGAACGAAGAAAGAGAAAAATTCTTTGAACTATATCGCTCACGGAACTATGGAACTATATTAAGGAACTAGTCCTTTTGGGAAAAGGAACTAGAAAGATCGATCAGCTCCAGGAACTAGATTGCCCAACTCTACTGCTCTCGGATCACTTTGATTTTTGTTGAGGCAATTTGCATTCGCTACCTCAATTACAACGGTAACAGTTTTTTCAGGGGCAAGTCCATACTTTTTGAGAAAATAGCCCGAAAGGTGTAAAAAACCCCTACTGCACCATATGAAGTGGCTGGAGAGCGCGACAACTTTTGAACTGATCAACAGATTTGGACCAAAATTTGGCCTTCGTCATATTTTGTCGTAGTTTCAGTTCGAAGATAGGCAATACCGATCCACAACTTCCAGCGATTCCCCGAATATTTAAAAAATGTCACTTAAATGGTATGCACGATATCTCTTGAACAAATTTGGTCCAAACTATGGATCTCCTAACATTTTGTCCAAATTTAGTTTAACTTCTAAAACGGAGTCTTATGGTACTTCCCCCACAAAAGTTCAACATGTGTGTCTAAGTGCAGTTTAAGGTCTGTTCGAAGACCCTTTGGATGTGGTCCTGTTACAGCGATATTATGTTTTCCTTGGACAAATCCATGCCTAGAGGCATACTGGTCCAAAATGTATACAATTACCCACTTAAATGACTAGTGGGCGCGATATCCATCGAAAAGATATGACTCCCGAAATAAGATCCACTTCGCTAATGACTATGTCGCTCCTTTCCTTCAAGTACCTCCTCTGCAATACTTTTGAACTTTAATCCTAACCCACATTTTCGTCGGCAAGTTCAAATGTCCAAAAAAGGCCACAAAATACTGAAAACACCATGAATACATTCGATCTGATCGTAGATGAAAATTTCAATTCACATAGGCTGATGGTATACTTCTGCCTGCGAAGCCGACTTATACTTTTTTACTTGCTTTTATTTCTTTTAATTTCCTTCATCCTCTAATGAGAAAATATTCTGTGCAGCTCAACTGTTTAGTAACAAAATTCATTTTAAGAAGTTTATCGACGAAATATAATTAAAATTAAAAACACACACACACAAATACACTAAATCCTTATTTACATCAGTTGCCACTAAATATACATTCCCAGTTTCAATTGAATATGTATTTTGTTTTCAATTTTTAATTTTGTACCCTCATTTGATACAAAAAATCTAATTGCTGCACCAATGAACACAATTTTTGGTCAAATTTGCTACATATTTGGTTTTCAAATGTAGGTTTTTTCTCGGTGTGTGTTTTGTGGTCCGCTTTTGTTTTTGAGGCCTGCGATGATGGCAACCACTTAAAATGAAAAATTTCATAATTCGTATGCATTTGTTTTTCATTGATGATTTTTGGCATCGCAAGGGGGAAGGCGGGAGTGTTGTTTTTGTACGTAATCGTAATATTTAATTAGAACAGTTTTGAACGTTATTTTTCAATGAATCACAAACACTTGTGAAATTTTTCAATGAATGGTTAGAAAGAAACATGGGCAAATGAAATGATAAAAGGGGTGGGAAGAAAGGGGAAGACGTAAGTGGGAGAAAAAATATTCAAGGGAAATTGAAATAATCCCTTTTCTTCACCAAAACAATTTCCTCTACAATTTGTTGAATATGTAGTGATAGGGTGGCGTATGATTTCTTACACCATATTATTCATACGCCCCTGATACCCTGTATTTGTTTGGACCCTTATTGTGTGCGTAACAAACAATGAATGTATGTATATGGGATAGACATTTAAATTGTTGTTCTTCAAAACATTTTCTATTTTACAATGATTTGTTATTACATTTACCACAAAACACATTCACGCTGATGATGGTTCTAAAAATTCGAATTGAACAATTTAATTATCTCCACAAATTTTGAAAAAAAAATATTGCAATTATTACAATCAATGAGGAATAGGAGCATCAAAGGCATAGATTCCTCAGTAAAAGAAGAATCGGTTTTTTTTTCAATACTTTGTCACCTTTTTGGTGTATTATACTTCAGCCTTTTATAATCTCCAATAAAAATCAAGCCAAAAACACTAAATCAACGTTAATTTTAATTTATAAATTATTTTAATGTATTAATCAATACTTTCCCCCAACTCACCTACCCGTTCAGTGTCAATGACTTGTAATCGATTTTAAATTACAATTCAAATGGAATTTTAATTCAACTCATAATAATTTATTCCATTTTTTGGATATTTTGAAATTCATTTAATCCTAAACATTTAATACCCGACAGCTGCAGCCTATCAACAAGTTGACGTCCATTTAAATATTCCATTTGCATTCATCTATTTTCATGATCAAATTTTAATTCGGTTTATGATAGAACCAAAATTCGATGAATTCAATAAAGTGTGCAAGTGAGAGAGTGTGTGTGTGCATGTGGATGTGTGTTACAAAAAATACATAAATACATTTGTAATTATTGCAACAAATTAATTCAGCCATTTAGCTGCCACATTTGCAATGAATCAAACCGAATGATAATGACATGTTAGGTAGCGTAAGAAAGGGATAGACGAGTTATAAGTCATTTTGATGATGACGATGCCAAATGTTATTTTAGCTGCAAGAAAAGTGGTCATTGTCGCAATGTAACTAATACTAGATCTAGTGTGAAATAATTGCCAATTTTAGTGTTTTGAAGGTTAGCCATATTGTTTTACCGAAATTGTTGAAATTTCGTATTTGGTCTTCTTCATGTTCCATTTTACTTCAATACAGCTCGTGGTGGAGGGTATAACAAGTTCGGCTCGGCCGAACATAACATAACGCCGTTCTTACTTGTTTAACTTGCTTTGGTTCCTGTCTGTTTAGTTCAAATCTAGTAACTGATTTTTAACACCGTTGGATTTGGATGACAATACATGAATATGAAACCAAAACCAATACGGGTCTATTTTTTTCTATAGCCCCCATATAGTGGTACTACCCAATTTCAGGTATTTTGGGGATTTTGTTCTAATTTTTAGTCCGAATTGGCGGTAACTTGGCATTTGGAATTCCCAATGGTACAGAAACTTCCCACGAAATATTGTGAACATAGGTCCAATGTAGCGGTACTACCCAATTTCAGGTGTTTTGAAGTTTTTGTTCAGCCTAAATTGGCTGTAATTTGGTTATGGTATTCCGTTGAAGGTGGAAATCGCATGTCGCATGGTACAGAAAGTTCCCCACCAAAAATGTTTTACATATTTCGTTTTCCTATTGCTCCCATATAACGGTAGCACCCGATTCCTATTATTTTGAGGATTTTATCTTCATTTTTAGACCAAATAGATTGTAACTTGGCATTTGGATTTCCCAATGGTACAGATACTTCTCCACCAAAAAATGTGATATAAGTCCAGTTTTTGGTATAGACCCCACATAACGATACCACCCGATTTCATGAATTTTAAAGTTTTTTATCTACATTTCGGCCTAAATTGGCTGGAATTTGCCTATGAGGTTCTCAGTGGAAAAAAATTAAAAATACAAAATGAAGCATTGCGGCGTTTTTTTTTTATTGGGATAGCGTTTGCAATTTTGTTTTTTCAAAATAGTCTGGCTTAATCCCATTGTTGTTGTTTTAATATTTTAAAACAAATATTTTATTAGTGGAAAAGATTTGGCATTGTTCGCCAAGGGGTAAGGCAGGGAATACTATAGTTTCGATCCACGCCACTGGATCTCATCAGTTCCCTTGTTTCTTGTTTGTGGATATTCTCCACCGAAGTTATTTTTCAATAACTTCTTCAACAAGAAACTTTTTATACCCAAACATCAATCGTCAGCTCGAAGTATAAAGGTAAGCAAAGAAAAAAGTTCAATGAGAAGTTTTTCCTTGGCAACCTCATACAACTGCCGACAGAGATATACCCTCAGCCTGTGAGCATCGATATCCCCGCAAAAATTTGCCATTTTAGCGAATATTTTCGAACTTTTGGGAGGGAGGTATCGGAAGGTCCACTCCTTCCATCTTCGAATTTCATCTAATATTCGAAGAAATATAACGATATCCAAAGTGTAGACGAACACAGTATTCGGTTCGAGCTCTCCAGTCACTACATATGGTGCCATAGGAGGTTTTTACAACTTTCGGGCTTTTTTCTCAAGAAGTATAAACGTTCCCTTGAACAAAACTTTTACTGTCGTAATTGAGGAAGCGAATGCAAGTTACTTCAACAAAAATCAAAGTGATCCGAGAGCAGGTCTTAAAGTGAATTTATCCAAAAATATATGTGGGAGGTACCCGACGCAGTGGACAAGTATAGTCCATATTCGAACCTGACCTATACCTGGTAGATATATTAGGATGTGTAAAGTATGGACCAAATCCGTCACTCCCATCAAGAGTTATCGTACGTACATACGAACCGATATAACCCATCTTCGAACTTAAACTAAGTTTGGACAAAATATTACGAAAGCCAAATGTTGGACCGAATCGGTTGATCCGTTTGAGAGTTACCGTGCGCTCCAACCAGCCAGACAGACAGACGGACGGACATGGCTAAAGCAACTCCAAATTGTCTGAAACACATTTCGTCCAAATATACTTGGGGTCTAAAACCATTATTTCGATGAGGCACATTTTGCCCGTATGAAAGTGTATATGGTAAATTTCAAATTTCCTTTACAATTCCATAGAAAAAAAAATTAAAAATTTTTTTGGCGAGCACATCCGCCGTTTTTGGTACATACATGGGTTACGAAAAAAATGGTTTCAAATCTGTTTGCGTTCACAAAGTTGGATGCTGCACTCAAAAGTTATGGGGGGTTTTACTCTCTTATAAAGAAAAAATATTTAAAAATTCCTATTGTGTTGTAATAAGAACATGTATATATGAACCGTTAACAGCATTTGATATCTATCCGTAGATGCTATAATAGTTACTAAATTTATTTTTATTTTCGCGGAAAATCAAAAAATTTTGAAGAAATCTTGGATTAAATTTTATTTATTCTAACTCACAGTCTATAAAAATGTCTAAAAAAATAATGTAAAAATACGTACAAAATCTAGACAACGCGTAGAAAAATGTGAGACCGAAATTATAAAGATCGCGTTTATAACTTACATATTACAGCAACAACAAAGAACGGAAACTTATTGTTGGAAATTATTTCAGAAATATATTTTTTGGTTAAATACGAAAAATTTGAAAAAAAAAATGTTTGGAGTTATTCTATTATTTCGCTAAATTTCCGTACAAATCCTGAAGTATTTTGCTTAAACTTCTACGAGAAAAGTAATTAGTCATCGTGAAAGTATATTTGCTTTCTGTGATAAGCAATAGAAATAAGAAGTAGAGAGTAATATTGAAATTACAATCAAAGAAAAAACATAGAAGTTAAAAACCGTATAATTCGCGAATCCGTTTAAATCAGTTGAGGTGCATATGCTTTTGGGATACAGGGAGTCCATGTCTATCAATATGCTTGGATTTTCCCATGTTTCATTCAGCGGCCAAAGTGTGCCATCAGTTGCATCTTACTATTCAAAAAACCTTCAAGTGGGCAAAAATTACGCGATGTGCACTAAAATCACGCGGGGATCAGGGGTACCTGTACGACAGTTGTAAATTTTAGGTTTTTTCAGAAAATGTACGCACCAAATTTTCGCCTTTGGACTCCTATTTCTAGGAAGCTGTACGGAGCACACTCATGAGATATACATCGAACGACGTGGAATCGCGAGTTCTACAATCCTATAACTAGTTTGGATTATTATCTAGTTGCACCCTCTAATTATAAGAAAAATTCGAAAAACACTGAAATCAAAACTTCAAAATGTCAGCATCGATTTTAGGGGGATTTTTAGGCAGTGTATATATCGAAAAGTTATACACTAGATCCATGTTGCGCAAGGGGTATTCTTTAGTTCTTTCTTTGAGCACAGGTTTGAATTTTGCGTGGTTTGGCCAGAAATCAAGAAAGAACACAAAAAAACTTGTTTACTTCAACACATTTTCCCATTTTTATTTATATTCCCACCAACGCAGCTTCCACGAAAATTATTTGTTATGGTCCATATTATGAGATCGTGGCTAAAACACTTCAATTAATATAAATATATTCATATTTTATAAAATATATTAACAGTTCCCGACTTATTAAATGGTGAACCTCAACTTCAACGATTGTAAAACTTTTTTGAATATTACCATATACCCTCGTTAGCGTAAATGCTGAGGGTATAATAAGTTAGAAAGTATCAGTCTGTTCGGCCACAAAGAAAATAAGTAAACTCAATACTTATAACACCTATATGTTTTTTTTTTTCAATTTTGGGCCAACATTTTTGTGGGAGACACCCGAAGAAGTGTTCCGATGTAGTCCATATTCGGACGTATTCCAAGTCTCTAAGAAATAATACGATGTACAAAATTAAGACCAAACCAGTATCTCCCTTCGGAGGTTATCTTAGGCACTAGTCAGTTTAGTTGGTGTCGTCTCAGAATGTATGGACTTGCCCCAAGGGCCGCAAGGCGAACATGTTTCGAAAAAATTCAAAACGGTTCGAGAAGATCTGTTAAACTATACTTTTCCCAAAGGAGTGGTTCGATGTAGTCCATATTCGAACCTGACATGGAAGTAATATTTCAACATCCCTAGTTTGGAGCAATTCGGTTAGTCCCTTCTGCAACTATCGTGCGAATTATCTTAGAGAAACAATTTAAAATTTTGTTGGTGTAATTAGCGGATGGCGTAGACCGATGTGGTCCATCTTCGAACTTAAACTAAGTTTGAACAAAATTTACGAGCTCTAAAATTTGAACCAAATTGGATGATTCTTCCAGAGCTATCGTGCGCACCAATCAGCCAGACAGACTGACGGACATGGGTAAATCGACTCCAAATTGTCTGAAATGGATTTCGTCCACACATACATGGGGTCTAAAATCATTATTTCGATAATCTCGTTGGCCTAAATGTTGAGGGTATAAACAAATATTACAAGAATTTCACAAATAGTTTTCGGTGGTTTTTATCGAAAAAATACCAATATTTCGAGGTACTATTACATTACTTTTTACCAAAGGTATCAAAAAACCTTAAAGAACGCGTACAGCATTGTAATTTGAAACAATTTAAAAACCTGGGAATCCTTTTTTCATGATTTGAACACTTTTCTATCATGATTGCGACATTTTGTAACATGGAATGTACATGTAGTTCTATGCAAGAAAATCGCAACAATAAAAAAACACTTATATGCTAGGCAGTATTTCAGTTATCTATCAGCTACATTTATATTGGTTTTCAAGTTTATTTTATTAGATTGCCGAAATATGTCTCCTACAAATAAAATATATGGCGAAAACTCAAAAAAATTTTAACATTGATGAACATTTGCACTGTTATAATTCCCAAAATATTGCAGTGTTCCACGAAATATGGCCATAGTTGGATAAACGAATTGCTTTTAATCAAAGCCCACGAATGTGGCTAAAAAAGTTCATTTGCGCGGAAGCTATGACGGCGTAAATGAATAAAAATAGATAAAAACACGTTGATGCAAACGAGTTTTTTTACGTTGTTATTCGTTTGACGGTTAAACCGTTTAAATTACTAATATCTGCCCAAAGTAAAAGTAGAAAAAAACAAAATGAAGATTACACTTCTAATGTATCACTTTTCAAAATTTCCACTACATCCACCTTTTATGGATGCTGACATTTTGAAGCCAGATTTTCGGTGTTTTTTGTATATTTGATCTTACTGCGACGCGCATTCGGGTATTTTAGAAAACATATAATAGTATCAAAGTACTCGCGATTACGCATAATTTGATATGTATATTGACTATGTAGCCCAGACAGCATCACAGTAATCCATTGCCAAAGGCCAAAATTTAGTGCGATATTTTTTCGAAAAACCCTTTTTTTTGGGTACAGTATTTACAATATCCTTTTTATTGTGCTGGGACCCCAAGATATTTTAGTTTTTTGACGGTCCGGATTATATAAATCATAAATCGTGAAAATCCATCCACTAGAACGCCGAAAACAGCAACAAGCAAAACTGATTCACGATGTTTAGATTACGTACATATTTTTTTATATTTTTCAGATTCATAAACAGCTTGAATTTTATTAAAGCAAGTTTCAAACTACCAATTTGTTTGAATTCTTTCCTAATTTCCGCAAAAATTTGCAACTTTTTTACTAAAGTTATGGGACCTCAGTAAACATGTAGTATGTAGGAAGCCATAAATAAACAATGTTTCTCGATATAATGAATAGCGTTTTTATAAGATTTTTTCTAATAATCAGAATTGAAACCGCCATAACTTGTGGTTGCAATATCCAAAATTAGTATCCCGAACAGATTTGAGAATGGGATTTTTTTCTCAATCCATGTACCACAAATCGTAAATGTGCTTAATTTTTTTCAAATGTAATATTAAAAAATTCTGACTTTTCCTCATATACCAAAAATTGAATTTGGATATTTTTTCCCACAAAAATTCACCCGCTAAGAACTATCCGTTCATTATCCAACATTGTTGGCATCTTCCTTGACCAAAATTCTTACCTCCTGTAAAAATTTGTCAGTATTAAACGTATAACTGTGAACTCTAGCGTAGTTAAGGTTACTATACACACAATTAAAATTGTGGATTTTCTCTATTAACTAGGCTATAACTGCGTTATCTGAGCACGTACATCAACATAATTGCCATCTATGGAAAGGTCGAGAGATCGTCTTTTAAAAATAACTCATGTGGGCATTCCGCCCAGGAATAAAGATATAAGATATATATTAAAAAATAATCCAATTTTCACACAAAAGTTTCGGTAAATTTCACCCGCAAAAAACTATCTTATCATTATGTACAATTGCAAGCTTCTTTTCTGTTATAAGCTCACACCTTATTTAAAATTTTGCTGATCGGACTATGATTGCGACCTACAGAGCAGATACAAATTCCGACAACAATTTTGTTTTTGGTCCATTTCACCCCCTAAATATTATACGATCATCACCAATAACAATAGAGATCTATTTAGATGAAGAATAATATACTTATTGAGGGTAAGCGAAAAATTATTTTCTAGTTTTAAGTGCATTTATAAATAAAACACTGTAACTTAATTATACCCTACACCACTATGTGGGGAGGGTATTATAAGTTGGTTTTGGCCAAAAAGTTTGTAACGCATCGAAATAATGGTCGTAGACCCACGAGCTGAGTCGATCTGGCTATGTGTGGCAAAAAACTTATGTGGATAAAAAGACAACGTTTTTTTCCAGAGCGAATATCTCAGCTTCTATACGGGGTATACCAAAAGCAAAACCTGACAATAAAAGAAGAAAATATCACCTTTCTAATGATGTAAAGTAGGTTCTCGTACGTGATCAAACAACGAAGATATCACAATAGTCGCAAATAAAACCCAAATTTTCATTTTTGCGATTTTAATTATAATGACGAATATCACAGCTTTGGTTGGGGACTTTCCAAAAGCAAAGACTGGCTATGAAAGAAGAAGATCCCATCTTTACAATGATGTTAACTAGGTTGGCGTAGGTGACCAAATAACGGAGACATCGCAATAGTCGGTAATACATCCCATTTTTCCACTTTTTTGGAAATCACGCTACAGGTCACATTTTTGATCGGATCGTCGGAAATGACGGTTAATGGGGGTCACACAGATGAAGAAGTCTATTGATTTTGGTGATGGTCGGATAATATTTAGGGGTCGTAATGGGCAAAAAACTTATTTGGAGAAAAAGACAACGTTTTTTTCCTAACCGAATATCTCAGGTTCAATATGGGGTATACCAAAAGCAGAACCTGGCCATGAAAGTAGAAAATATCGCCTTTCTAATGATGTAAAGTAGGTTCTCGTAAGTGATCAAACAACGAATATATCGCAATAGCCGCTAATAGAACCCAACTTTTTATTTTTGCGATTTTAATAATAATGACGAATATCACAGCTTCGGTTCGGGATCTTCCAAAAACAAAGTCTGACTATGTAAGTAGAAAATCCCATCTTTACAGTGATGTAAAGTAGGTTGGCGTAGGTGGCCACATAACGGAGATATCACAATAGTCGGCAATACATCCCATTTTTTTAATTTTTTTGTAATCACGCTACAGGTCGCAATTTTGATCGGATCGTCACGAAATTTTGGGGGCTAATTGGGATCCTACAGAGAAAGAAGCCTATTGATGGTCGGATAATATTCAGGGGTCGGAATGGGCAAAAAACTTATTTGGAGAAAAAGTCAACGTTTTATTTCAAAGCGAATATCTCCGCTTCTAAAAGGGGTATATCAAAAGCAAAAGCCTGCTAATGAAAGTAGAAAATATCACCTTTGCAACGATGTTACGTAGGTTGTCGTAGGTGGTCAAACAACGAAGATATCGCAAAGGCCGCTAATAGAACACAACAATTCATTTTTGCGATTTTAATAATAATGACGAATATCACAGCTTTGGTTCCGGACCTTCCAAAAGCAAAGTCTGACAATGAAAGTAAAAAATCCCATCATTACAATGGTGTAAAGCAGGTTTGCGTAGGTATCCAAATAACGGAGATATCGCAATAGTCGGTAATACATCCCATTTTTCCACTTTTTTTGGAAATCACGCAACAGGTCGCAATTTTAATTGGATCGTCACGAACTTTTGGGTGTTATTGGGGGTCATACAGAGGAAAAAACCTTTTCATTTTTGATAATGGTCGGATATTATTCAGGGATCGGAATGTGAAAAAAATATTTGGAAAAAGACCAGCGTTTTAGTTCAAAGTTAATATCTATCTACTGTATATCGAAAGCAAAACCTGGCAAGGAAAGTAGAAAATATCACCTTTACAACGATGTGAAGTAGGTTGTCATAGGTGGTCAAACAACAGAGATATCGCAATAGTCTGTAATGCATCCCTTTTTCCATTTTTGTGCAATCACACTACGAAATTTTGGTCGGATCCTCACGAAATGTTGGGGGTTGATGGGGGTCTAACAGAGAAAGAAGCCTATTGATGGTTGGCATACATCCCACTTTTCCATTTTTTATTTGGGTTGTACTGATGATGCACTTAAATGCGTTTCAAAAAAATTGACCTGTGTTAATGAAGACATTCAGAGCAAAGGCGCTAAGCTCTCCCAATTTTAATATTTTGAATTTTATTAGTAAAAAGCTTATGAACAGGGGTAGTGGTGTAGGGTATCACATAGTCGGCCCCGACCCGACTATAGCCTTGGCTCACTTGTTTTTTAATTATTTTTTCTTTCCAGGTAGAGATGTTTTCATACATGTACGTATGGGCTACATTAATTCACTTTTCGGGTACCTCCCACACAAACTTTCACAAAACAAGTAAAAAAGTATCAGTCGGCTTTGCCGACAGAGATATACCCTCAGCCTGTGCAAATTGAGACACTTTTTTCACAAAAAAAATTATGTATTTAGGGGGTTTCAAAATTATGATCGTATGAACCGACAAAAATGTTGATTAAGATTAAAGTTCAAAAATTTTGCGGAAAAGGTACTTAAAGGAATGGACCGACATAGACCATGGGGGTGCAATAGGGGGTTTTTACACCCTTCGGGCTGTTTTCTCAAGAAGTATGGACTTGCCCCTGAAACAACTTTTACCATCGTAATTGAGGCAGCAAATGTAAGTTGCTTGAACAAAAATCAAAGTGATTTAATAGCATGTCTTAAAGTGAACTTATGCAAAATTTTGTGTGGGAGGTACGGGATGGAGTGGACAAATATAGTCCATATTCGAACCTGCTCTATATCTGGTAGATATTATGAGAATGTGTAAAGTATGGACCAAATGGGTCACTCCCATCAAGAGTTATCGTGCGCACAATTTTTCTGAATATTTTTGAACATTTGTGGGGTAGGTACCTGAAGGAGTGGACCGATATGGCTTATCTACGAACTTAAAATAAGTTTGGAAACAATATTACGAAGGCCAAATTTTGGCCGCAGTCGGCATATCCGTTCGACAATTATCTTGCGCTTCCACCCATAAACATGGTGTCATAGGGTTTGTTTTTCAACATTCAGGCTATTTTTTCAGGAAGTATGGACTTGCCCCTGAGGAAACTTGTACCTTCGCATAGGGGACAGTGAATACAAGATGTTACAACAAAAACCAAGGCGATTCGAGAGCAGGTCCTAAACTGAACTTTTCCGAAATTTTGTGTGGGAGGTACTCGAAGGAGTTTACCGATTGAGTCCATATTGGAACCTGACCTAAGTCTGGTAGAAATTTCATAATGTGCAAAGTATGGACCAAATCGGTCACTCCCTTCAAGAATTGTCGTACGCACAAATTTTCCGAACATTTTCGAACTTTTGTGGGGGAGGTACCGGAAGGAGTGGACCGATATAATCCATCTTTGAACTTGAACTAAGTTTGGACAAAATATTACGAAAACCAAATGTTTGACCGAATCTGCAGATCCGTTCGAGAGATATCTTGCGCTCCAACCACTACACACGGTATCATAGGGTTTTTTGTAACTTTCATGCTATTTTCTCAGGAAGTATGGAAATGCCCCTAATGAAACTTACAGCGTCGTTTAGAGGACAGTGAATATAACTTGCGTAAACAAAAATCAAAGCGATTCGAGACCAGGTCCTAAACTAAACTTTTCCGAAATTTTGTGTGGGAGGTACCCGAAGGAATGGACCGATTGAGTCCATATTGGAACCTCATCTAATTTTGGTAGAAATTACACGATGTGTAAAGTATGGACCAAATCGGTTATTCCCTACAAGAGTTATCGTGCGCACAAGTTTTGCGACAATTTTTGAACATTTGTGGGGGAGGTACCTGAAGGAGTGGACCTATATGGCCCATCTTCGAACTTAAATCGAATCTGGACAAAATATTTCGATACCCAAAATTTGAACCGAATCGATTGATCCGTTCGAGAGTTATCGTGCGCACCAGCCAGCCAGACAGACAGACAGACGGACGGACATTGCTAGATCTACTCAAAATTGTCTGAAACGGATATCGTACAAACATACTTGGGGTCTAAAACCATTATTTCAATGAGGCACATTTTTGGTCGTATCAAAGTGTAAATACCCTCTTTAGCCTAAAGGCTGAGGGTATAAAAACAGTCTTTCTCGTGAGCTTCAATCTAGTTTGAGACCATTTCTCGGCTCATGCTGAATTTATCTTTGCTGAGGGAAGCCAATATTTCCTTAGGTATAGTATTGGTAATGACAAATGTTGGTTTGTTACTTGATCTCTTCCCTTCTTGCATGTCAAAAAGTACACACCGTTTATCGAAATTGAAATATGGATCAAAATGAATTTTGATATTGCTCACACCTGTGCACAGTGGTCGAAATCACTGATTAATAACTTGCAACCGAATTGAGATATGTTTCTGAAATCTTGCCCAAACTCAGTCTGTGTCCGTGGGAAATAATGGAATAATAATAATAATAATTGTTCCACAAATATCCCAGGCGGGACAGGGGAGACTTCTCTCATATCAATGAGTGCACCCCGGTTCATATTAGCTCAATGATATGGGACCTACTGTTTATCGCCGAGTCCGAACGGCTTGTCTAAGACACCACTTGTAGAGAAGTTGTACAAGGCTGAAATACTCAGATTATGTCGCCAACATTACTGAGGGGTATTTTTCCACCGTTGCACAGTGTGAAATATGGGCACTTTAGCGGAACTTTGCTAATAACTTTTAAAGGAAAGGGCGTAGATTCCTAAAATTTTGCAAAAATGTCTCTTATATTAGTGGATAGTGTTTGGCTCAAATTCATTTTTCAATCGATTTTGCTGCAAATTGGTATATTCAGTTTTCAGCGGATAGAAAACTTATGTACACAATATTTGCAATATAGGTTCGCGTTTAGGTATAGCCCCCATTGAACGGCACCGGTAGGTGGGACCTATTTTAAATGTTACAGACACATTTTCCAATGTATTTGGTTGTATTTTAGCATTTTTGTTCTTCGTAGATAGAAAACCACTGTGCGAAATATTAGCATCGTAGATACGCCTTTTTGGTATAGCCCCCATATGACGGGTTCCTTCATGTTAGGTATTTTAAATGTCGAAAACAAAAATTGCAGCCGATTTCGATGCAAATGTACATTTTAAGATATTAGCGAATAAACATCCTCCTCACATAAAATCTGTCAACATAGGTCCACTTCTGGGTGAAGCCCCACAACCCTACACATCCATTAAGGAGTAAAATGTCAATAATTTTTTGTTTTCATTTGTAGCTATAATGTTTATTGGTCTATTTAGCAGGTCTGTACCATTAATTTTATTAATAATGTCTCTCAGAGCAAGTTCAGGTTGGAACTGCATTACAATTTTTAACGTATAATGGTACTTGTACCACAGCATCCAAAAATGTTGCACTATACATATATAAATCACCAACATTTACAGGTCAAAACTATGAAAAATTGCGAGAGGATTCTTAATTTAACAGAAATCATCATTTGATAGAATTAGTGAGTCCATTTCTTCAAAACACAGTCAACAATGGCGTTCATTGCCGCGTTTAACTTCCACTTTGGAAAATGCAATTAAATGAAATTTCCGAAGTCATTTAAAAAAACTTGAATTTCTACGAAGACCGCACGTTACCGCAGCTGTTTTATGGCTTTGCGAACAGAGGAGACCCGAAACTTTCAGATCATATATATCTTAACACGGAAATGTGCGGAAAACACTTTTGAAACATCCACGGAAAATAAAAAAAAATATTTAAGACTTCAAAAAGGCACTTCATTCCTATTAAAATTGCATGAAAACAATAAGAGTTTTTTGCATTTTTTGAAAGTGTAAAATATCAAAATTGTTTTGTAAAATATTAAGAAAAAATAATCATGGCATACTGACTTACCATTTGTCCGCGCCACGCTATTTTTTAATGAATCCAAATTATATTTCTTAGAAAAAAAAAATTATGAAACAAAAGTGCAACTTTAAGTGCATTTTTAAGTCGTTTCGCTTAGTAAATCGCCAAACTGAGTATGGATCATTTGCAGTGGAACACTTAAAGTTCCACTAAACTTCCCATATTTCGCACTGTGCGTTGAACAGTGTTTGATGTTGACTGACCGGGGAATCGAACCCACGACCTTCAGCGTGCAAGGCGGGTGTGCATACCATTGCACCACGGTGGCACCCGAAATAATGGAATAAATATGAACAATTTACTTAGTTACTTAGCTGGCCCATTACAGAATATTTGTTCCTTAAGTCGAACTAAGAAAATATCTCCAATTCTCTCGGTTTCTTGCTTCGCTTTTTGGAATGCCGCGTCTTTCCATCTCTTTTTCCACTTGTTCGCTCCATCAAAGCCTTGGCCTACCAGTTCTGCGTGTATTTAAACGCCTTTTTAGCGGGTTCATCATTGCTAATTTTAATGATAAAGCCTAGCCAACACAATCGTTGCATCTCGATACCTTTATCTATACTGATGTCGTTGTATAACACATACAGCTCGTGGTTCATGCGACGTCGATATTCAACGTCAACGCAGATTGGCCCGAAGATCTTTTGAAGAATTTTTTTCTCAAACACTCCAAGCACTGCCTTATCTGGTTGCTCATCTACCCACCCTCGGAACCATACAAAGCGTTGGTTTTGTTTGACGAGATATGGCCTTGTTTTTAAACTGCTTATTTAAATAAATAAATTCCTCTCTTTATTTCACATCTGATGTTGTTTGTTGTGTTTATGGCGGTGCCGAGTTAGACGAAGTCTTTTACTACCTCAAAATTATAGGAACCAACTTCCACTGTTGGTCCTAGCTCTATGGACGCATTGCGCGTCGACACCATCAATTTTTTTTTCGTCTTTTACTGCCAGACCCACTTTTGCTGATTCTCCTTCGATCTTCTTAAAGGTATTAGTTACTTCCTTTACTGATCGTTCCAACGATGTCAATGTCATCAACATAAGCAAGTACCATGTGGCTGTTGCTGTATATTGTGCGATTTCTTTTGACATTTGCATATCCTATAACCTCTTCCAGCACTAAAGGCTGGATCCTTGTCTGAAACCTCTTTTGGTACTGAATTGTTCGGAGAGGTTCTTTCCTATTTTAACTGAGGACCTAGTATCAGTTGAAGTCATATTACAAAGCCGAATGAGCTTTGCGGGGATACCAAATTCAGACATGGCTTGGAATACTTTTGGGCGTAGTAGGTGTCGATCTACATCTCTTGGGTCTTCTCCAGGATTTGCAGCCGGGTAAATATCTGGTAAATAGTGGACTTGCCAGGTCTAAAGCTGCATTGGCATGGTCCAATTATTTTATTGACCATAGGCTTTAGTCGTTCACAGGACAGAGGATACTCAGGTTCCAATCGTGGGGTACGCGTTATGCCTGCCAGATGATGCTAACTAGCTGATGGATACACCTTATCAGCGTGTCGCCTCCGGTTTTGAACAGCTCGGCTAGTAAGCCATCGGCTCCTGCTGCCTTATTATTTTTAGCCGGTTTATTGCTTATTTTACCTCATCTTGGCTGGGCTTTATATATTCAATCCCATATTCTGGGATTGGATCTGTGGTATATTCGTCGTCTTCGCTACTATTGGACACAAACAGTTTGGCAAAACGCTCTTTCCATATCCTTATCACACTATCAGAATCAATTACCAAATTACCTTGCTGGTCTCTACAGGAAGATGTGCCTGTACCAAAGCCATCAGTTTGATGTTTTACTCTTTGGTAGAACTTTCGGACTTCATTCTTGCTCCTGTACATCTCTCTTTTTCCTGCGGAAAAGACGTTTCTCCTCTCTTCTTTTCTCCCGATAACTTTCTCGTGCTCTATGCGTTACTACTGATTGTAGGGTAGCCCTATATGCCGCATTTTTCTTTCCAGTAGCAGCACGACACTCCTGGTCATACCATGGATTCCTCGGTGGAGGTCTCTGGTATCCAAGTATGCTAACTACAATGTTTTTTGCCGCAGCAAAGTCTATCAGCCTCATGCAGCCTATGGAGACTGACTTTCCCGACTGTGGGGCCAAAGATATTAACCTTTCCAATGTTGGCATTAAAATCGCCTAGAATAATTATGTACCAATCGACACGAATTATTTTATAAAGGTCGGGTTCCCACCAGAATAAGACAATTAGTTTTTTGTGGTGATCGTGAAATGTTTAGGTGATGAAATGGATCAAAAACACAATTTTTATCCGATTTTGTAGCAGATCGACGCGAATTTTGAGGTAAGTTTTGGGTTTTACGACAAAGAAGAAGCTTGCAATTTAACATGGTGATCAGATAATATTTAGGAGGTGAAATGCACCAAAACTTTTGTGTGAAAATTGGTAAAATTGTTAGTATAATGACTATATCTTTATTTCTGGAAAATATGGTCCACACCCAGTTGGTTAAATTTAGAAGAGGAACTCTTAAACTTTCCATTGATTCCAATAATTGTTAAATTAGTTCATAAGTAGTTCCTCTTTATAATGACACTTTTTCAAATGTATACCAACGTGTGTTAGTTAGTGGTTAGGTGTTTGTATGCGTGTCTGTGTTCGCCATGTCTGTATTTTGTGTGTAATTATCATGTTTTGCATGTGTCATTCAATTAGATTTTTATTAAATTTGTATATTTTCATTATATCAAAAGTCGAAGTCTAACACCAACCATAACCAATCCATTTTATTGCAATTTGGAATTGAATATATATTCGTATTTTTTCAATTTGCTGACCCAAACGACCAATAAGACTGGCTGTGCTGGCCAGCACCAGCAGTCAGCCAGTCAGACAGACGGACGCTTAAACTTTATGTTCAATGTTCATATTGTGATTTGTAAAAGAGAAAAGCATTTCCATTTAGCTAAAATACAAATCGATTATTGTTATTTTGTGGTCCAGGGGTTTTATTTGTGGTCTATGCGTTGAGCGTAAGTTGTATGTTGTGGTGTTGAGGAGGGGTGTTCGAGTGTATGTGTTGGAGGTTTGCTAATATATGAAATTTTGTAATTTGTGCAACAAATGCAACAAATAGTTAAATGCATCTGTTATGCGTTAGCATTAAATTGAATGAATTTATTTCTTTCCATCTCTCTCTCTCTGTTTGTGTTCACATGCAATCGTATTTGAATGAAAAACATTAACTTTGCTGAATCATTGTTGTCCAACACAAATACCTAACCATTGATCCATAACGCACAAATGGTATAATTTAGCATAATCATGACTTTTTTGTTATCAATGAATATAATACATAATAATTAAGTGAAACATTTTATTGTAACTAATGCAAAGCAAGTGACATTCGTGGTCATTTTAAGCAGCATTGCTAGGGCTAAAATATGTATTTTGTTTGCTATTAAATAAATAGTTGAAGGTATCTAAAAATCCATATCAGCAAAGAGATTTGTATCAACAAACCCCTGGGAAAAGCAGTTAACTAATCTGTTTATTTCGTAAGGATTTGTGGGTCACCGCACCATGGACGCGGCTGAGCTTACCTATGCCGAATTCAAAACTATGTACAACTGAAACTCCCGTTGAAGGTGCTACGCAACATGTTCATTGCACATGCTTGATAAAATCTTAGGATAAAGAATACCGATTGTAATCCGCCCTCTAAAAATATTTTGCTATGAAAATAAGAAATGAACCCACCTAAGCCTAACAATTTTAAAGAAATTATCAGCGAATATAAATTTGGAATGCACGTAATTCTTATATGGAGGATTAGTTTACCAATTGCTGAAATACAAGGCATGATAGGGGTGATGATCAGGGCAAAATTCTGAGTCCGTCCGTCTGTGGTAATCACTCACTAGAACAAGTAAAAAGTATCAGTCGGTTTTGCCGACAGAGATATACCCTCAGCCAGTGTGAATTGAAACACCTTTTTTTCAAAAAACGTATGTGTTTAGGAGGTTTTGGGCGTATGAGCTTGCCGGCAAAAATATGGAATTGTATCAAAGCTCCAAAGCTTTGCTGGGGAGGTACCTATAGGAATAGACCGACATAGTCCATTTTGGAAGTGGGTCTTATTTTGGGAGGCAATCCGCCCATTAGTCATTTCAGTTGGTCACCATATAATTAAGAGCTTTTGGACCATAATATCGGGAAACATGGACTTGCCCACGAAAAAGATAATATCGCTGTAAACGGGACCACTAGGAGTACCTTCGGTAAATATTTCCACAGGAACCGCGAACAGACCCTTAACAAGTATTGCCGTGGGCACCAGCCAATACACATGCTGGCCTAAGGGGCATTTTACTGCTTTCGGGTCATTTTCTTAAGAAGTATGGACTTGCCATTCAAAAAGCTTGTACCATCATAATATGGACATTGAGTGCAATCTGTAACAAAAAATTAAAAACGATTCCAAAGGAAGTCCTAAACTGCACTTTTCCGAATTTTATGTGACAGGTACTACAAGGAATGTACCGATAAGTCCATATTCAAACTTGATATATGTCTGGAAGAAATATCACTATGTGCATAGTATGCACCAAATCGGTTACTGCCTTCGACAGTTTGTTACAACTGCCAAGTTTTGGACAAAATCGGTTTATCCGTTCGAGAGTTATCGTGCGCTTCATCTACTACACATGGTGCCATAGCGGGTTTTTGCAGCTTTCAGACCATTTTCTCAGGAAGTATGCCTTTACAAAAATTTTTACATTCTTAATAAGGTCAGCGAACACAAGTTACTACAAAAAAACCAAAACGATTCGAGAGCCGGTCCTAAACTTTTTCGAAATTTTGTGTGGCAGGTACCTGAAGGACCGATATAGTCCATATTCGAACTTGATCTATGTCTGGTAGAAATTACGATGTCCAAATTATGGACGAAATCGCTTAGTCTATCCGAGAGTTATCGTGCACATAAATTTTGCGAAAAATTTTGAACTTTTGTGGGGGAGGTACCCGTGGAAGTATTCCGATATGGCCTGTCTTCGAACTTAAACTAAGTTTGGCCAACATATTACGAATGCTAAATTTTGGACCAAATCGGTTGATCCGTTCGAGAGTTATCGTGCGCTGCAGCCATCCATAGAGACAGACATTTCGTCCAAACACATTTGGGGCCTAAAACCATTATTTCGATGAGGCACATTTATGGTCGAATCAAAGTGCATATACCCTCGTTAGCATAAATTCTGAGGGTATATAAATTTAAATAGGACTCTGAAATTTTGGAAAAAACATTCGAAGTTCGAAGGTGGGCTATATGAGCCAACTTTTGCCATAGCCCCCTGGTCAGAAAACTTATCTTGTAGACAAAGGTCCACTTTTTGGAATAGCGCTCTCTATAATGGTGTGACACGTGCCACCGTGGAGCGATGGTAAGAACACTCATCTTGTACTCTTGTGCACTCATTGATATGAGAGATGCCTCCCTTGTCCCTCCTCTGATGTTTGTGAAACAATTTACTAGAATTAGGGTTCCTGGAGGTCAGATAACTTATCTGCCAAAACTTTTGAACAACATTTCACGTTAAGGTATAGCCCCATATAACGGTACCGACCGATTTCCGGTAATTTGGGGTTTTTAGATACATTTCCGGTCGATTGGAGGTTCCCAGTGGTCACAAATCTTCTCCACCGAAAATTGTCAACATAGGTCCACACTTTGAAGTAGTTCCTATGTGGAGGTACCGCCCGATTGAAGACACTTTTAGATAGATTTGACTGGCCTAATTAGGCATTTGGAGTATCCGTGGTCGAAAAACTTCTTCACATAAAATTATTGACGGGAAAGGAAACCTATTATTCCATTTTAGTTCAGAATATTTTTTTTTTGTAGAGGGAATAAAAAGTTCTGTCCGGCCGAACTTTATATTTTCTTATTAATTTCCTCGTTGGGGCTGAGCTTAATGACCGAAGGTCGTTATTGCAAGTGAAAAAGGAAAGCCTACGATTCGAACCCATACAACCACCAGTTTATGTAACTAGTTTCGCTTTAGCAGCCTCATCACACATATCGGCTGTGGGAGTGGCTTCTCCGGTATCGAACTTTTACTTTACTTTGTCCGTTCTATCTGTAAGGCTTCCATGACAAACGGTTTTTTAGTGCAGCCTTTGGAAGTTATGAGTTTGGCTTTGAACACTAAGACGTCGTGACAACATCTTCATATGTTTTCAAGAACGCAGTCGGTTTATTATTTGTTTATTCTTTGATGTGTTGGCTCCTCGTCTAGAATATTTTGTAGGCATTTTCATGGTACTTGGTGGCAAAATCGTCTTGATTATACACGGCTGTAGTAGTGATGCTGGTACTCGTAGGTGAAGTTGGGTTGCCGACATTAAATTTGGATATATTCGGCTGTATCAATAGGGTCATGTCTCGTTGGTACTAAGCTGTATTAGTCGGTTCGGTGCCAACAATTCCGACACTCTTTAGGCTCCGTATGGTTAATAAGACGTACCAAAATTTTCGGTTTCACACTGTCCAACTTCATCATCTATGAACACTGTATTTTCATTAACCATGATGAAGAATTGACCAACCCTGATGCCCGCGTAATGGAAAGAGTTTTCCGGAACATCATTCCAGCATTATCCGCTCGCTACATAACATACCTGCTGGTGGAATACCCAAAGTAGGACCAACTAAAAGTGAGAAGTATCCCCGAGTCAAGGAACTGGCAATGGATACCATCTGATTGGTCGACGAAAATACGCGAAAAAAGTGGCATTGGAGCCGGTACCAGTAAACTGTGAACAATCTAAGTGCCACTCTCAAACCATGGCACAAATGAAGATAGTGCAAGTCACATTCACTGATCGGAAGAGATGTGCAAGTTGTTTAAATCGAAAATTTGTGAAGAGGTACTACGGGTAAAATCATGCTTGCCGAAACTCCAAATCATGCCAAGCAGTGGGCCCGGACGGAATTTCCACGGTCATACTAAAACAGCAGGTGTCAAGTAACTCTCAAAAGTAGTGATACAGTTATGCATGCTTCACTGTTTGTTTCGACCACACCTTCCTCCGGCATCGCTAAATTCGTTTTAGGATATTTATGGAACTTTTATCTTTTACATTTCCTGCATTCCACTTCCTCCAAATGGGATAGAGGTGGTTACACAAGAAGAATATTGCTCCTGTTTGAGTATTGACTGGAAGTCACCCCGATCAGCATATATGTCATCCCTATATATGTTACTGCAACGACGTAGTCAGGGGTGCAGTCGCGAGGGGTCCGGGCCCAAGATAGGTTCCTAAGTCGCAAGCGTTCACAATCAGCCAAGGCATCCAGGTATCACAATCAGTAGGCCCAGTCCCACTGTCTTACCCAATCAACGTACTTCAGACGGTTGAGATGCAAAAAATGCCGGGAGCGGTTGCATCTCAGGGGTTGTTCTGGACTCGTCCATTCGATGGACTACGACAGGGACTATGTTCGGCATGATGTGTTAACACAGCCCCAGTGAGTTGGCGTCATCAGAATATGAGACTCCCCCGCAGTCCCCCCAACAGCAGCCGGACAGCACCAGCAGTTGTTGCCTCAATCCCGGAAAACTCGAGGAAATAGTGGATTTCATGAGTCGCAGCGGTGAATGGTACCAATCACAACAACAACTTCATCTTACAGCGTTGTGATGGTTACAATGTACTGAGGAAGGATCGCAACAGAAGTGGACCTATTACACCAGATTGTTCAATACATACCTATATCACTTGAGTCTGACTCTAATGACCCCTACGTGGAAGGTATGGCGGTGGAAAGCAGGTGTGGAACGGCCGAGGTAAAGTAGCTGAATGTATACATCATGCTCATGAATATTTGTATGTGCTTCAGGTTATAGGCCCAACAGTAGCCAGCTTGTGAAGATCATAACCGCCTAGTCATGGGGAACTTTAATGCTTATCATGAGTTGCGGCATTCGGACCTCGGAAACGAGGCTGGCAGATTGATAGTTCTACGTTTTGCACTGTCAGTGAGGGCGCCCCAACCAGAATTAGTGGAGAGTGTCACAGTTCGGTAGGCATAACCATCGTGTTACCTGGTCTGACAAATGACGTCACCTGGTAACCCGTCGTTTCTTTTCGATCAGACCATCTCCCCACAATTTTCTCCATCAGCAGACCGCCCTGTTTCATTAGCTCAGAACGCCGCACTTTGATCAATCACAGGAAAGCTGGTTGGACTAGTTTCAGAGAGTTCACTAATCACCACTTTAGGGATCGGCCCAACCCTTTTGATGTTCGGGTAGTAGAATAGACTTTCCGATACATCATCACTTCTGCAGCTGCTTGCCCTATACCTGCTGATCGAATACCCGAAATGAGCCAAAACTTCCCTGTAGAGGCTACGGGATTAGCAAATCGTCGTGCCAACCCTAGTGACCCTAGAGTCAAAGAGCTAACACTGTAAGTTAACAGGTTGGTGGGTGAGCGTAAATGGAATAAGTAGTTAAATCATCTGAAGAGTTGCAGCACTGGAGCCAGAATAAGTGAATTGCGGGTAACGGTTAAGTCACTCTCGAACCCTGGAAAGTAGGAACATAGGGCCTAAATCACATTTGGTGACATTACGCTGACTGGTCCGAAGAGGAACACAAGCTACTTTAATCAATAGTTTGTCGAGCATCCCGGGACCTGACATGGCGCAGAGAAGACTATTACGTCGCGCTAGATCTCTTCCTGACGAGGATGAACCACTAAATTTACCATGGATAATGTTTCGAATGTCAGCAGGAACGCCAAATCATCCAATTGAGTAATGGGGATAGTTTAGGAAATTCGTTCTGATGTGTACGAAAAGTACTAAATGGTACTAAATGGTACAATTTGGATTTGGGTGAACGGATAGAACAGGAAACTTGAATTTTGGAAGTAAGATTACTGTTGTAGGGTAGGATTGAGATAATTTTGGAAATTCGTACTTATCGGTAAGAAAAGTAATAAATGGCACTAAATGTGGTTCAATTTGGATTTGGATGAACGCATAAAGCTGGAATCCTGAAATTTTGAATTAAGATTACTGTTGGAGTATAGAATTGAGGTAGCTTTGGAAATTCGTACGTATGGGTATAAAGAGTATTAAATGGCTGGAATCCTGACATTTGGAATTAATATTAGTTTTGGAGTGTAGGATTGAGGTAGTTTCGGAAATTCGTACTTACGGATAGAGCTGAAATCTTGAAATTTGGAAGTAAGATTACTGTTGGAGTGTAGGATTGAGATAATTTTGGAAATTCGTACTTATCGGTACGAAAAGTTCTAAATGGTACTAAATGTGGTTCAATTTGGATTTGGATGAACGAATTGAGCTGGTATCCTGAAATTTGGAATTAAGATTACTTTTGGAGTGTAGGATTCAGGCAGTTTTGGAAATTCGTATTTATCGGTACGAAAAGTACTAAATGGTATTAAATTTTGTAACAATTTGGATTTGGGTGAACATAGAGAGCTGGATTCCCGAAATTTGGAAGAAAGAGTTCTGTTGGAGTGTAGGATTGAGGTAGCTTTCGAAATTCATAATTATGGGTAGGAAAAGTTCTAAATGGTACTAAATTTGGTACAACTTGGATTTAGGTAAACGGATAGAGCTGGAATCCTGAAATTTGGAAGTAAGATTAGTGTTGGAGTGTAGGATTGAGTTGGCTGTGGTAATTCGTACCTATGGGTACGGAAAGTACTAAGTGGTACTATATTTGGTACAATTTAGATTTGTGTGAACGGATAGAGCTGGAATCCTGAAATTTTGAATTAAGATTACTTTTGGAGTGTAGGATTGAGTTAGTTTTGGAAATTCGTACTCATGGGTACGAAAAGTACTAAATTTGGTACAATTTGGATTTGTGTCAAAGGATAGAGCTGGAATCCTGAAAATTTGAAGTAAGATCAATTTTGGATTGTAGGATTGAGGTATTTTTGGAAAGTCGTACTAATGGGTACGGAAAGTACTAAATGGTACTAAATTGGGTACAATTTAGATTTGGGTGAACGGATAGAGCTGGTATCCTGAAATATTGAATTAAGATTACTTTTGGAGTGTAGGATTGAGGTAGTTTTGGAAATTCGTTCTTATGTTTTTGTTTTTATATCCCACTTCCACTGTGGTAAAGGGTATTATGTCTTTGTGCATTAGTTTGTAACATGCAAAAGGAAAAGAGATAGATCAATAGTTCCTTTTAGGGGTACACATAAAATAACTTCCTGAGTCGATTTACGCATTTCCGTCCGTCTGTCTGGCCATCTGTCCATGTATTTTTGTAAACAAACAAATGCGATCTGTATGCATTTATTGTCCGATTCGCATGCAAATTTGGAAAGATAGTTTTTTTGGCCCAAGGACTTACTTACTTACTTAGCTGGCCTTTTACAGAACATTTGTTCCATAAGCCGAACTAAAAAAAAATCTCCAATCCTCTCTGTTTGCTGCCGTATTTTCCCAATCTGGGATATGTAGCTTTCTGATATCTCGTTTGACTTGTTCGATCCAACGAAGCTTTGGCCTTCCAGATCTGCGAGAACCTCCATGCAGCCCGTATTTATACGCCTTTTTAGCGGGTTCATCATCACTCATTCTTATAACATGGCCTAGCCATCGCAATCGTTGTATCTCGATTCGTTCAACTACATTGATGTCACATTGTATAGTTGATACAGCTCGTTGTTCATACGACGCCGATATTCGCCGTCAACACAGATTGACCCGTAGATCTTTCGAAGTATTTTTCTCTCGAACACACCAAGCAGTGCCTTATCTGCTTGAGCAAGTACCCATGCTTCGGAACCATACATTATCACGGGTAGTATCAGTGTTTTGTAAAGTGTTACTTTTGTTTGACGAGAGGTGGCTTTATTCCTAAACTGCTTACTCAGCCCAAAGTAGCATCTGTTAGCCAACACTATTCTTCTTCGTATTTCACAATTGATGTTATTTGTTATGTTTTGGCGGTGCCGAGGTAGACGAAGTCCTTTACTACCTCACAATTGTAGGTACCAACATTCACAGATGGTGCGGGGTTAGTGGACATATTACTTTAACTTGGTTTTTTGGCCGTTTACTGCCAGACCAACTTTAGCAGATTCTCTTTCGACTTTTGCAAAGGTGTCAGTTACTTCCTTTACCGATCGACCCATGATGTCAATGTCGTCGGCATAAGCCAGTAACATATGACTGTTCGTGTATATCGTTCCATTTCTTTTGACCTTCGCGTCTCGTATGACCTTTTCCAGCAGGATGTTGAATAGATCACACGACAGGAGGGGTAATAAACTCTTCGGAGAGGTTCTTTCCTATTTTAACTGAGGATCTCGTCTCAGTTAATGTCATTCTACAAAGCCAAATGAGCTTTCCAGGAATACCAAAATTAGACATGGCTTGGAACACCTTTGAACGTATAGGGCTGTCGAATGGTGCTTTATAATCGACGAAAAGATGGAAGGTGTCGATCTGCATTTCTTGGGTCTTTTCCAGGAATTGTCTCAAGGTAAATATCTGGTCAATGGTGGATTTGCCAGGTCTAAAGCCGCACTGATAGGGTCCAATAATTTCATTGACCATAGGTTTTAGTCTCTCACACAATATGCCAGATACTATCTTATATGCAATAGGGAGCAGACGTATGCCCCTGTAATTGGAGCACACAGTCTTATCACCCTTCTTGTGGACTGGACATAGGATGCTCACGTTCCAATCGTCGGGTACACGTTCTTCCTGCCAGAGGGTGCTAACTAGCTGATGCATACACCTTATCAGCGTGTCGCCTCCGGTTTTGAACAGCTCGGCTGGTAGGCCATCTGCTCCTGCCGCCTTATTATTCTTCAGCCGGTTTATTGCTGGCCTTACCTCATCCTGGCTGGGCGGTATACATTCAATACCATCTTCTGGGATTGGATCTGTGGTATCTTCGCCATCTTCACTGCTATCGGATACCAACAGTTTGGAAAAATGTTCTTTCCATATCCTGAGCACACTATCTGTATCAGTTACCAAATTACCTTGTTGGTCTCTACAGGAAGATATGCCTGTAATAAAGCCTTCAGTTTGATGCTTCACTCTTTGGTAGAATTTTCGGACTTCGTTCTGTCTTCTGTACATCTCTATTTGTTCACACTCCCTCTTTTCCATCTCTCTATTTTTCCTGCGGAAAAGACGTTTCTCCTCTCTCCTTTTCTCCCGATACCTCTCTCGTGCGCTACGCGTTGCAACTGATTTTTTCTTCGGTAGCAGCACGGCACTCCTGGTCATACCATGGATTGTTTGGTGGAGGTCTCTGGTATCCAAGTACTGATTTTGCGGCTGTTTGCATGGAGTGGGCAATATTTTGCCATTGTGCTGATATGTTATCGGGACGAGAAGCGCTTTCATGAAGCAATTGGGTCAGTTGAGTGGAATATGCTGTGGCTATCTGTTGTGTTTGCAGCTTAGCGATGTCCAACTTTCGTGTTGCGTCTGTCGTGCTTTATTTGCAACGTTTAGACGGGTACGTACCTTTGCTGCAACGAGGTAATGGTCCGAATCTATGTTTGCTCCTCGGAACGATCGTACATCCAACACGCTCGATGAATGTCTTCCATCTATCACAACGTGATCAATTTGATTTATTGTTCTTTGGTCTGGAGACAGCCAAGTGCCCTTATGAATATCGAGATGCTTAAATCTGGTACTGCTAACTACCTTGATTTTTGCCGCTGCGAAGTCTATCAGCCTCATTCCATTGTCTGATGTTTCACTATGTAGACTGAATTTCCCGACTGTTTGTCCAAAGATATTCTCCTTTCCAATTTTGGCATTAAAATCGTCTTATAATCTTTTTGCAGAGATAAAACGCGGTGGATATTTATTTTTTATAAAATTTATTAATGAGAGAACAAATTCAACAAAAATGTATATACACGAAGGAGAAAACAATTTGAAGTGAAGAAAAAATATGGTTACAGAAAATATGTATTAAACAGAAAATTCAAACGTATGTGATTGAAAAAATATTTAAAAAATTACAAAGTTATTTAACAATGGAGTTCAGACTGTCTTAACACCCCCTCTCAATCACTGCGTTTTAATTGTAGTTCATCTCGAAACTTTACGAACTTGCTAGTATCCAGCGCTTTTGTAAACATATCAGCAACTTGAGATTCTGTTGATATATGTTGAATTTTTATAATCCCTTTAGAAATGTAATCTCGGATGAAGTGATACTTCACGTCAATATGTTTTGATCTTTTACTGCCGGAATTTTGCGCTATACCAATACATCCTTTATTGTCTTCATATAGTTTAATAGGCGTATTTTCATTTAGAACTTTTAAATCTAAAAGGATACCCCTTATCCAAACTGCTTCTGAAACTGCATTACTAAGAGCGATGTATTCCGCTTCGCTGGAAGACGTTGCAACTATTGTCTGTTTCTTACTGCTCCATGATACGGTACAACCAAAAACTTTGAAAATAAATCCGCTTACAGATCTACGGTCTGTACTATCTGATGCCCAATCGGCATCTACGTATCCAACAAGTTCTTCAGCACTTAAATTATCTTGATAAACCAAATGGAAGTCTTTAGTTCCTTTAATGTAGCGAACAATTCTTTTTAACGCCGACCAATGTATATCACCAGGACTGTTTTGAAATCTACCCATATATGATATTTGATAACATATGTCTGGTCGAACACTTAGCATTAAATACATTAAACTTCCCAGCATTTCACGATATGGTTTATCAGTTAAATCTTGGGTTTCTTTTGGTAGAATCAAAGCTTTCTCCATTGGAGTTTTTGTAGGATTGCACTCTGTCATTGAAAATTTTTCAAGGATCTTTTCGATGTGATTTCTCTGGTTCAGCTTCATTACGCCCCCAGTGCTGTCATATTCAATCTTCGTTCCCAAGTAATATTGTAAGGGTCCACAATCAGACATTTTGAATGATGCACGCAGATCAGATTTTACCTTTTCTATTGCTTGCAACTCATCTCCTGCAATCAACACATCGTCCACATATAGTAGCAAATACAGAACAGAACTACCTTGGAACATTGTGTAAAGGCACGAATCATGCAAAGATTTCTTGAAACCAAGTTGGAGCAAGAAGTTGTTAATTTTTTCGTTCCAGCATCTTGGGCTCTGTTTAAGTCCATAAAGCGATTTTCGTAATTTACATACTTGATTTTTAGGAGCATTTAATCCGTCAGGAACTTCCATGAAAATGTCTTCTTTTAAATCTCCGTAAAGAAATGCAGCTTTTACGTCCAGCTGGTGAATATGCAAATGTCTCTTAACGCTTACCGCTAATATTATTCGAATTGTACTAAGTTTCGCTACCGGTGAATACGTTTCTTCATAGTCAATCCCAGCTCTCTGAAGGAAGCCTTTCGCTACAAGCCTAGCTTTATAGCGAACAGGATTACCATTTGCGTCCTCTTTGATACGAAATACCCATTTAGACTTTAATATTTTCTGGTTGTTTGGTCGTCGGACCAAATCCTAAACCCGATTATCTTCAATAGAATCAAGCTCATCCTTCACAGCCCTCATCCAATTTTCTTTATTGGAATCATTCATGATTTCTCCATAAGTTTTAGGTTCCAATATACATTGAGAAATTGCAGAGTTTGCATTACCTGTTATGTACCCCATCAATTTTGCTTTTAACCTTTGACTTCTCCTCGGTTCAGGTTGGGTAGATTTGCCTTCATTTTCGTTGATAGTATTATCTTCGTCATTGGTAGTATTATCTTCATCGATATCGCTATCATTTTCAGCAGAAACCAATTCATCACCGGAACTACCTTCATAATTATTGACATTTTCACCAGGAACGACATTTTCCGCACATTCCCCCTCTTGCTCGTTACTGTGGGATCTTATAAGTAATTGAGGATTTTCTTCTTCCTTTGTCTGTTGCAAATAAGGAAAACAACTTTCATCAAAACGCCAAACTCATGCTTTGTACCATGGCAGCTATAATACAGTGCGTCACCTTAAGGTGTTATTGTGACATCTTACCCAGTCTATCGTATTTCCTGTATGGCAGAAATGTCGGCCTTGTACTTTTCAAGTACATCTGCCAGCGCGTAAACTGCACCTTCTCTATAAAGAGTTTGAATATTCCAGGTGCAGATTCGCAGATCATGGTCCTTAAAACGTTTGCGGGGGTCGTCAACTTGAGAGGGGTTTGTTTTTCTTTTATTTCGTTTGTTCATAGTAGGCCGCTTTTTCTTGGGGGGGGGGGGGGGGGGTGAACGCGCGGCACATGTTAGCGTTCCTATGGGTGAACGCGCGGCACATGTTAGCTCACTACCTTTAAAGGGTGTTAAAGGCAGTTCCCCAGGTGACAACACGGGGAGGCCAGCGTCCACATGAGATGAGAGAGGGACCATGATAAATCCTGGACTTTACCATGTTAAAGCCGGTCAGGACCGTTCCTTGGTACCTTGCATCCCCTACGTCACCCACCCAAGGATTAACGCTATTTATTTTGGTAACGCTATTTAAATGGTAAAAATCGGTATATATATTTCCGGCCGATTTGAGGTATTTGGTGCACCAAACATGCAAATTCTCTCCGATTTTGATGCAATTCGGAAAATATCACCGCATTCGGACTAGAAAAAATTTTTGTCAAATTGTATTGAAATCAGTTCAGATTTGAATATAGTCCCATATATATTTTCGGCCGATTTGAGGTATTTGATGCACCAATCACACTACGTGTGTCCAATTTTAATGAAATTTGGAATATATGACGGAATTTGCAGTAGAAAAAAGTTTGCCAAATTATATTAGAATCAGTTCAGATTTGAATATAGCCCCCATATATATTTTCGCCCGATTTAAGGTATTTGGTTCATCAAACACGCAAATTCTGTCCGATTTTGATGCAATTTGGAAAATATCACCGAATTCGGACTAGAAATAAGTTTGCCAAATTGTATTGAAATCGGTTCAGATTTGGTTATAGCTCCCATATACATTTTCGCCCGATTTTAGGTATTTGGTACCCCAATTTTGCCATGTGTATCCAATTTTGATAAAAATTTAAGTGTATGACAGAAGTTGGACTAGAAATTTGGATATAGCTCTCATATATGTTCGCACGATTTTTGTTGTTGACGCACCAAAAACAAATTGGATAGACATTCTGATGAAATTTGGAAAATGTGACTCAATTTGGTCTAGAAAAGATTTCGCCAAATTATATTGAGGTCGCGGTGACGTAGGGTATCATATAGTCGGCCCCGCCCGACTTTGATTCTTTCCTTACTGGTTTTTTATTCTGAACTTTTTAGAAAGTACATTTAAAAACGTAGATCTATGCGACTACTGTCTTACAGGAAGGTTTTTACCCCTGAGAACAAAAAGGCCTAAATTAAAATCTCTCAAAAAAATTAACTGTTATATAGTGGCCATGCTTTGACATGCATAAAGTAAAATTTTTTGAATTAAAGTTTTTCTATATTTTGATATCACAAATTTAGAAATTACAACTACTTCGGTTGGAAAATGTGGTTCTTCCAAATACCCGTACCGTTCAAATAAAAAGTGGACTGCATTTAAAATGTGGGTCCCTTTTGATGTTTAGGGGTGCGATAAAGTATTTTCTGGTAACTAAAGGTATACGAACAGTACTTAAATTAAATATCAATAAAAATAGTACATTAAAATTTTCAGTGTCCACCATTTTCATTTTCATCATTGTTTATTTGTATATTATTACCTTTCCGCATACGATGTAGCGGGCATTTTGCTAGTAATACTATAAATGACCTTCGCCTTAACAAGGGAAAAATAAAAAAAAAATAAACAAGTAAAAAAGTATCAGTCGGCTTTGCCGACAGAGATATACCCTCAGCCTGTATACATATATTAAAACAATATTTTTCCAAAAAACCAAAAAACATATGTATTTAGGGGTTTTTAAAAATGTTGAGAATTTGAACCGACAAAAATGGTCATTAGGATTAGAGATCAAAAGTTTTGCGGAGGAGATACTAAAAGGAATGGATCTACATTGACCATTATGGAAGTGGATTTCCAGCCACTACATATGGTGCCATAGGGGGTTTTTACACCCTTCGGGATGTTTGCTCAAGAAGTATGGACTTGCCCCTAATGAAACTTGTACCGTCGTATGGAGGGCAGTGAATACAAGTTGGTAAAACAAAAATCAGAGCGTTTCTAGAGATGGCCCTAAACTGAACTTTTCCGAAATTTTGTGTGGGAGGTACCCGAAGGAGTGAGCCGATTGAATCTATATTGAAATATTATCTAAGTCTGGTACACAGATTTCGATGGGCAAAGTATGGACCAAATCGGTTACTCTCTTCAAGAGTTATCGTGCGCACAAATTTTCCGAACATTTTCGAACTTTTGTGGGGGAGGTACCGGGAGGAGAGGGCAAAATATTACGAAAGCCAAAATTTGAACCGAAACTGTTCATCCGTTTGAGAGTTATCGTGCGCTCCAGCCAGCCAGACGGACGGACATTGCTCAATCGACTTCAAATTGTCTGAAACACATTTCGTCCAAACATACTTATGGTCTAAAACGATTATTTCGATTAGGCACATTTTGCCCGTATGAAAGTGTAAAAAAAGTAGTGTAGTGGTTTGTGATGACAATTTCCCTGACATTCTTTTTCATTTACAAAAAAAAAAATTCTGATGAATTAGCTCGTCTCGAAAGAGAAAAGTAACAAAATTAAAGCATATGATCATCATCGTCTTAACATCTGTTTCAGAATCCGCAAAACCTTCCCTGGTGTAAGCATGTTTCATTTAAAGTTATTTAAGACGCACCGTACCTGACATTATTTTATAAGCCCAGCAAAATGTTCGATGCCAAAGATGATATTCAAGAATGGGTGCGAGTGAAATGGAATGTCATTTTTTCAGCATCTTCACTCATTCTTTTTACAAGAGCGTGACCTCCAAAAGATGCAATTCATTTTCAGATCCTAAGCATGTCATCTTTACTAACTCGATGGAATGGCATATTCAAAAATTCTTTGGCATGGCATCTATACCAATCCTTTGGCATGCCATCTTAACCAATTCCCAAGAATAGCATTTTCACTACACTTTGGCATGTCATTTTCACCAACCCTTTGGCATGCTGTATTGAAAAATGATTTTCATTTTTTTATTTTTTAATTCAAAGGAATTAATGAAATAACTATAATTTATTTATCATCATAAAGTTTACATCCATAATTGCAGTTTGTTCTCGTTGTCGTAACAGTAGTTAATATGTTTGTATTCTAATTTTTCTGCTTAATCTGACCCTGGGTCTATCAGTCGTAAGAATGTGGCTATTTTGCTATTTATATGGTTTGTAACCACAAAGCTGCAAACGTAAGTTTCTTGGCAGGATTGGTAGGGCAAAGGAAAAGGAGCAGTGTGTCGTGGGGGCCTGTGCTGTATGCTGGGAAAAGGAGCAGTGTGTCGTGGGGGCCTGTGCTGTATGCTGGGCAGATGTTTTCCACGGAGTCATCAGTACTTGCCCTATAGAAATTTTGACGGCTGCACCATCCCGAGCGTATTGACCCAAAACTACTCTGGTTTGTCCTGACAGCTGGCGCTTCTCAGCTGCGATAGATGGTGGATGTTCTCCAAGGACCGCAATCACACGATAACCGTTTACTGCATCTGCGACTGCATTCGTGTGAATGCTACTTAAACTTGGTTAAAAGGCTTGTTGATCTAGAGGTTCTCTCTTGTAACGTTAGACTTCTCTTTCTAGATTATGAGCACTGCTTGCTCTGAGTGAGTCCTCTGCTAATATGGAGATGGCCTTCAGCGCAGTTGTTGTGCTGCTTACGGATCCTATGCTAATGATCGGCAACTGGAAAGTTATTTCTGATGCTGGAAGAACTATAGCCACAAGGGTCCTTGCTACGGGCGACAAAAGCGAAATCGGTTTGTAAGATTCACCTTTGCTGGCATCCTTTTCGGGCTTCAGTAGCTGGCCTATTTTCCAGACTTCGGGAACGATGTGTTTGGCAAGCGACAGGTTGTAAATTTAAGTGAGAAACTTGACTTCCGGCCGTCCCAGCTGTTGCAGTCTAAACACGCTGCACGCAACAGAGTTTACTTCCTCCGCAACAGCTTTTGATTCATCTTACAAAAGGATTTTACTCCAACTGCAGATTACTATTTCGTGAATTTTATTTTACAACGTTTAGGGATCTACAAATCGACTTGTTGAGCAGGGTTCTCTAGAGCAGGCAAGGAAACTTTTAAAATTGGTCTGTTCCTTTACTTTTAAAAACGGTAATTGTTGCAAAAATGGTAAAAGTGGTGAACTGCTATCATATAAATTGTGTGCTTTTAAAAGTAAGGAAACACTTTGCGGGTAAAAACTGGTAACCTCAGGCACGTAAAGAACACGACTAATACCAAAGAGTGCAGTCCGACTCTACTTTTAGCTCAATGATTGCGACGGACTTCCTAGCATAATAAATCTTACATTGCTTTAAACGTACATATTTAGATAAATAAAAGAATATATACATGTGTAAAAATAAAAACACAAAATTCATCTCTATTGGATCGATGGAATGGGTTCAAATGCTAAGGAAAAGATCGGATCTATCACGACTTCCTTTGAATTGGTTCAAATGCTGATGAAACGATCGGATCTTTCACGACTTCCTTCGAATGGGTTCAAATGCTGATGAAAAGATCGGATCTTTCACGACTTCATTTGAACCAATGCAAAAGATCCAGTGAAATCATGGCATCTCATGGAACCACTTCCATAAAATTTTGCTGGGAGGAGGCGATACAGTAAGTGAATTGTCCCAATTTGAACTTCTATGGCTTTGTTCCTTTACGTTAATGTTTCTTCAAGTTTTACCAGTTTTACCATTTTTAACTCGGAAAGCATTCCTTAACCCCAAAAAGTAGTAACACTTGAAGCAAAATTTAAGAGAGAGAGCACTCCAAAATAGTTTTCTCTTTTACTACTTTCTGCTCGACAAATTTCGTGGTGTAAAAAGTGGAAAATCTGTCAAACTGCAGATTTGGCATTTATTTGACAAATAAGGCGAAAGAAAAAAAGAAAACACCGCGCATTGTCGAACCAAAATAAAAAGAAATAAAATAAATATAAATACTAAAAAATTTAAACCAGTGAAATAAAAAACAGTGAATCTATTTTGTTTGTTGTTATTTTTTAAGCAGCCATGTTTGTTTTTTTTGACGTTGCTGCCAGATCTACTATTTTTCCGTTCCTTTAATTTTGTGCAAATCTTGTTACCTGAGAGCAATTTTGACAGTTCTCTCTTTTGATACTTTTACTATTAAAAAAAGTAAAGGAACAAAGCTTATATCTCAAAAATAGTAAATAGTAAAATCTAAGAAAAAGTCGTAAAACCCAATTTTGTAGAGAATTTTCACTGCTGTAATATTTTCTTTAGTCCCATTACGATAGGACTTGCGGTTTCCAAGCAAAATCGTGAAACCTTAAAAAAACTATAAATGTGAACATTGACCGCGATTTATTTAAAAATTTCTCCGTCGATTTTTTTATTTAAAAATCCCTTCGGCGATTTTTTGTTTTTTTTTTATTTTTCTATCTATGAACATTGTCGATTCAGAATCTGCAAAATATTTCCCAGGTATAAGCACCTTTCATTTAAAGTTAGTTAAGGCGCACCGTGTCTCTCTTCTTTTCATAAATTGCACACTCATTCAACCAATTACAATTTCTGATATTATTGTTGTTATTGCACAGTTGGCTACGTTCAAAATTAAATTGAATTGAATAAAACAAATAGTCAGCATTTGCAAATAAAATCCAAAAAGCTAAGAATCATTTATCATAATATTTTGCAACAGATGTTGCATTCTGCGAAAAAAAAAACTCTTACGAGTAGAGGAAAAACACCTCAATTTCAATCATTGCATAAATTGGCGTTTTGGTTGGTTTTCTCAGATTGACCATTGTCAGAGGTGTGGTAAAACCCTAGAAACCCTAAAAATTACTCTGACAAATTTTTAACACTTTTTTAGTTTGACTTGAAATTGTTAGCTTTTACCATTACCATCCCATATGAATGTGCGTGTGTGTGTGTTTTTGGAGGGTGACTTTGTAGGTGTGTGAGTTATGCATTTTTATTGAAATTTTAAGGAGTTGCTGTATTGCTAGCAGGATTTTTTTTCTCTCGTTCGAGTACTCTGTTCAATTCAATTTTTTTCTTCTGTTTTGCCTTAAGCTTGACACTCTTTCACACGCACCCATGCAAAATCAATCAGAATATAGTTTGACGTCGTCCTTGTTTTTATACCCTCCACCATAACATGGAGGGTATAATTAATATTGTCATTCCGTTCGTAACACATCGAAATATTCATCAGATATCCTATAAAGTATGAATATACCTGATCAGGGCAAAATTCTAAGTCGATATAACCATGTCCGTCCGTCCGTCTGTTGAAATCAAGATACAGCTTGCAATTTTTAAGATAAAGCTTTATAATTTGGTATAGATGTTTCTTTTATTCCTAGGAAGTTTATTTATTTATTTGTTTGTTATCCCACACAACAACAACGAGTGTTATAAATTACAGTGTGGGTGTTTTACTTTTACAAAAGATATTAATGAATAATTATAAAGTAGCGTTAATAATCTAAGTTATAAAATGGGTTTAATTTTGATATTTGTTTTTATAGTTTGCAACAAGTTATAAAATGATTAATAATTAATACAATAAGAATTATAAATCCTGAATTACTAAGCATTTGAAGGCTGACAGAAAGGATAAAGATGTGGGTGTGTAATGAAATATCTTTGTTTAAATATCGGGAATAGCATGGTTTTGAACATTTTAGCATTGCCAATGACTTGAGTATTGGTTGGTAACTGGTTCCAAAGTTTGATTGAGTGTATAAAGAAATGACATTCAGAAAATTTGCCGCTATGTCATGGAATGATTAATTTTTTCCCTCTGTTAGATTGAGCGAAGCGCAAGTTGTCGTAAAGGCATCTTTGTGTCATGGTATAAACGATTTTGTGTAAGAATGATAGAACTTTGATTTTTAAAAGATTTTCAAATGATACATCAAATAGTTTTTGAGAATATGGCGTTATGTTGTCTTGTCGCCGAAGGCAAAACACGTATCTTACTATGGCATTATATGCTACTTTTAATCGTTTTTGGCTCTTTTTATCGCATGATGCGAATAACTCACATCCATATAACAGCTGGGGCACAAGATATGATTTTGCTAGCAGTGTTCTGATGTGCAGTGGTGTGAATATTTGAGTTACGTAGTGAGTTCGGAGCATTCCAAAAACTTTCTCCGTCGCTTTATTTATGTGGTTGTCCCAAGTCAAGCGATCATTAAAAGTAACACCAAGATTTTTGACTTCGTTGACGATGTTTATTTCTTGTTTGTTGAGGCATTTCCGTTATTGAGATTGAAGTCTTGCTTACTATCAAACATTTGGTTTTAGAGGGGTTGAGGAAAAGACCATTGTTACTTGCCCAGTCACGAACATGGCTCAAGTCTTCGTTCAAAAATTCAATGTTGGATGGAATGTTGGTTTTGCGGCAACTCATGTAAAGCTGCACATCATCGGCGTAAACGTGGAATCTGGAATGTAAAATGTGGTCTTGCAGATCTTGTAGGTACATTGAAAAAAACAAAGGTCCGAGAATTGAGCCTTGAGGGACCCCTGTTTTAAGATGCATTGCACGCGAAACATTATGGTTAGCCACGACTCGACAGATCTGCTAATACTTTCCGATACGTCCAGTAGAGCTGTGATACAGCTCTGATTAGCTTTAAAACCAGATTGCCGTTCAAACAGTAAGTTGTTGGCATGAACATAATTAGTAATTTGAGTGTGAATTATTTTCTCGAATACTTTGGAGAGGTATGGGAGAATAGCAATTTGTCTGTAATCTTTATTAGGCTTCATGACTGGGATGATCTTAGCATGCTTCCACATTTTAGGATATGTACATTTTGTAATTTTGGTGTTAAATATGTGTGTTACATGAGGTAGGATGAAGTGAAGAAGAAGTTTGAAAAATTTCGGGTGTATCTCGTCGAATCCCACAGCATTTGATTTTACTGCCATTGCAAATGGGCTAAATCCGTCCACTTTTTGATATAGGCCCCATTGAACGGCACCACCCCATTTTACACCGAAATGGCTGAAATGTGGGACTTAGTCTTCAATAGGGGTATACAACTTTCCCCCAGAACTTTGTCGGTATAGGTAAATGCCATCATAAATCCCCCATAAAACGGTACCTACCGATTTTCGGAATTTTCAAGGTTGTGGCCACAATAATCCACTAAAATGGCTGAAATTTAATATTAGATCTTCATTTGGGGTATAAAACTATCCATACGAAATTTTTCGGTATAGTTTCACTCCTTCATATAGCCTCCATATAACGGTTCCTCCGGATTTTCGGTATTTTGAAGTTTGTGGCATCAATATTCCACCGAAGTTGTTGAAATTTGGTATTTAGTGTTCACTTGGGGTACACAACTTTTCATATGAATTTTGTCGGTATAGGTCCACGCCTTCATATAGCCCCATAGAACAATAACTCCCGATGTTCGGTATTTTTAAGATTGTGGCTTCAATATTCCCCCGATATGGCTGAAATTTGGTACTTAGTGTTCGTTGGGGGTATAAAACTGTCCCCCAGAATTTTGTTGGTATAGGTTCACGTCTGCATATAGCCCCCATAAAATAGTGCTTCCCCATTTTTGGTATTTTGAAGGTTGTGACCACAATAACACTGTGCGACAACAAAAAAAATGACAAGGAAAACTGAGTAGAATATGAAAGTAGAGCTAAAAATATGACACGGCGTTTTTAACGTTTACGTCGGAAAGTAACCAATGTAAGCGGAACCATTTTTGCCCATTTCTAGTTTTTTTTCGAAATATTCGAGTTAACATATCTTGGAGTTCTTACATTTTAGGTATATAGGGTCTTTGGCAACTTTGCAGAGGGGGATGTGGGGAATATTTTTGTCAAAGGGGTCTTTTTGTCCTTTTTTCGAAAATCTTTCAAAAACTCCTTTAAAATGTGAATCCATGTATCCATCCATCCAAATCCATATATTCTACAAAATTGTTGGCCATAAAATGGTACTATAGGTCCACGTTTCGATATAGCCTGCATAGAACGGTACCTTCCGATTTTCGTAATTCTAAGGGTTGTGAAGTCAATATCCCACCGAAATGACAGAAATTCTTTATTTAGTCTTCCGTGGGGTTATACAATATTCCAGAAGATAATTATCAGCATAGGTCCACGTTTTCCTATATCCCCCATAGAAGCGTACCTCTTGATTTTCGGTATTTTGAAGGTTTACGGAAATATCGTAAGTTTGATATTATGTCTTCTTTGAGTCTAGAAACTTTCCGCCAGAAATTTCTTTCTATAGATCGAAGTTTTGATATAGCCCCCATAGAACTGTACCTCCCGAATTTCAGTATTTTGAAATTGCTGAAATTTGGTATTTAGTCCATATTTACATTAGGCTATTTTCCTTGCGGCAATTGTCAGTTTGATGTAGTGAGGAGTAAGACATATGGTAACCATTTGCCTCTCAACACCCTCTCTCACATCCAAACTGACAATTACCGCAAGGAAAATTGCCTAATATAAATATGGACTTAGTGTTCTTCGAAAGGAAACCAATAGTTCCATTTTACTTCAATACAACTCGTGGTGGAGGGTATAACAAGTTCAGCGCGGCCAAACTTAACGCTGTTCGTACTTGTTTCGTCTTCTTCTTGCTACTTACTGTTTCACTTCTTGCAGTGTGTGTGTGTGTGTGTGGCAAAAGCACACTCCATTTTCCATTCAACACTTAAGGCTGATTTGCTTCTCACTGAGATTGTATAGAATTTTACGAACAGCCATCCCGTCAGTCAGGCAAGCAAGCAGGCCACAACTGTATTAGATGATGCCGGAGAAACTGCATTTAAAGTGGTATGGAGATTGAAACCAATCAGACCATAAACTTGGCTTCAGGAAGGAAAAAAGCACAAGAAATGAAAGAAACCAAAAGAAGAAAAAATTGTGATAAGGTTTGTTAGTGATAGCTGAAAATGGGGAGGCTGTCGAATAGGATGTGTTTCTGTGTGTGTTAGTTCGTTTCTGTCGAACCTTGAGCAAATTGGTTGAACATATGGTACATGAGTAAGTGTTAACATGTACTATGGTTGCGAGTGGTAACACTGATATTAGACATTCATTTCACTTGATAGAAATAAATACTTATAAGTGCAGAATGGGATGCCCGGAGGGTACTTGACGAAGTTTAAGAGCGTTAAACGAGGATTTTGTAAAGGAAACTTCTTGAAAGACTATCCGTACATTTATGTTTCAAAGGCGATAAGGTCCATGAATGAGGAGATATGTAGGACACTCCAATCCTTCTTAAAAAAAAAAAACAGGGCATACCCTCTGGAGATTTTATTAAACGAAAATATGAAGCTTAACACGGTCCCAACAATTGGAAATTTCATAAGAAAAAATTCAAAAAAAAAAAACTTTCCGAATCTGCGACATATTGATTTTAAGTTTTTCGGTGGTTTAAATCCAAGAAACTACATTCCTCAATGTCCAATAAAATGTTTTGTCCACACCCCTCGCATCCTTGTTAACGTATTTAATACGTAGTTTCTTCCGTAACACTCACTTACTTGCTTCTTTCCTTGCTTGCTTATATCGAGTGTAATGTAAAGAATATATTTTAATATCGACATGACTTGCAGGCATATAATGACATGTTTATACATACATACATACATACATACATATTAAATCTGTACAAGCACTTATAAAGCTTACACCTATTGCCGTATGAGAACATAACATTTACAACTATCAAATAAAATAGATTGATATGTATATATATACATATATATATATACATATGAATACATACTTACTTAGCTGGCTTATTACAGAACATTTGTTCCATAAGCCGAACTAAGAAAAGATCTCCAATCCTCTCTGTTCGTTGCTGTATTTTCCTAATCTTGGATATGTATATTTCTGAGGTCTCGTTTCACTTGTTCGCTCAAACGCACAGTGGAAAAAAGTACCAATTTAGCGTGCCAAAAATAAAAGTCGATGTTTTATTGTATGTTTGTCCATAATTTGGATAAGAACAGCTCTACACCTTTTTCAGATGTAATTCGAATTATTTTAATTGTAATTCGAAAATTCTGTTTGTAATTCGTAACATTTAATTTGTAATTCGAGAATTCCATTTGTAATTCGAATTACTCCATTTGTAATTCGAATTATTCCATTTGAAATTTGAATTATTCCATTTGTAATTCGAATTATTCCATTTGTAATTCGAATGATTTCATGTGTAATTTCAAATATACCAGATACTATAGGGAGCAGACTTATGCACCTGTAATTGGAGCACACAGTCTTAGCTCAAGTTCCAATCGTCGGGTACGCGTTTTTCCTGCCAGATGGAGCTAACTAGCTGATGCATACACCTTATCAGCGTGTCGCCTCCGGTTTTGAACAGCTCGACTGGTAGGTCATCGGCTCCTGCTGCCTTATTATTCATCAGCCGGTTTATTGTTGTCTTTATCTAATTTTGGCCGGGTGGTATACATTCAATACCATCTTCTGGGATTGGATCTGTGGTATCTTAGTTGTCTTCGTTAGTATTGGATACTAGCAGTATGGAAAAATGCTCTTTCCATATCCCGAGCACACTATATGTATGAGTTACCAAATTACCTTACTGGTATCTACAGGAGGATGTACCTGTACCAAAGCCATCAGTTTGCTGCTTCACTCTTTGGTAGAATTTTCGGACTTCATTCTGGCTCCTGTACATCTCGATTTTTCACACTTCCGCTTTTCCATTCCTTTCTTTTTCCTGCGGAAAAGACATATCTCCTCTCTCCTTTTCTCCCGAAACCTCTCTCGTGCGCTACGCGTTGCTATAGCAACAGTATACTGATTGTAGAGTAGCAGAACTACACTCCTGGTCCTACCATGGGTTCCTTGGTGGAGGTCTATGGTATCCAAGTATGGATTTTTCGGCTGTTTGCATGGAGTGGGCAATATTTTGCCATTGTGTTGATATGTTATCGGGACGAGGAGTGCTTTCATTAAGCAATTGGGCCAGATGGGTGGAATATGCTGTGTCTATCTGTTGTGTTTGTAGCTTACCGATGTCCAACTTCCGCGTTGCATCTGTTCGTGCTTTATTTGCAACGTTTACGTACCTTTGCTGCAACAAGGTAGTGAACCGCGTTTATGTTTGCTCCTCGGAACGATCGTACATCCAACGCTCTCGATTAATGACTTCCAACTGTCACAACGTTATCAATTTGCTTTCTTGTTCTTTGATCTGGAGACGGCCAGGTGCCCTTATGAATATCGAGATGCTTAAATTTGGTACTGCTAACTACCATGCTTTTTGCGGCTGCAAAGTCTATCAGCCTCATACCATTGTCAGATGTTTCACAGTGGAGACTGAATTTCCCGACTGTTGGGGCAAAGATATTATCCTTTCCAGTTTTGGCATTAAAATCGCCTAGAATAATTTTTATGTCAAGGGCAGGGCAACGGTCATAAGATTCTTCTAAGCGCTCGTAAAATATATCTTTGGACTGTTCGCCCTTGTCTTCAGTTGGAGCATGAGCGCAAATAAAGCTGATGTTGAAGAATTTTGCTTTTAATCGAATTGCAGCGAGTCTTTCATTCACTGGGGTGAAGCTGCAGACCAGATGTTTTAACCTCCGATCAACTACAAATCCGCAACGAAACTCATGCGTTGTGTCATGGCAGCTATAATACAGTACGTCACTTTTAGGTGCTGTTGTGACGTCTTTCCCAATCAATCGTATTTCCTGTATGACAGTTAAATCGGCCTTGTACTTTTCAAGTACATCTGCCAGCGCGTAAACTGCACCTTCTCTATAAAGAGTGCGAATATTCCAGGTACAGATTCGCAGATCATGGTCCTTAAAACGTTTGCGGGGTTCGTCAACTTTAGAGGGGTTTGTTTTTCTTTTTTTTCGTTTTTTCACAGAAGGCTGCTTGTTCCAGGGGAGGGTTACTAACCCGACGCCCAAACCCAAGTTTTTAACATTCATATGGGTGAACGCGCGGCATATGTTAGCTCACTACCTTTAACGGGTGTTAAAGGCAGCATATGAATAGCACTCGTTACTGAGATTAAATGTTCCACGCATTTATTCCATAAGAACGACTAAAACTTAGGTTCAGGCGCGATTTAGTAACACACCCCTCAAAAACTTAAATAACAAAACAAATTAATAATAGTAGTGAACAGTACCAAATTTAAACATCTCGATGTTCGAAATGCGTTTGGGCTGCCGCAGACCAAGCTACCAGCAAACAGATTAATCATGTTGTGATAGACGGAAGTTAGACGTTCGAAGGATTCGAGGAACCAACATCGTGTAGGATCATCCCTTATTTATGGTAGTGAAGGTATGCATGTGTCTCAACGTGGCGGAAAATTTGCGATCTAAAACAGGGTGGCAACTATATTTCGAGAAACTGCAAACTAAGAATATTACAGAGCCTACTCCTCTCAATGAACCCACAAGAAATACAATACTCCTTATCTCCATAATGTAAAAGAAGAGTAACATTTACATTTGTACATAAAAAACACCATCTAACAAGTAAAAAAGTATCAGTCGGCTTTGCCGACAGAGATATACCCTCAGCCTATGTGAATTGAAACTTTCATCTACAGACAAATCGAACGTATGTAGGGTCTTTTCAGAATTTTGTGGCCCTTTGTGTGCATTTGAACTTGCCGACAAAAATGTTCAAAAGTGTTGCGGAGAAGGTACTTAACGGAATATGGAAGTGGATATTATTTTGGGAGTCATGTCTTTTCGATAGATATTGCGCCCACTAGTCATTTCAGCTGGACCACTATGTCAGGAAGCATGGACATGCCCACGAAAAATCTAATATCGCTGTAAAGAGGACCAGGAACATCGGTATACATTTCCAAAGTATCTTCGAACAGACCCCAAACTGCACTTAGATACATATGTGGACCGGTATGGTCCATTTTAAAAGTTAAACTAAATTTGGACAAAATATTAGGAGATCCAAAGTTTAGACCGAATTGATTGCCCCGTTCAAGAGATAACGTTCATACCATTTTAGTGACATTTTTTAATCATGAGAGGAAGTACCGGAAGTTGTGGTCCGGTGTTGCCCATCTTCGAACTGAAACTAAGTTTGAACAAATTATGAAGAAGGCCAAATTTTGTACCAAATCGTTTGATCAGTTCGAGAGTTATCGTGCTCTCTACCCACTACATATGATGCCATAGGGGTTTTTACACCTTTCGATGGACTTGCCCCTGAAAAAACTTTTACCGTCGTAATTGAGGCAGCAAATGCAAGTTGCTACTACGAAAATCAAAGTGTTCGAGAGCAGGTCTTATAGTGAATTAACCGAAATTTTGTGTGGTAGGTACCCTAAGGAGAGGACAAATATAGTCCTTATTGGAACCTGAGCTATATCTGTAGTGCGATTCTCTAACTCATTTTTTGAGTTACCGACAAAAATCGGTAACATTGAAACGCAAAATTATGAATGAAAAGTTCAAAAAAGGTTGACAACACTGTTGTCGGTAGAACTTTTCTATCAATGCCAGTTCCTCTTTTGTTTCTGACCTCTGACAGAGAGCTGCTCAATATTCTACTCAGGCATATGTGATCTATCTGGTTGCGAGTATTGCCGCTCGGTGATGTCCATGTGTATTTATGAATCTTCTTGTGGGGGAAGATGCCACCAATAACTAGGAAAAATGTTTGACACAGTTCTTTGAGACGCTCTCCGTTATTGTTATTTACTCCACATCCATGCTTTCCCATTGTTGATCGGGCATTCGTGTTGTCGCTCCCCATTTGTGCTTTAAAATCACCCATGAAAATTATTGATGTCTTATCTCCGAATTTCATAAAGTGTGGATGTTAGCTGTGCGTAGAATACATCTTTCACAGTGTCCTCAGCATCTTCTGCGAGCGCAAAGCACTGTTGTATCGTGACGTGTCTTACATTGCTCTTGAATCCATCCATTATCACATGGTTTCCGTGTCTGAAGCGACCCCTTACCGTTATTCGAAATTATGATTTCACGGCACCATTTTCTGTTTCACTTTTTCACCCATCGCTTTTACTCCATCTCATTTCGCTTATATACTACACGCAGAAAAATTTATGTTAGAAATATGTTTGGATCCAAACATTATATGTTTGGGACCGGTTGCAAACAAATATATGTTTGGATCCAAACATAATATGTTTGGGTCCAAACAAATATATGTTTGCAACATTTTGTAACATATCTCAATTTGATATGTTTGGGTAAAACATATTTTTTATGTTAGAACATTTTTTCATGGGTGGAGAGAGGACGTTTGTCAACGAGAGTAATAACAGTGCTCTCGCGGCTGTGGAATTCTGTTTTATAATGAAGAGTTGTGTGTATTGTATAATAGAAGACGTAGAAGCGAAGAAGGTGGCTTTGGTGGCATGTATGCGACAAACTCGTGTGTTTCTAGTTTTGTTGTTGTTAACCAACTTAGCAGGCGAAGAAGAAAAGAAGAAATGATATGAATTATATTTTTTTCTTTCTTCAGTGTTTTAGATGCCTTTGTAGAGTCAAGACGGTAAAGTGCGTGAATAAATCAGTGTTTTGTGTTTTCTTAAAGAAATTGTGCTTTTTAGTAAATTAAATGCCCAATACATTTTATAATTGAATCGGAAAGTTGAATGGAATTATTTTATTGGACAAGGAAGAAATCGCATTTAATATTGGTAATTACATACATACTTATGTATATTTGAAATAAGGCATATCCATATTTATTTAATACATTACATAATCATTTGATTCTAGATGCCGATTCCCCGCTGATGATTTCAACTATGAGGACAATTTGTTTTATTTCACAACTAAGGAGAAGCGTTCAACTACGTTTCTATATATTTTTCCTTTTTAAAAGTGTGACTATTTACAAATTATTTCAATAAGTTTTTCTTTTATTAAAGTGTGTTATGTATTTCTTTGGAATTTTGTATGTACCTATGTGTTTGCTGTTCTTTTGCCTTTCAATAAACAACCTCAACATTTGTGTGTATACTATAGAGATAGCCAGTGAATTCTTACTGAGAGCAAGTGAGCACACATTTCAAAGTGTTTTACATTGAATTTTACGCTCCCTTGCTCTCAGTAAGCGCCCACTGGTGCATGTGTTTGTTTTTTTTTGTGCCTTTTGGGTTTGTACTTTTTTGCACCCAAACATACAAAATGTTTGCACCCAAACATATAAAATGTTTGCACCCAAACATAAAATTGTTTCCACCCAAACATATCTTTGTTTGCACCCAAACATAAATATCTTTGCACCCAAACATATATATGTTTGCACCCAAACATATATTTGTTTGCAGACCCAAACATATATTATATTTGGGACTGTTGCAAACATATATATGCTTGCTACAAAATATGTTTGGGACATATGTTAGAGAGGCCGTTTTTTTTGCGTGTAGATGTCGATCTTATTCGATACCATTTTCTGTTCCAGTTGTGCAACCCTCGATGCTTCACGAAGATATCGTACATTCCATAGCGCAACGTTATTTACTTTGCTTTGTTTTAGTTTCGTAAATCATTTGAAATTCCAGCTAAGTAATCTGTCCTAGGGATGGAGCTGCCATCCATCGTTTCCTTGCTAATTTAGTGTTGCCATTACCGGGGGAGCTTAGTACTTTCCATTTTTCTTAAATACTACTTTCTAATTGTATCGATTACATTGTGTATTTGAACAGAGATCCACAAATGATGTCAAGTATGTTGTTGTTGCTGTTGAATAATTTTTTATAACTAATTTCATTATTTGAAATTATACATATCGTCACCATAAATGCCCGAAGACGTAACCCACAAAACCAAAACTTTACAGGAGAAGCAAAAAACGTTATAAAATTAAAAACTGTTTTATGAAATATTAATCTTATGACGGTGAGTATATGGGATATTATCGATCATATACGAAGGGGAATTAGTAGTGAAACCAAAACCGCTGAAGTGCTTAGTTTTGAGATCCTCCATTACAACAAAATCTGCAATATTATTCCATTTTCCGAAATGCCATTTCTTGAATAGCATCCTTGTTTTTGAACGTAGAAGCTTGACATTTTGCCAGAGCATGTATTTTAGCTTTATGTATCAGATTACGTCAAAAAACGAATTTCGATTTTCATGTCGGTTACGTCTTCGGGCATTTATGGGGACGATATACCACTACATACTTACGTAAATATGCATATAATCAATGTGAATTTATGTTTGAATTATATTATTGACTATTTTATAGTAAATTGTATTGACACAGTATTACTTTAAACACACACACACACACAGTACAATATGCATACTAGGCAGGGGCGATTTGAAAACCTTAATGGGCCCTTCGCGTTTCTGATTCCTGGGGTTGAACTGAGCAAAAAAGTCTACTGCACCATATGTCTAAGATGAAAATCGAGCCTCCCGATTTTGACTTTAAGTTTTTTATTGACGTTTTTTGGATATTTTGGCATATAACAGCCAAACCATTGAGATTTTCGATCCAACACAAAGACAAACATTGTAGCCAAGACAGTAATTGAAAACTTTTTAATACATCGCAAAAGCATTGGAACGCTCCTTCAGGCAGTTTTGGCCTTAAGAATGTGCAAACTTTTCGGAAAATGTCGATAAATGACATTGTGCTACAAAATTTTACCCGAAAAATATTCAAGTGTTCTGATGCAAAATTATATCGTGTTGGCATCCATGGACAACGACAATACCTTTATTTCGTTTGGGACACTTCGTTTTATTTTGTTATAACGGTAAAAGTAGTGAAAATCTGGGTTTCTTACATTTTCAAATTTAAACGGGCATATCATATTTTTTCCACAACAGATTTCTTTTGATCCTTCTTCCTTTTAAAGGGGTGAATAATGTCTTTTGAATAAGCTATTATTGTTTTAAATCGGTTAACAAATGGCTAAGTTATAGTGGTTTATGTCTGAAAACCCACACAAAAAACCTATAAAGGAATTTCTCAAAATTTTCAAAATAAATATTGAACAAAACAAAAAAACATTATATTTTTGAAAATTATGAGAAATTCCTTTATAGGTTTTTTGTGGGGGTTTTCAGACATAAACCTCTATAACTTAGCCATTTGTTAACCGATTTAAAACAATAATAGCTTATTCAAAAGACATTATTCACCCCTTTAAAAGGAAGAAGGATCAAAAGAAATCTGTTGTGGAAAAAATATGATATGCCCGTTTAAATTTGAAAATGTAAGAAACCCAGATTTTCACTACTTTTACCGTTATAACAAAATAAAACGAAGTGTCCCAAACGAAATAAAGGTATTGTCGTTGTCCATGGATGCCAACACGATATAATTTTGCATCAGAACACTTGAATATTTTTCGGGTAAAATTTTGTAGCACAATGTCATTTATCGACATTTTCCGAAAAGTTTGCACATTCTTAAGGCCAAAACTGCCTGAAGGAGCGTTCCAATGCTTTTGCGATGTATTAGAGAGTTTTCAATTACTGTCTTGGCTACAATGTTTGTCTTTGTGTTGGATCGAAAATCTCAATGGTTTGGCTGTTATATGCCAAAATATCCAAAAAACGTCAATAAAAAACTTAAAGTCAAAATCGGGAGGCTCGATTTTCACGGTAGATATATGGTCCAGTGGACTTTTTTGCTCAGTTCAATCCCAGGAATCAGAAACGCGAAGGGCTCATTAAGGTTTTTTTGCTTCCACACAAATCGCCCCACCCTAATGCATACATCTAAATTACACATGAATATGAATATATTTAAATTATTAAAGTGGAATTATTCAAATATCATATATGAGCTACTTCGTGAAAATCTACCATCAACACTTCTGATCTAATGAGTTTTAAAGCTTCAATTCCGTTCAACTCGAATGTTTGTCAAATGGAGAAATAATTACTTTCAAGCTATGAAGGAGAATGTTAAAAAATTAGGAGTATAACAATTATTTATATCTACTTGGTAATATCTCATATATGAACATACATACGTATGTGTATCGATAATTTCTGGCAATTAAGTAAACATATTGTAATTTCCCAATAATAATTCATTAACATTTGTTTAATTGTGATTGTCATAAAAACAAAGTAAATATTTACAAAACAATAATATTTAAATTATATAGTTCAAATCGAGGTCATTAAACAACAATATTAGTTTTATTTATATCCACTCAACTTTCGATCTGCTTTTAATGAGTTGAAACTTCATGTATGTATGTATGTAGGTAGGTATGTATGTATGGGTGTGTTTGTTTATTTTAATAATGGTAATTATGCGTGAGTTCTTTCATTCAGCTATTCATTGCAGCAAAGTAGTTCAAATTAATAAATACTATTAATTTTAAAAAAAATTGCTGACTTTATTAGGAAATAGATATGTTTTTGTAAATAGTGTGTGTTCTTATTGTTTATTTTATTCCAATAATTAGTTCCTTTGTAATTAAAGTTAAGTAAACTTAATTAAATCAATATTTATGAGATTCGAATACTTTTTAACTTAGACGCAAACCAAATCTCTTCATTACGGCTCGTTAGTAGCAGACGATGATATAAACATTATATAGTATGATGATGTAAACATTATATAGTAATACTAGCTGACCCGGTCCGCGTTGCTGGCCCGTTTTTAGTTTTCCGTGTAAACATTTATAACCCATCTACATATTCATATATCTACACCTTTTCAGATTCAATTCTAAACATTTTAGTTGTAATTCGAGAATTCCATTTTTAATTCGTAACATTTTATTTGTAATTCGATAATTGCATTTGTAATTCGAAACATTTCAATTGTAATTCGAATTATTCCATTTGTAATTCGAATTTATATATATCTAATTTGGATTATTATATTTGTAATTCAAATTATTCCATTTGTAATTCGACTTATTTTCTTGTAATTCGAACTATTTTATTTATAATCGGAATTATTCCATTTGTTCCTTTTTGTTCCTTTCCTTTTTATAAATAGAATAATTTTATAAATGGAATAATTCGAATTACAAATGGAACAATTTGAATTAAAAATATAATAGTCGAATTACAAATGGAATAATTTGAATTACAAATAGAATAATCGAATTACGAATGAAATGTTGCGATTTTCGAACCGAATTGACGTAACTATGCATTCCTCTTGAAACTTCATAAAATAAAATTTTTAGCAAAACTCTCATGTAATTGTATCTCCAGATTTAAGATAGAAAATTCTTTTAATTATACCCTCCACCATAAGATGAAGGATATGACTAACTTTTTCTTTCCCTTTCTAACACTTAGATTTTTTTATCGGAATAAAAATGAGCTAATGTAGCGATGTTCTTCAGCTGAAATCAAGATACAGCCCGCAATATTTAACATTGAACTTTGTAATAAATTTCTCCTAGGATGTTTGGTATTGGAAATGGGTTATACCGGTCCACGTTTTCATATAAACCCCATGGAACTGTACCACCCTATTTTCGGTATTCGCCATTAAATGGAATTTAGTCTTCCTTGGGGTATAAGCATTCCCATTCTGTGTCCAGTTTTTGATAAAGCATCCGATGTTGGAAATTTGCAAGATTTTAGCCAAATTATTAAACTGAAATGGCTATAATTTGTTTTGTTGGGGGTCGTAAATACTTCTGCAGAGTATTGTCGCTACAGGTCCACTTTTTGATAAAGCTCCCATAGAACGATACCTCATGAATTTCTATAGTAAATGTTTAGCCTAATTTTCCCACCGAAATGGTTGTTGTTGGTCTCCGTCGGGGGTCGTAAACATACCTGCAGAGGCTTGTCGGTATAATTCAACGTTCTGATATAGGTACCATAGAACAGTTTGGAGGTTTCCCACCGTCATGGCTACAATTTGGTATTTAGTCCCTACTTTCTGCATTAGCAGTAAGCAGAATAATAATGGGTTACTTCTTAAAATTTTTAAAAGGAAAAATTACATTGTGATTAGGTGTTCGACTGTAGTCCTTGGCAATATTTGGTTTTCTCCGTCATAATTGTTCGTAAAGAAGACATGCTCACCTAGGGACCTAGCTGACCCGGTTCCGCGTTGCTGGTCCGTCGTTTTGGATTTCCATGTAAGCATTAGTGATCTATTTATCTATCTTGACGATATGTCGATGTTTTGGTATAACCCTCATACAATGGTATCTCCAGGTGTAGAATAGAAAGTTACTTAAATTATAGCTTCCACCATACGATGTTTAAGGGTATAATTAACTTTGTGATTCTGTTTGCAACACATCGGAATATTCCTCGGAGAACCTATAAAGTATGTATAAATTTGTGATCAACATAAAAAAGAAGTCGATATAACGATATCCGTTTGTCTATGTGTTGAAATCAAGATACAGCTCGCGATATTTAACATAGAACTCTTCAAATTGGTAGAGAAGTTTATATTTATTACTCGTAGCATGTTTGGTATTGAAAAGTTATTATATCAGTCCACATTTTGATATAGCCGCCATACCACTGACCGCCCGATGTGCAGTATTTTTAAAGTTTAAACAGCATTATCTTACCGCATTTCTGTTATAAATTATTGACATAGGTCCACGTTTTGATAGAGCTACTCTAAAACGGTACCTCCCGAGTCTCGATATTTTGAAGGTTTAGTCTCGTAATCCCACAGAAATGGCTATTAAGTGTTCAGTGTGGGTATAAAATATAGAATATTCGGTACAGGTCCAGGTTTTGTAAATAGTCATCGCTAGATTACTAATTTCGGTATTTGTATGTGTATAGCCACATTATTCATACGAAATGGCTATAATTGGTACTTAGTCTCCCTTGTTCATTTCTGCAGAGAATTATTGGCATAGGTCCACGTTCTAATACATCTACCATAGGACTGTACCTCCCGAGTTTCAATATTTTGGAGTTCTTAGAGTCATTATTCCACCGAAAAGGCTACAATTTGGTGTTTAGTCTCCATTATGGGTATAAAACATTACCGGTAGAAGTTGTTATGTGGCCTCCATTGAACGACACCTGACGGTTCTCGGTATTTCCAAGGTTTTAGCGGCATTATTCAACATTATTTAGTATGTAGTCTCAAATATTTTAGCGGAGAAAATCAACGTTTCCATATAGCCCCCATAAAACGATACCTACCGATTTTTGGGGATTTTTTTTCAACCGAAATGTCTGAAACCTGATTTCAATATAATTTATGCTAGTAGGTAACGTCGTTTTTACTTGTTGTTAGCAAAGTGCTGTTCCATTGAGCACGTTATTTTTTACACTTTTAAACATGAAACATCGGTGATACATAAAAAATGACTTCAAAATGCTAGTTGAATTTATCTAGACTCTACTGTATTTCAAGCCCTTAAGTTAATGTTCACGGCGTGTTTGCTGCCCCCTTATTAAATTAGTGAATCTGATCCGAAAGAATAAAGTTTTTAAAAATGGGACGCAATCGCGATATTCTGATTCAAAAACCCCATTATTGACAGAGGCCACAATTACTATTGTTTTTACTAATAAGTCTAATAATCTCTGAGTTTCGCGATTTGTTTAAACCTGTTATGGGAGAGGTCCCCCATCCCCTCCATTTTCTGTATTCTACCACCTTATGAACCTGCACACACGGAAGTCTAATTTAGAACATCATGTCAGTCTTAAAGAATTTATATACATTTAGATAGATAATAGCATAGTTTACCCGTCGTTTTAGTGATCATTTCACATTTTTAGACGTTCCAGTTTTTTAACCATCTTTGAAATTACGTTTGGCCTGATTTCTCAATCAATTTTTGGAATTTCGATCACGCAGCATTTTACATTATCGAGGCTGTACTGTATTCCAAAATGTGGGGTTGATCGCGCTTTCCCACTTATTGAAGCCAGTGTTTATAGCGTTTGTGTAGTCACGCTTACTAAAATTAAGGATATTATCTATAATAATACATTTTGAAAAATTGGGCTGACCGCGATTTTCCACTTCCGAGATGACCATTCAGGATCGAGGCAGTATTTACCATAGTATTGCAAGCAATTTTTGAACAATACGTTCAAAAATATCCTTAATTTCACGTTTTCTTAAACAAATTTGTGGGGGAGTTACCCTGGTCACTCCACTGACCAGTATGAAAAATAGCTAAAAACTTATTCTCAGACCTAAAAACTCCACATACAAAATTTCATCGAATTCGGTCCATCCGTTTCGGAGGAGTTTAATTTCGAACATCATGGCAGACTCGAAGAATTTTATATATATATAGATGTTTGCTGATTGGTTTGAAACAACATATTCCAAAAAATGTTTGACACAACTTGCAGCTATTGTTACAAAATAAATGGAAACTTTACAGACATGGAAACAATATCTGACCGTGTGATACTGGCTCGATTCAAGAGCAATGTAAGACACGTCACCATAGTACAGTGCTATGCGAACGATGAATTCTACGCATAACTAACATTCAAACTTAATGAAATTCGGAGAGGAGACAACATAATTCTCATGGGTGACTTTAACGCAAAAATAGGGCGCGACAACACCAATGCCCGATCAACAATGGGAAAGCATGGATGTGGAGTTAAAAACAATAACGGAGAGCGCTTCATAGAATTGTGTCAAACATTTTAATTTTTCATTGGTGGCTCCATCTTCCCGCACAAGGAGGTTCATAAATACACACGGATATCACCGAGCGGCAATTCTCGCAACCAGATAGATCCCATGTATGTGAGTAGAAGATGGAGGAGCTCGCAGTCAGACATTGGTCACGAGCTCATTATAGGCGAAATCAAAATCAAATTGAAATGCCAAAGTAGAAACACCAGACACAGAAGGCGGAAACAACAACGCCTACAACAACTCAAAAACAACACAACCAGAAACACCCTAGCCATGGCAAAACGAAAAAAGTTACCAACAAACCAACACCACACATGGGAACAAATCACATCAACATACCATCATGTTGCGGAAAATACACTTAGCGTAGTCCAAAAACACAAAAAAATTTGGATATCAGACGACACTTGGAACCTAATTTCTCAAAGAGGTGAACTTAAGATGCAGTTGAATAACAACAATATCACAATACTATACTGCTCTCTTGTGATATTGTTGTTATTCAACTGCATCTTAAGCTAAACAAGTGAAGAGAGCTGCAGGAAAAGACAAAAGAAAGTTCCTAGAAGATCTTCAAAAACAGCCGAGGAAGCAGCAAGCCAGAATAACATGAGAAAGCTACACCGGACGTTAGATAGTCTCACAAATCGAAGGTGTACCAGGAACCAAGCAGTGAAAGATCGCAATGGTAGACTACTAACGAACAATGGTGAACAAATTCAAAAATGGAGAAAACATTTCGAAGAAATTAGCAACGTTAGAAACACCATCGAAAACAACGAAATGTACAATAGCAGTCCAACAGAAAATACGTTGAATATACGCTGTAACCCTCCCAAGTTCAATGAAATAAAAGAATGAAAGTAACAAATCAGCAGGAGATGATGGTTTACCGGCAGAAGCTTTACAGGCCGACGCTAGAACCGCAGCTGAATTACTACGACGTCATGGAAGAAAGGTATCATTGTAAAGTTACCCAAAAATGTCGACTTGAAAGACTGTAACAACTGGAGAGGAATAACCCTGCTCAACACCATATACAAGATACTAGTAGTTATAATACAAGGAAGAATTCAAAGTAGAAAACAATCTGAGAGATGAATAAGCTGGCTTCAGACCATGGGCGTAGCCAGGAATTGCTAGGGAATAACTAGCTGCCTAGATCCTACAAAACAGTTCATTTGTATGGAAAAAATTATAAATATTAGGAAAAAACTAGCATTTGCCTCCCCCTAGAACGACCAAAAAGCATTCCTGGCTACGCCCATGCTTCAGACCAAATAAAAGCTGTGTACACCAGGCCAACACACTACGGGTCATAATGGAAAAATCAAACGATCTGCCATATGGGAAGCATTGAGCAAAAAGGGAGTACCCCAGAAAATAATCCGAAGAATAAAAGCGATGTACGAGAATGCAGAACTCTCAGTTCTTCACAACGGAAACATAAGCCAACCATTCCTCACAAACGCGGGAGTAAATCAAGGATGCCTTCTGTCACCCCTACTGTTCACAATTGTACTGGATGATATAATGAACAAAGTCTGCTCTCAGAGAAGAGGCATGACACGGAGTCTACCACGACAACTCGTAGAATTAGACTATGCGAATGATATATGCCTTCTCTCTCACAAGATTTCCTACATGCAGTCAAAATTAGAAGACCTGGTGAGACTTGCTCGTAATGTTGGACTTGAGATTAACATCAAGAAAACAAAGGCCATGAGAATAAACAACACCAGTACAGAACACATCATTTTAAAAGGCCAAGCAATTGAATATGTCGATAGCTTATGTTATCTAGGAAGCACTGTAACAACGAATGGCGATACAGAAACGGACGTAATCAATATGCTAAATAAAGCGAGAGCAGCATTTGGGCGTCTGCAAGTTGTATGGAGAAGCACACATACATATATCCAGGAAAACCAAGCTTTAAATATTCGAAGCTTGTATAAAATCGATTCAACTATACGGCGGTTAAACCTGGATTGTATCGAACACCATCACGCAAAAGCTACAGGAATTCATAAACAAATGCCTCAATCATATGCAGGATATTCTGGCCCAACACCATAAGTAATGCCCTAGACAGACGGCAGGGTTAATTTGCATGAAGATCTGCTTTAATTTTAACTTGACAGACGACTGTTTCTGCATATACGAAACAGCTGATTGCTAGCAGTGTGACCAGATCTAAAAAGTCTTGCAGCTAAATCTGCTTTGAATTATGCTAAAAAATGCTAAAATAGATATTAAAATGCCAAAAAATAATGCTAAATTTAAAAACGTCGTTTTTAGTAATATATACCCTCCGCCACAATTTGGAAGCTAAACTAAGTTTGTTTTTCCGTTTAAAGCGCTTTAAAATAATCATTTGCGACCCTATAAAGTATATGTATTTTTGATCAGGGTATAATTCTTAGTCGATTTATGCATGTCAATCTGTGGTAATCACAAAAATTGAGATAGGACACTCTGGAAACATGCGTCATTTGTTTGCAGGCGAAGATGGACTATATTGGTCCATATAACGGTTCCAGCCGATTTCAGGTATTTTGCCGTTTTTGGCTGCGTTTTCAGGCCGAATTAGCTATGATTTGGTATTTAAGATTCCCAAAAAACTGATCCACCAAAAATTGTGAACATAGGGTCCCCCCTTTGGAATAGACCCCATATAACGTTACCACCCGATTTCTAGTATTGATTACAATTTATAATGGACAGACGGACGCACACACATCTCAAAATCGCTTTACCTCGTCGAGATATGAAGATTGGTATATCACATTGGAGGTCTACGAACGATATTTCGCGGTGTTACATGAATTTTTCCCAAAAGAAACTTATAATACCCTTTCCACATAGTGGTGTAGGGTATAATGATAGTCTAATTTTTGGTACCAAATGTGTTCATATCTACTCCTAACATGTTAAATTTCTCTTAAATAAATTTGCTATGGATTACTTCTTACTGTACTCTTTGAGAATGGCATCAAAAAGGAGAAAATTTAACGAGGTGAATTCAGTGCAAAAGTTAGGTGAAAGTAAAATATTTATTTCAAACTAAATGAACTCTATATTTACCAAACTTAATTTGAACATTGAAAAACAATGTATTAACATAATTTTTATTACAGTGCACAATGGTCCCAAAACCAAATTTTCTGGCCAAAACTATTTCAACGTCCATTTTGTATTGAAATTAATTATTATTTATAATAAATGTGTACAAACAGCTATTCTTACGTTTTATCGACTAAAATAACCAAAAACTGCCAAAATTTGTTGAACAGGGTAGTCCCGTTGTGTGGGGTCTAAACCAAAACATTGACCTATGTTAATAATTTGTGGTACGAAGGATTCATATCTTCCAAGAGGTCAAAATACCAAATTTCAGCCGAATCGGTCATAAAGTGTCGCTAAAATCCACAAATATTTATGTGGGGGGTATGACAAGAAATTGACATATTTTCAAAAAAATTATACATACTTGTTTTCTACACTCTGAAACCCTAAAATATGAATTTTAAGGAAAATCGGTTGATAGATGTGGGTATTATAGTTCTATTTCAATTGGGTACTACGTACAGTCACAACAGGTATTTACAAAAAATTCTCCCATCTTAAAATAGAAAAATCCACTTTATTTTAACTGTGGCAAATTTGAGCACGATTTGACTTCTGAATTTATTAGTACAGACCCCCTACTATCTTTCAAATTTGATTTGGAGGTGGACATATTTGGACATTTTTTAAAAGTTTAAGTATTTTTAAAAAAATAATTAAAAAATAATTTTTATTATATTTAAAAATATTGATTTATTACGCTAATTTTACAAATTTCATCGTTCTTTTTGTAAATATTATAAAAGTACGCATTAACAGCTTCCCGATTCATAATAACTTTGGTCTCACTTCTGTATATTTATGCAGCGACGCAATACAACAAAAATTGTATATTTTACAGCACAAAGTCTGTTTTATTTTTACATAGGAAAGTGTCAACTTTGGTACTGCGCCAATCAACGAATACTAACGTTATTTACAAAAACTAATTATTTTCAGATGACTTGATGTGTTTTTTATTATTCAGTGCAAAAAAAAATTAAAATTTCGAAACTTCAAAAATAGGGTTTTGGCCAAAAATTTCTTGATTGAAACCTATGTGCAGTGTTTTATTTAACTTGCTTTGGTGTGTGTTTAGTTCAAATCTGGTAACTCATTTTTAACACGGTTGCAGTTGACCAATCGAACTAAAACTTTGCACACTTTTCAGATTTGGATGACAATACACGAATATGAAATCAAAACCAATATTGGTCCATTTTTACACTGTTTTACAGTGATTTATCAAATTTGCTTTTCAAATTTGGTAACTAATTTTTCACACAGTTGCAGTTGACCAATCGAACTTAAAATTTGCACACATTTCAGATTTGGATGACAATACATGAATATGAAATCAAAACCAATATTGGTCCATTCTAACAGTGTTTTTACGGTGTCTAACTTAACCCCCTTTTCAAATCTGGTAACTGATTTTTTAAACGGTTGCAGTTGACCAATCGAAGTAAAACTTTGCACACTTTTCAGATTTGGATGACAATACATGAATATGAAATCAAAACCAATATTGGTCCATTTTTGCAGTGTTGTACAGTGTTCAATTTTACATGCTTTTCCAATTTGGTAACTCATTTTTATACCCTCAGCCTTTAGGCTAAAGAGGGTATTTACACTTTGATACGACCAAAAATGTGCCTCATCGAAATAATGGTTTTAGACCCCAAGTATGTTTGTACGATATCCGTTTCAGACAATTTTGAGTAGATCTAGCAATGTCCGTCCGTCTGTCTGTCTGTCTGTCTGTCTGTCTGTCGGTCTGTCTGGCTGGCTGGTGCGCACGATAACTCTCGAACGGATCAATCGATTCGGTTCAAATTTTGGGTATCAAAATATTTTGTCCATATTCGATTTAAGTTCGAAGATGGGCCATATAGGTCCACTCCTTCAAGTACCTCCCCCACAAATGTTCAAAAATTGTCTCAAAACTTGTGCGCACGATAACTCTTGCATGGAATAACCGATTTGGTCCATACTTTGCACATCGTGTAATTTCTACCAAACTTAGATGAGGTTCCAATATGGACTCAATCGGTCCACTCCTTCGGGTACCTCCCACACAAAATTTCGGAGAAGTTCAGTTTTGGACCTGGTCTCGAATCGCTTTGATTTTTGTTTACGCAAGTTGTATTCGCTGTCCTCTATACGACGCTGTAAGTTTCATTAGGGGCAAGTCCATACTTCCTGAGAAAATAGCCTGAAAGTTACAAAAAACCCTATAACACCGTATGTGTAGTGGTTGGAGCGCAATATAACTCTCGAACGGATCTGCCGATTCGGTCCAAAATTTGGCTTTCGTAATATTTTGTCCAAACTTAGTTCAAGTTCAAATATGGATTATATCGGTCCACTCCTTCCGGTACCTCCCCCACAAAAGTTCGAAAATGTTCGGAAAATTCGTGCGTCCGATAACTCTTGAAGGGAGTAACCGATTTGGTCCATACTTTGCACATTATGAAATTTCTACCAGACTTAGATGAGGTTTCAACATGGACTCAATCGGTAAAATCCTTCGAGTACCTCCCACACAAAATTTCGGAAAAGTTCAGTTTAGGACCTGCTCTCGAATCACCATGGTTTTTGTTGTAACATCTTGTATTCACTGTCCCCTATACGAAGGTACAAGTTTCCTCAGGGGCAAGTCCATACTTCCTGAAAAAATAGCCTGAAAGTTGAAAAACAAACCCTATGACACCATGTTTATGGGTGGAAGCGCAACATAATTCTCGAACGGGAATGCCGATTCCGGCCAAAATTTGGCCTTCCTAATATTGTTCCCAAACTTAGTTTAAGTTCGTAGATAAGCCATATCGGTTGGATAAGTTCACTTTAAATCCTGCTATTGAATCACTTTGATTTTTGTTAAAGCAACTTACATTCGCTGCCTCAATCACGATGGTAAAAGTTGTTTCAGGGGCAAGTCCATACTTCTTGAGAAAACAGCCCGTAGGGTGTAAAAACTCCCTATGGCACCCCCATGGTCTATGTCGGTCCATTCCTTTTAGTACTTTTTCCGCAAAATTTTTGAACTTTAATCCTAATCAACATTTTTGTCGGATCATACGACCAACATTTTGAAACCCCCCTAAATACATAAGTTTTTTTGTGAAAAAAGTGTTTCAATTTGCACAGGCTGAGGGTATATCTCTGTCGGCTCAGCTGACTGATACTTTCTTACTTGTTAACACAATTGTAATTGACCAAGCGGACTACAACTTTGCACACTTTTCAGATTTGGATGACAATACATGAATATGTAATCATAACCAATATTGGTCTATTTCTACACTGTTTTACAGTTTTTTTTTATCTAATTTGCTTTTTAAATCTGGTAACTCATTTTCCACACAGTTGCTGCTGACCAATCGAACTGAAACTGTGCAAACTTTTCAGATTTGGATGACAATACATGAATATGGGCCCAATTTTTCCTACAGTCCCCATATAGCGGTACCATCCGATTTCAGGTATTTTGAGGATTTTATCTTCATTTTTGCCCGAATTAGCTGTCGTTTGGCATTTACAATGATACAGACATTTCCCCCTTATAGCGGTACCACCCGATTTCAAGTATTATGAGGATTTTATCTTCATTTTGGGACCGAATCGGCTGTAACTTGGCATTTGGAGTCCCCAATGGTACAGAAACTTCTCCACCAAAAATTTTTGAAATAGGTCCAGGTTTTGATATAGCCTCCATATAGTGGTACCACCCGATTTCAAGTGTTTTAAGGAATTTATTTTCATTTTTAGCCAGAATTGGATGTAACTTCGCATTTGGAGTCCCCAATGGTACAGAAACTTCCCCACCAAAAATTATGGACATAAGTCCAGATTTTGGTACAGCCTTTATATAACGGTACTACACGATTTCAGGCATTTTAAAGTTTTTATCTAAATGTAATTTTGTTCTAAGTAGTAAAAAAAATAATATATATAATTGTTCCACAAACATCCCAGAAGGGACAAGGGAGACTTCTCTCATATCAATGAGTGCACCCCGATTCATATTAGCTCAATGATATGGGACCTACTGTTTATCGCCGAGTCCGAACGGCGTGTCTAAGACACCACTTTTGTAGAGAAGTTTTACATGGCTGAAATGCTCAGGAAATGTCGCCAACATTACTGACGGGTATTTTGCCACCGTTGAAAAGTGTTTCGATGTTGCCTGGCCGGGGAATCGAACCCACGACCTAATGTGTGCAAGGCGGGTGTGCATACCATTGCACCACGGTGGCACCCATAAAATGTAAAAAAATGTATTTACTAAAAAGTTTAAAATAAAATATAATTTAAAAAAAATAAGTTTCAGTGTTTTATTTAGAAATGCACTTAAAACTAGAAAATAATTTGTCGCTTAGCCTATAAATATGTTCTTTCTCATGATGGAATCTATCAAATAAAACGCTTGCATTTAAATTATAAATGGTGGCAAAATTAAACGGCAATCGTTTTATTTGAGAGATTCCATCATGAGAAAGGATATATTTATTGAGGCTAAGCTACAAATTATTTTCTAGTTTTAAGTGCATTTCTAAATAAAACACTGAAACTTAATTTTTTTAAATTATATTTTATACAGTTTTGTGTTTGTTAGTTTTTGGATTTATTATTGAATACGTGTGTTGACCGAAGGACTTTTGTAATGTCATTTCTTCAGTATAATTAAATTTCATGTAAAGTTTTAGTTTTGTTCCCCCTATTTCCCCCTAACGATTTTTTTAAAGACCAGTAGTAGTGTGAATGTTCTATTTTCAAAATATCAGCTGCATCTTTCCGCATCTTTGGAACTTGTTCCCAAAATACTGAGAATACCTTTCAGGGTGTACAGGTAATATATTTCAGCTTTTTAAATATATAGTAGAGACATTGTGCGGTTCAGTTAAATGAACGGTACGTCAAAATGTGATCCTCAATGTAAAACTTCGAAAATTCAGCCATTTTGATTGATTATTACGGATAGAACGCTAAAAATACCGAATATTGGGCGGTAACGATTTATTTAGACAACATCAAAGGGAGGACCTATATTAATAGAAAATTTTCTGGAGTTAACCTACCTCCAGGAACGATTAAGTGGCATTTCGGCCATTTCGAATTAATAATTTATATAAAACATTCGAAATTCCGAAAACCGGGCGGTACTATTATATGAGGAGTCTATCAAATCGTTAACCCAATTAAATTTTTTTTTTTGCAATAAGGTTTTCTAACACTTGGGAGTACCGTTAGCCACATTTTAGTCAATTTCATTGAAAGATGTGGTCAAGACCCCCCAATTGAATTTGTCATTCCGTTTGTAACACATCGAAATATTCATCGGAGACCCTATAAAGTATGCATATTCTTGATCAGGGTAAAATTCTAAGTCTTTGTAATTTGGAATAGAAGTTTCGATTACTCCTAGGATGTTTGGTATTGCAAATGGGCTAATCGGTCCACGTTTTGATATAGCCACCATAGAACGGTACCACCAGATTTTTGGTTTTTTTAAGGTTTTAGCTCCATTATCACACCGAAATGACTGAAATGTGGTATTTAGTCTACGTTGGGGGTACAAAATGTTCCACCAGAAATATTCAGGTAGAGGTCCACGCCTTAATATTGCCCTTACGGCACATCCCGAAACGCCACCGAAAATTATACACCGAAATGGCTGAAATTTGGTATTTAGTCTACGTTGGAGGTAAAAACCTTTCCGACTGATATAGCCCCCATGGAACGTTTCGATATGGCCCCCATGGAACGGTATCTTCCGATTTTCGTAATTCTGAGGGTTGTGATGTCAATATCCCACCGAAATCAATGAAATTTGTTATTTAGTCTTCTATGGGGTTAAAAAATTTTCCAGAAGAGAATCAGCAGTACACGTCCACGTCTTTCTATATACCACATAGAAGCGTACCTCTTGATTTTTGGTATTTTGAAGGTTTTACCCACATTATCTTACCGAACTATCGGAAGTTTGGTATTTAGTCTTCTTTAAGTCTAAAAGCTTTCCGCCAGAAATTTGTCGGTATAGATCGAAGTTTTGATATAGGTCCCATAATATGGTACCTCCCGAAGTTCGGTATTTTGAAATTGCTGACGGCGTTCTTACTTGTTTTATCTATATATCGACCTTTTTGTAGAAAATTAACTTATGTTGAAACTGAGGTATGGGGTACTGTAACTCGCGAACAGTTGTACTATACCATAACTTTTGAACGCATTTCTGTAAAATAAACTGTTTTAGCCCGATTCACCGATGGGTTTCTTAAAATAGTAATTTGTAAAAAAATAGGAAAAAATCGTTGAAGGAAACGAGTTTTTTAAAGTCAGTTTTCAATTAGTGGTATTGTAAATACAATGTAGAGTATAATGTTCAAAGTTTCTAATGTATGATTTGTATACCCTACACCACTATGTGGGGAGGGGTATTATAAGTTGGTTTTGGCAAAAAAGTTTGTAACGCATCGAAATAATGATGGTAGACCCATACTTATATATATATAAAAATGAATGTCTCGACGAGCTGAGTCGATCTGGCTATGTGTGTCCTTCCGTCAGTCCGTCCGTCCGTCCGTCCGTCTGTCCGTCTGTACGTCTGTCCATCTAAACCTTGTAATCACGCTACAGGTCGCAATTTTGATCGGATCGTCACGAAATTTTGGGTGTTGATGGGGGTCCCTGAGGGGAAGAAGCCTATTGATTTTGGTGATGGTCGGATAATATTTAGGGGTCGGAATGGGCAAAAAAATTATGTGGATAAAAGGACAAAGTTTTTTTCCAAAGCGAGTATCTCAGCTTCTATATGGGTATACCAAAAGCAGAACCTGACAATGAAAGTAGAAAATATCACCTTTCTAATGATGTAGAGTAGGTTCTTGTAGGTGATCAACCAACGAAGATATCACAATAGTCGCAAATAAACCCCAAATTTTCATGTTTGCGATTTTAGTTATAATGACGAATATCACAGCTTTGGCTGGGGACTTTCCAAAAGCAAAGCCTGACTATGAAAGTAGAAGATTCCACCTTTACAATGATGCAAACTAGGTTGGCGTAGGTGACCAAATAGCGGAGATATCACAATAGTCGGTAATTCATCCCATTTTTCCATTTTTTTGGAAATCACACTACAAGCCGCAATTTTGATCGGATCGTTACGAAATTTTGAGAGTTAATGGGGATCTCAAAGAGGAAGAAGCCTATTGATTTTGGTGAGGGTCGAATAATATTTAGGGGTCGGAATGGGCAAAAAAACTTATTTGGATAAAAAGTCAACGTTTTTTTCCAAAGCTAATATCTCAGCTTCTATAAGCGGTATACCAAAAGCAAAACCTGACAATGAAAGTAGAAAATATCACCTTTCTAACGATGTAAAATAGGTTCCTGTAGGTGATCAAACAACGAAGATATCACAATAGTCGCAAATAAACCCCAAATTTTCATGTTTGCGATTTTAGTTACAATTACGACTATCACAGCTTTGGCTGGAAACTTTCCAAAAGCAAAGCCTGACTATGAAAGTAGATGATTCCACCTTTACAATGATGCAAACTAGGTCGGCGTAGGTGACCAAATAGCGGAGATATCGCAATATTCGATAATACATCCCATTTTTCCATTTTTTTGGAAATCACGATACTGGGCGCAATTTTGATCGGATCATCACGAAATTTCGATGGTTAATGAGGGTCTCACAGAGGAAGAAGCCTATTGATTTTGATGATGGTCGAATAATATTTAGGGGTCGGAATGAGCAAAAACTTTATTTGGAGAAAAAGTCAATATATATAAAATATCACCTTTACAACAATGTAACGTAGGTTGTCGTAGGTGGTCTAACAACAAAGATATCGCAATAGTCGCTAATAAAACCCAACTTCTCATTTTTGCGATTTTAATAATAATGACGGATATCACACCTTTGGTTGGGGACCTTCTAAAAGCAAAGCCTGACTAAGAAAGTAGAAAATCCCATCTTTGAAATTATGCAAAGGTTTGCGTAGGTAGTCAAATAATAGAGATATCGCAATAGTCGTTAATGCATCCCTTTTTCCACTTTTTCTGCAATCACACTATAGGTTCTAATTTTGATCGGATCATCATGAAATTTTCTCACAGAGATAGAAGCCTATTGATGTTGGTGATGTCGACAGTAGTCAAATATAAAATTAAATATTAATTATTTTGGTTCAGTTCGCCTTAAGTCATTTGCTTTAAGGGCCAGATAGGTGAAAACTTTCGTATCTCCATAAAAGAAATGTTTTCGAGTGAAAAGATTATTCACAGAGGTAGTGGTGTAGGGTATCACATAGTCGGCCCCGTACCGACTATAGCCTTTTCTCACTTGTTTAATATAACCAATGCATCAATCTCAAACGGATGCTGACATTTTGAAGACTGAAAAATTGGGTTTTTTTGAATTTTTGCTCTAATCGGGACGCGCAACTGTACTCGTTTAAAAACTGATTATGAGATTGTAGTACTCGCGATTACGCATTTTTTGATGTATAACTCGGGCGTGTAGCCTTCAAAGGTTCACAACAATCTCAGCTTAAAGTCGAAATTTTTGTGCGTAAGTTTTTCTAAAAAAACAGTTTTTTTGGATTCAAAATTTACAAATGCCATTCGATTTCAGTGGAAACCCGCGTGAATCTAGTTTTTTTATGTTCTGAATCTAACAAGCTTTTGCGCGTCTAAATCCGTCCACTAGATCGGCGGATATGATACCCCTCAAATTTCAAAAATCTGCAAAAAATGTTTTTGAAAATATCGCGTATTTAGACGCGTTTTAGATGTGTTATTCCTACTTAGATAAATAGAGAAAAACGCATATTTAAAATGTGCGAAAACAGATATTGAAAAACGTTCGTGAATCCGGAGATATAATAGATTTCTTCTAAAAACTGAGTGCGATGCTACATCCACGGTTCTTGATGGATCGCATTGAAATGACATAGGATGATGTATTTTTTAATGGTAATCATTGAAATCGGATGCGCATAAAATGCAAATGTACTTCGTGGAAATTATGGACATTTCACTGTTTTTTGCACCCTAACATGCAGGTGATGCTACATCGTGGTCGCCAAATGGAATTTCACAAACTGTACACCAAATAAAAGGGATTGATTCGCTGTGTTGGAAAATCGGATGCGCATCATGTCATTTTCGCTATTACGCGGTTTATATGCGTTTTAAATGTTCTAATATTCAATATAACATTATTTTAATGTTATGCCACAATTGGAATTCCTTGTGATTTAATATAATGTTCTAAAAATATTCGCCAATAGGAAAACTATAAGCGAAAAATTTTTTGCAATGGAATATCTTCATTATTGCGTGAAATTTGGACGAAAATGACGAAGAACTCAAAAATTTTTTCTTCAACCTTTCCTATGTAACCATAAAAAAATAAAATTAGAATAACATGATTTTTATTTTTTCGTCATATTTTCTTTGTATTTTTTCAAATAACATGAATACTATAGCTCCAAACTTCACGACTTATGTTTCATTTTATTACTCACAATGTCTGGATGCTGCTATAATTTTTTTATATATATTTTTTGTAAGTATAAGCGCTATTGTTTCAAAAATGTGTTTGTAAATACGAGAAATTATTTAACAAATTTTATTTTTCGCGAATCCATTGAAGCTTTTCAATTTTTTTTCCTCATCGCAAAGGGTGCGAATTCAGTTAACGATAATAGGATATAACTGCTTACTATATAAAGCCGCGATTTTTTTAGAATTTTTTCTAATTAGCATAATTAAAACGGTCATATCTTTTGCGCGCAACGATCAAAGTTGGTAACGAAAACTGATTTGGAATGACGATTTCTTCATCTATGTACCGAAAAGCATAGATGTAGTATCAAATTTTCTTTTATTTTTTTTTTTTTTTTTTTGAAATGGAAAAGACGATTTTTGGCATTTCTGCTGATATATAAAAGAGCTTAGTGAGTGAGTGAGTGACTGAGTGAGTGACTGACATATCAACGCCCAGACGAAACCGCTGAAGCTAGAAAGCTGAAATTTTGAATGTGGGTTGCTGTCGGTGTGTAGGGGTGAGATAAGGCTGGGTTTTTGGAAATTCGACCTAGAAGGGTACGAAAAGTACTAAAAGGTACTAAATATGGTACCCTTTGTATTAGGCAAACGGGAAGAGCTAGAATATTGAAATTTGGAATGAGGGTAACTGATCGAGAGTTAGAAAGATGTACCAAAGGGTTTTTGGAAATTTGACCTATAAGTGTACGAAAAGTTACTAAATTTGGTACCAATTGTATATTTTGAGCGGATATAGCTACAATGTTCATATTTGGTATGGAAATCAAGGTTGGGAAGTGGTGATGATATAAGGAAATGATTTTTAGAGTTCGTACTTATGCGTACGAGAAGTACTAAATGGTACTTAATTTGGTACAATTTGGATTTGGGTGAACGGATAGAGCTAAAAACCTGAAATTTGGAATTTAGATTACCGTTGAAGTGTACGATTGAGATATGGGGGTAGTTTTGGAAATTCATACTTATGTGTACGAAAAGTACTTAATGGTACCAAATTTGGTACAATTTGGATTTAGATAGACATGGAAACCTGAAATTTAGAATTAAGATTACTGATGGAGTGAAGGATTGAGGTAGTTTTGGAAATTCTTACTTATGGCTACGAAAAGTAGTAAACGGTACTAAATTTGGTACAAATTGGATTTGGGTGAACGGATAGAGCTGGAATCCTGAAATTTGGAATTTAATTACTTTTGGAGTGTAGGATTGAGTTAGTCTTGGAAATTCGTACGGAAAGTACTAAATGGTACTAAATTTTGTACAATTTAAATTTAGTTGAACGGATAGATTTGGAATCCTGAAATTTCGAATTAAGGTTACTGATGGAGTGTAGGATTGAGGTATTTTTGGAAATTCATACTTATGGATACGGAAAGTACTAAATGTACTAAATTTGGTACAATTTATATTTGGGTGAACGGATAGAGTCGGAATCCTGAAATTTCGAATTAAGGTTACTGTTGGAGTGTAGGATCGAGGAAGTTTTGGAAATTCGTACTTATGGGTACGAAAAGTACTAAATTTGGTACAATTTGGATTTGGGGAACAAATAGAGCTGGGATCCTGAAATTTGGAAGTAAGATTACTGTTGGACTGTAGGATTGACTTAGTCTTGGAAATTTGTACTTATGGGTACGGAAAGTACTAAATGGTACTAAATTTGGTACAATATATATTTGGGTGAACGAATAGAGCTGGAATCCTGAAATTTCGAGTTAAGGTTACTGTTGGAGTGTGGGATTGAGGAAGTTTTAGAAATTCGTACATATGGGTACGAAAAGTAATAAATGGTACTAAATTTGGTATAATTTAGATTTGGGTGGACGGATAGAGGTGCAATCCTGAAATTCGCAATTACTGTTGGAGATAGTCATTGAAATTTGTACTTTCATACGAAAAGTATTAATGGTATTATGAATAGAGGTGGAATTCGGAAATTTGGAATTATAGCCGCTGTTGGTGTATAGGGTTGAGATATGGATGTGGTTGTGGATGTACGTACAATAAGTGTACGAAAATTCCTTAATGGCACAGAATTTGGTCCAAATTGTTATTGTCTAAAGTGGTAGAGCTGAAATTGTGAAATTCGGTATAAGTATAGCAGTTGACGCTTAGAGTGGAGATAGAGACGAAGTTTTGGAAATTCGTACTAATGTATATGGTAAATTTCAAATTTCTTTTGCAATTCCATTGGAAGAAATGTTAAAAAATTTTTTTCGAGCACATCCGCAATTTTTGGAACATAGATTAAGAAAAAAGTCTGTTCGCGTTCACAAAATTGGATGCTGCGCTGCAAAGTTATGGGGGGTTTTATTCCCTTATAAAGAAAAAATATTTAAAAATTCCATTTTTGCTGTAATAAGAAAATGTATATATAAAGCGTTAACAGCATTTAATATCTATCCGTAGATGCCTAAATATTTACTAAATTTATTTCTATTTTCGCGGAAAATCAAGCAATACTGAAAAAATCTTGGACTGAATTTAATTTATTCTAATTTAGAGTCCAAATAAAGCTGGAAAAAATAAATTAGAACTACGTACAGATTCTAGACAACACGTAGAAAAATATGAGACCAAAATTTTAAAGATAGGAAATATAACTGCCATATTACAGCAACAACAAAAGACGAAAACTTATTGTTGGAATATTATTTCAAAAATATATTTTTTTGTTCAATACGAAAAAAAGAAAAAAAATTTTTGGGAGTTATTCTACTACTTCGCTAAATTTCGATGCAAGGACTGACGGACTTTGCTGAAACTTCTTCAGGGAAAATGCGATGACAAACCCGAAAGTGTATTTGCTTACTTTGATAAACAATAGGATTATGAAATAGAAAGTAATATTGAAATTACAACCAAAGAAAAAACATAAAAGTTAATAAACGTATAATTCGCGAATTCGTTAAAATCAGTTAAGGCGCATCAATATGTAGCGATTTTTCCACTTTTCATTCAGTGGTCAAAGTGTGCCGTCAGCTGCATCTTACTGTTCAAAAAACCTTTATGTGGGTAAAAGTTGCGCGATGTACATAAGATTATAAGGCGCATCCGATTTCAGTGACCGCCTATAAAAATACGTCATTATAAAAAATTTTAAACAAATTCATCAAGAACCGCGGATGTGCTACCAAATTCTATTTTATATTAAAAAAGAATATTACTCCAGAATCTCGGTAATTTATGCCACACGGTTTTGGAATATAATATCATCGCGTATAAAGGATTCCATTTATGTAAAAATAACCAAAGAAAATCGCGGTTCAATGCGCGGAATCATGAAAATATAATTTTGCAGAATTTCCTAATTTCAAGGTATCTATAACCGCCGTTTTAGTGGATGGATTTGAAAGCGGAAGGGTTCATTAGATCCGGCGCGTAAAAAAAAACTAAAATCACGCGGGGTTCAAGGGTACCTAAGTCACAGTTGTAAATTTTGAAGCCAATAAATAGGTTTTTAAAGAAAATGTACGCACCAAAATTTCGACTTTGGACTCCTATTACTAGGGAGCTGTATGAAGCACATTCATGAGATATGCATCACGAGTTCTACAATCCAATAAATAGTTTGGGTAATTATCTGGTTGCGCCATCCAATTATAAGAAAAATTCAAAAAAACCCAGATTTCAAAACTTCAAAATGTCAGCATCGATTTTAGGGGGATGCAGTGTATATATCGAAAAGTCATACATTAGAACCAAGGGGTATTCTTCAATTCTTACTTTGATCTCAGGTCTAAATTTAATTTATTCATATTGTATAAAATATATTGACAGTTCGCGACTTATTAAATGGTGAACCTCAACTTCAACGATGGTGGAATTTCGAGTTGTTGTATGAGGGATTGTGTTGGTGTTTAGATACGGATTTTTTGAAATGCATACAAATTCTAAAATTAGACTGAGGGCTGGATGATTAATTGAGAAATACGAAATGTACTAAATGCAATTAAATTTGACGTTGAGTGTAGCAATGAAGATGGAATTATATCATTAGTGCGTGAAAAGTACAAAATTGCAATAAATTTGGTATTGGGCTAAGGAATAGAAGAGAAATTCTGATACATTATTAATTTGTCAGGTTCATTGTTAGAGGTGGTCGTACAATAAGTATTAAATAATACTAAATATTGAAGCACTGGTATTGGGTGATTCGATAAATAAAATTTGTTATGATGATAACTGTTGATATTTAAAAAAAAGGTTTTTTTAAATCCGCCTTTAAATGTATGAAAGCTTTCTACATGTTATACCATTGACATTGGGTGAACTAGTAGAGCTAAAACTGTAACATTTGAGCTATGGTCCTGGATTGTAAAAATTGCACTGAATAATGTACTATTGTTTCTAGGTTAACACGAATACGGTTTCTAAATAATGTACTGAAATCAAAAAGTCAAACGTACATTTTCAAAAAAATTGTTTTTATCTTTGCTGTCTATTCTAAACGTTATAGTAATTCATTTGAAAAGGTAGATCTATGCGGCTAATGTTTTACAAGAAGGTTTTTACATCCTGAGAAAAAAGGCCTAAAATAAAATGTCTCAAAAATTAACTGTTATATAGGGTAACATCTTCTGAATAATGATTTTCTACATTTTGATATCACAAATTCCAAAATTCGGTTGGAAAATGTGGATAAAATTTTCAAAATACCCATACCTTTCTAATAAAACATGGACTGGAATTTAAAATGTGGGCCGCTGTTGAAGTGTTGAGGTATTTTTTTGAAATTCGAACAAAACGTATACGAGCAGTACTTTAAAGAAATTAAATATCAATTCAAATAGGTATTAGTACATCAACATTTTCGGTTTTCTCCATATTAAATATTGTTTATTTGTATATTATCCCTTTTCCGCTTACGAAGTAGCGGGCATTTTGCTAGTTTGTATAAAATTTTTAGAAATTGATTCTGTAGTTGTTTGTAGGTATCTTTAATTTGGCTTGCTTGTTTGAAGGGACCACTTAGCAAATGCTTGTAAAATGTATCGAACGGAGTGCCTTTACCACGACTCCCTTGAACTGCATTTGGATGCAATTTAAATGTGAGAAATGGATGTCAATCGTTGGATCGCATCCAAATGCTGTTAAAATGTAAGTAATTGGAGTGCCTTTATCACTGTTAAAATGTGAGGAAAGGATATAATTCGTTAGATCGCATCCGAATGTGGTTAAAATGTCGGGAATGGAGTGCCCTTTTCACGACTCCGTTTGAACTGCATTAAAACACGCCGTGAAAGAACTAGTCTACATTGCACTACTTCCAATTTGTTTTGCTGGGCAGTTTTGTAGTCAGCTAATTTTCCTTGTCCTCATAGCATTCTCTTCAACATATTTAAACAATTGAGGGGGTTATCCTCTTAAAACCGCTACCCGCAAATAGTCCTTCAAAAATGTTGATATAGTTGAAATTCACTTAAGAATACAGAAGTAATCGCAAATTTGCACAGTTCAAGGCGTGGATTTTTGCAGTACATTTTTCATCCACTTATAGATATTTGGGCTGCTCATTATCGTTCCTGCATTCAGGCGAAACACTGACTGTAGACACGTTAATTGTCCACATTGGATACTCATCAACACCTCTAAACACTTTAGGATTTATTTCCTCTTGAATACCCTTAAAACCCCATGAGAACTCATCAATTTCCTTCATAGATTTCTTCAAAAAAACTTTATCGTGTTCAAATCAACTTTACCATATAAAATTAATCCCAAACAGCTTATAATCCAGTGTGTTTTTATTCTAACTTCCAGATTGTTAAGAGTGTAATTGCTTAACTTCAAAATTTCAATGAATGTGTTCCTGTGTGTGTTCTTTGAGATTGACAGAAGGAAACAGTGAAAGTTGGCCGGAAGCAGGGAAAGAAAAGAAAAACATAAAAACAAATACGTGTACAAATTTAATTACAGCTCAGGAAAGATAACAACGGCAGTTGATGTTACTTTCTGCCACTAATTCAGACCAACTAGGAGCTGTTGTAATTAAAACAGCTCCATATTGTCGTCATATTCTTAGTCGTATTTAGCCATGATGACTGCTTTACTGGTGTTTTTGTTGTTCTGGTTGTTGTTACTCGAAGTTGATTGAAAAATTAAATGAATTTTTTAAACTAATTTGCAATATCATTTAAATTTCTTAATCGTGCTACCAGAAGACAGCGTTACAGCGAGACATCCAAATGGCAAAGGGAACAGGAAATAACGAAAAGCCAAGGCAAGGCGAAATGCAGAAATGACAAGAAAATATGAAGAAGATGGAACAAAACTTACAACAAACATTTCATATTCCAAAGGAAATGGCAAAACATTTGCCGTGGAAAACTATGCTGAAGCTGCTGTTTGGCTTTTTATTGTTGTTGCTAATGTTGAATAATAATAAATGATTTCAGTTATGAAACTGAAAAAACTTTGAATGGAATTACAGAACAAACAAACAACGAAGGAGAAAACCTAATAATACCATGAACTATATATACAACTCCAAAAACCAAAGTTGAAGTTCTTGTAGGAAACGTATGTCAGTCTCTATGGCAAAAAAAGGATTCTGGGAAACCGGAAAGGGTACCAACTGGCTGAAAGAGGAAACACGAGTTTTTATAAATATTAGATTTATATGTTGGCCTAGTATTTTATATTGAAGTGAAATACAAGCGAATAGATTGAATTAAATTTAAGTTAAGATTGAATGACAGGAGGTGGTGACCAGATGTCTTTAAATAATTTATTGAAGGTAAAGACCAGTCAAAACAATACCCCAATGGATGTTTCGATAAGTTGCAACCAGAAATCTACTGAATTTAGTTAAGTAGGTTTGGGAGGGCAGTTGTAACGGTGTCGTGTGAGCGTATACAGAATACGGGGCAAATGTTTTGCAGGTTATTATCAATCCTTACCCTATAGGAATTTAGACGACTACACCATCCCAAACGTAGTGGAGCCAAAATTACTCAGGTTTGTGGTGACAGCTGACATTCTTCAGCTGCGATAAATGGGCCATGTACTCAGAGAACCTCACTCGTACGATAGCTGTCTATGGAATCTGCGACTGCATCTGCATGCTATTCAAACTTGCTCCATAGCCTTGCTGCTTTAGAGGTTATCTCTTGTATTGTTTGACTCCTCTCTCTCTAGATTATAAAGAATCCTCCTGGCACACCTGACTGGGAGGAGTACTACGCACCATTAGGTGATTAGTTGACACCCACATTAACACTTGACCACCAACCGATGCCTCCTCATTAGAGATGGGCCAACATTTTTATGCAAATTCACGCACAAACACGGCGTTTTTGGAGAAGGCACGAACACGCACGCTCACGCACGAAATTACAAAAAAAAATTTATTTGTTCAAAAAATATTCATATGTACTTCTAATTTTTCTTTTCTTATTTAATTTCTTTTCTTATTTAAAAACATTATTTTGTCCAAGTTAGAACTCAAAAGTACGTCTTTCGTTGAGAATATTTCCAGACGTCATAGACTAATGAACATACAGACGACGGATTACTCAATTTTCCGCGTTCTAGCCTCATGTAGTCTTTTGTATTTTTTGGCATTTTATATTGAGTTTTTTTACCACACTCAATTCGAACATACTCCGTTAGAGCATTCCGACGTCTATGTCTTCATTAGTCTATGCAGACGTGGAAAAAATCTCTCGCTCGTTGCTGAGCTGACGGGTATAGCCAAAAATTTCCTGGCTAATTGTTTTAAATATTTTAGATTAGACTGTTTCCAAAAGTTTAAAACATAAGTCTAGCTAGATACGGCACTCGATAATATGTATCAATTTCTGTATCAATTGGAGACTTTTTCGTTTTTCGTCTTTTTGCAATTTTTATCCAAAAACTCTGAAAATTTGTGTAAATGTGGCATTGTAATTTCCTGCTCATCCATATAGACTAATAAAAGAGTAATGTGATTGACTTACAGACTGACTGATTGATTCATCAACGCCCATACGAGACGGCTGAAGCTAGAAACTTGAAATTTTGGGTCCGAAGGTGTCAGATAAGGATGGGTTTTTTGAAATTCGAACTAGAACGGTACGATAAGTACTAAAAGGTACTAAATATTGTACCCTTTGTATTAGGCGAACCGGTAGAGCTAAAATTGTGAAATTTGGAATGAGGGTCACTGATGGAGAGATAGAAAGATATACCAGAGGATTTTTGGAAATTCGACCCATAAGTGTACTAAAAGTTACTAAATTTAGTACCAGTTGTATAAATTGAAAGGATATAGCTAGAATCTTGAAATTTGTTATGGGAATCAAGGTTGGGAAGTAGCGTTGATATTAGGAAATGGTTTGGGAAATTTTTACTTATGTTTGGTTGAACGGATAGTGCTGGAAACTTGAAATTTGGAACTAATATTGCTGTTGGAGTGTAGAATAGATGTAATTGTAGGTGTTTGAGGTAGTTTTGGAAATTCGTACTAATGTATACGAAAAGTACTAGATTGTACTAAATTTGGTACAAATTGGATTTGGGTGAACGCCAAGAGCAGAGACCTAAAATTTGGAACTAATATTGCTGTTAGAGTGTAGGATAGATATAGTTGTAGTTTTTGAGGTAGTTTTGAAAATTCGTACTTATGTATACGAAAAGTACTAAAATTGGTACAAATTTGATTTGGATCAACGGATAAAGCTGGAATCTTAAAATTTGGAATTATAATTAATCTACAGCATTGACATATAGGGGTACGTTTAGAAATTCGTACTTATGTGTACTAAATGGTATTAAATTTGGTACAATTGGGCTGGAACCCTGAAATTTGAAATTATGATTGCTGTTGGAGTGTAGGATAGATGTATGGAGTTACTTTCAGAAATTCGTGTGTACGGTAAGTACTAAATGGTACTAAATTTGGTAAAAAATGGGTTTGGGTGAACGGATAGAGCTGAATTCCTTAAACCTGGAACAAAGATTGCTGTTAGAGTGAAGGATTTGGATAGTTTTGGGAATTCCTACGTATGTGCACGAAAAGTACTAAATTTGGTACAATTTGGAATTGGGTAAAAGATTTAAACTGGTATCCTGGAACTTGAAATTAAGATTACTGTTGGAGTATAGGATAAAGACATGGAAATAGTTTTGAAAATTCCCACTTATGAGTACGAAAAGTACTAAATTTGGTCCAATTTAGATTTGGAAGAACGGATAGAGCTTGAATCCTGAAATTTGGAATTAAGATTACTGTTGGAGTGTAAAATTGGGATATGGAGGTAGTGTTGGAAATTCGTACTTATGTGTACTAAATGGTACTAAATTTGGTACAACTTGGAAGAAAGGATAAAACTGGAATTCTGATATTAGAGTCACTGCTGGTGCGTAGGGTTAATATAAGGATTATGACATTTGGAATAAATGTCACTGTTGATGTGTTTGGTATTAATACGAAGGTATTGGAATTCGAGCCTTACAGAAACTCGTAATAAGTGCACGAAAAGTTTTAATTTTATACCATTAGTATTAAACGCATTTTACACTTGCACTTAAAACAGGTGTTTTGGGAGTTTACGTAATTTTTTGACAGATATTTTATGGAATTGACAAGTTAAATGATGCAAGTTTTATAAAACATATTAAGTGTGGAATGAGTTTTAGGCAGGTTATAAATCGAATTTTACAATTTGAACATTTTTTTCATATTTTACTTTATAAATGCCCAAAATATGAACGGGGTACATAAAAAATCCGTTTGCATCCTTCTATCTCTTAATGTGAACTTTTCGCTAACGAAGTAGCGGGCACATGCTATTAGACGTTTTCATGCTATTAACGTTTTTTGGGCAGTCAATCAGTTTTTCCAATTCTGGAATAGGATGTTTTTCAATAACATCATCCATAACAGATAATACTATCAGATAAACATCTGATTTGCAAAGAGAGTATATTGCGTTAACACTGTGAGTAGTTTTTGTATTTGCTTATCTCATGACCAATACAAATGGCAAACAAACGTCATCCTTTTTCACTCATACTCTGGCCTCTCCAGAAGCAAATAATTTTAGGAATATTTTGGTCAGTTTTATATTCTTGTTTAATTTTCGTGTTTAGTATGGTCTCTTGCACGACTTCTAAAGGGAGACAAAAATTTAGCACGATCGTGTCACATAGTGCAGATCGTGTTTAGTCGAGTCGTGCAAAACCGTGTCGAACAAAAAAACACGATCACGCACGGCCAAAAATGTATTCCGGCACGACACGCACAAACACGTCGTTTTTCGAGAAGGCACGAACACGCACTACTCACGGCACTACACGCGCCCGCCTCTACTCCTCATGTCATCAGGGGGATCATCTGCATGAGGAAAAGAAGATTCTTTCAGTACGGCAACACAATGTCATGTTCTCGTTGCAGTACTGGTTAAAAAATATATTTTTCCAATTTTATATATACTTAAGCCTACTATATGAATAGTCAAAACTAATTTTTCAAAATTTTTTTGGAAAAGTGTTTTTTTGGCCAAAAATAAAAAAACTGAATGTCAAATTTTTGGTGCAAATCTGACAGTTATAAGATGGAGCTTTTTAAAAAGATATTAGCTATTGCTTTATTCTAAAACGATCTTCTTAACACTTTCGGTGCTTCTTTTTTGTTTTTGGTCTGCAAAATATATTTTTCCAATTTTATATATGCTTAAGCCCACTATATGAATAATCAAAACTAATTTTTTTGGAAAAGTGGTTTTTTGGATACTATGCCATATGGCACAGAATGTATTTAAAGGAAAAAAACTAAAATATTCATGTTTTTAATTAAATTTCATCCTATAGAAGACCAGGAGGCCTTATAAAAGAGGAAGAGGTCTTCTTTTAGACGAGCAGGACGTCTTCTCATAGAAGAACAGAAGGTCCTCTCATAGCAGGGCAAGATGTCTTCTCATAGAAGAGCAGAGGGTCTTCTTATACAAGAGCAGGAGATCTAGCAGGAGGTCTTCTTATAAAAGAGCAGGACGTCTTCTCTTAGAAGAGCAGAAGATCCTCTCGTAGAAGGGCAGGTGGCCTTCTCATAGTGTGCTGGGGGAACTTTTTATAGAAAAACTCATAGAAGAGCAAGAGACCTTCTTATAAAAAAAAACCTAGAAGACCTAGGGTCTTCTTATGGAAGATTTGAGGCCTTCTTATGCAAGAACTGAGGCCTTCTTATAGAAAAACAGAAGAACTTCTTATAGAAGACCTGAATGTCTTCTTATAGCAGATCTGAAGGACTCCTTATAGAACACCTGAATGTCTTTCTATAGAAGGGCTGGAGGCCATCTTGTAGAAGACGTGGGGGCCATCTTATAGAAGATCTGGAGGACTTATTTTAGAAAATCTGCTCAAATTGTTATACATGATCTGGATGTTTTCTTATGGTAGATCTAGAGGTCTTCTTATGGTAGATCTGGTGGTCTTCTTATAGAAGACCTGGAGGTCTACTTATACAAGATCTAGAGGTCTTCTTATAGATGATCTAGGGGTTTTACTATAGATGATCTGGGAGTCAAACAAAGTGAAACATTCCCGTTGGAAAAAATCTATGCCATATGGCATAGTATGAAATATAAAAAATCTGGCAGCTCTATTGAACTATATTTCGGATCTTTTTTTGTTTTACTTATTATGGCAATGATTGTCTACTAAATTAATAACAAAAATTTAACAAAAAAAAAATATTTTTTGTTAATAAAATATATAAAATTATAAGATGGTATTTTCATGCAAATTGTATGTCGAACGAGGAGCACTCGCCCTTTGAGACATAACAATGTATAGGGTCCACCAATCAAAAAATTTTGTCGATTTATTTTTGATAACACTTCAGAGAAAAGTACAAAATTATTAAAACGGGCTTCAAAAACTGGCTAGCTATATGGCATAGAATCACCGAAAGGGTTAAGTATAGCCCCAAAAGTCGAAACATTTGAGTAAAATTTTTTGTAGTGAGTACAACATACAACATTCAAGTAAATATATTCAAAATATCGCGAAACTAATACCTATTGCAAAATATTATAATGCATTCTGAAGGAGGAGGTAACAGCATATTTTATTTAAAAATAGTGTTTTATCGTGCTGCGGAATTCCCGTTAGCTGTATGTTTTCTTAGTGTATTTTGTAATGGCAATTCGATCATATACTTAACACGGTGCTCCTGAACCAACTTTAAATGGAAGGTGCTTACACCTGGGAAGTTTTTGGGGATTCTGAAACCACAATGTCCATAGATGAGAAAAATCAATAAACAATAAGTAAATGGCGGTCAAAGTTCACACTTGCGGTTTCCAAGCAAAATCGTGAAAAAAAAAAACTGAAAAAAACCCTAAAAACCTATTACCCAGTCAGGGCTGTACGGCGCATTACCCATCAATTCCACGTTTTGTCCGGTCAAACAGGTGCTGGTTTGAATCGATGTATGAGAGTACGCATTGTCATGATGAAGAACGATTCTTTAAGGCAGTGATTTGTGAACTCTCCGAGACAAACCCAAAAGAAAGGATGTATTGCCAGCTGAAGCTATTTGTCAAACCGGGCAATCTGAAGGATATATCTAGCGAACTATGCCAAAATGTAGAGCTATGAAGATGCTCAGTAAGCGCTCTAACCCTCTGGACGTTATTTACCGAATGTTACAACTCATGATGAGCATTAAAGTCCCCCTAGATCAGGCTGCTATGACCTTCCAGCGGGCTATTGTTGGACCTATAACGTGGGGTACACGGTGAACAGAATGGTGAAACGGAAAAGATAGTCCCCCACTCCATTTCTGGTGCGATCCTTAGTGAGTACGTTGTAACCATCATAACGCTGCACAGTGTTGCCGCTTCCATACAAATGTGGACAAAAATAGAAGGCGTTGACCTAGGTTGATGAATTTTGGCACAAGTACTTATGAGGTCACAGGAATGAAAAATATTAACATACCGGTTCAGATTTGGATATAGCCCCCATATATATCTTTCCCCGATTTTGCTATAACTCGGGCAATTTTAATCGAATAGCATTCAAATTTAATATGTAATATGTTATTAGGCTCCTGAGAAGTTTCACCGATTTTCGTACAAATCGGTTCAGGTCTATATATATCCTATATATATCTTTCCCCGATTTTGCTATAAACCGCTCAATTTTTGATGAATAGTCTTCAAATTTAACATGGGGCGTTTCCCCAGGCCCTTGTTCAGTTTTACCGATTTTGATTTGATTTCGCAAAAATCGGTACAGATTCAGATATAGCCTCCATATATATCTTTCACCGATTTTGCTATAAATCGGTCAATTTTTGAAAAATAACCTTCAAATTTAACATGGGTTGCTTTTCTTAGGACTGTGCCCTCATAAGTACTTATGCAAACATTCATCAACCTAGGTCAAAGGTAAAACTGAACAGGTGCCTGAGGAATCCCATGTTAAATTTCAAGGATATTCATCAAAAATTGAGCGAATTATAGCAAAATCGGGGAAAGATATATATAGAGGCTATATCCAAATCTGAACCGATTTTTGCTGAAATCGGTGAAACTACTCAGGAGCCTAAGAAAATATCGCATATTAAATTTGAAGGCTATTCGATTAAAACTGACCGAGTTATAGCAAAATCGGGGAAAGATATATATATAGGGGCTATATCTAAATCTGAACCGATTGTTCCAAAAATCGGTGTAGCTACTCAGAGGCCTAAGAAAATAACACATACTAAATTTGAAGGCTATTCCATCAAAATTGAACGAGTTGTAGCAAAATCGGGAAAAGATATATATGGGGGCTATATAAAATCTGAACCGATATATCTCAGAAGGTTGCAGGTATGGGCACAATGTTTTTACACCTTTTGATTTGGAAGAGATGTCCAATTAATGGAAAACAGGAGCCAAGGTGGCAATAGGTGGCAATCAAAAGATCTGCTCTACTAAATATTAAGAATTTTGAATTTTTTTATCAAATTTAAATTTTGATTTCTTGATAACGGTACATTGCCCATGTGCAGTTAATGTCAACTTTTTGTACTAAAACGTTATATTTATAGCCCACTCATCAAATCCCCATCCAAAACTTTTAGTATTATCAACAAAATTTTCAGAAAATGTTGTTTTAAATGTCGTCTAATTTTCATATGATTATCGCCTTAGATTACCTGGGAAATATTTTTCATATTTAAAGAGCTATGACTTCATTATGGATTCACATATCGACAAAATTCTTTCAGATTCCTTGTATCGGATGTGTTTACTTTAAGAAAACAAAATAAACATATGTAAAAGTTAACATCACATTTTTTGATTTTTGTCCACGCGGCAACACTGTGAGCTGTAAGCTGCAGTTATTGTGGAATTTGGTTTTCTACATCACAGCGACCACTATATTATTTTTACTCATTTCGCCGAAGTTTGATTGTGGTGTATATGGATGTGAAAAAATCGAGCACGTCCGGAGCAGTCATTCTGGGATAGGCTGCTCCCAATACAGAAAAAAGATACAAATACAGACAAATGTACACTGAGGTGGCAGCCGCTGGTCGAAACGCCGGTGCTCCTTAGGCCGCCTAAAAGGACGTTCTTTACATCGTCTACGAAGACGCCTTAATGTTATTTATAAAGACGGCTTACAGCTGTCAATAAAAAAACTGACTGACTGATAATCAACGCCCAGGCCAAACGTCTGAAGCAAGAATTCGAAATATAAATGTACGAAAAGTACTAAAATGTACTAAATTTGGTACCATTTCGTATTTTGTAAACGCATAAAGCTTGTAATTTGGAGTAAGAATCAAGGATGAGAAGTTCGGTTGATATAAGGAGGCGTTTTTGAAAAGGTACTTAATTTGGTACGACTTGGATTTGAGCGAAAGAATAGAGCTGGAAACCTGAAAATTGAAATTAGTTTAGGAAGTTCGCACTTACGTGTACTAAGTGGTACTAAATTTGATACAATTTGATACAGCTGAAATCCGGAAATTTGGTCATCTGTAAAGACACACTTTAGGTTGTCTATAAATGAGCACTTGTCAATAAGGACTCCCCTTAGATCGTCTATGAAGACGCCCTTTAAATCGTCTACCAAGACGCCCTTTAGGTCGTCTATAAAGACGTATTTAAAGTCATCGTCCTTTAGGTCGTATGCCTGTAGCACGTTTATAACGACCCCTTTAGCACGTTTATAAAGACGCATTTAGTGCGTTTATTAAGATGCCCTCATGTCGTTTATAAAAACGCGCTTTAGGTTGTCTATAAAGACGCCTATTAGGTCGTCTAAAAAACGTATTTAAGGTCGTCTATAAAAACGTCCTTTAGGTCGTATATAAAGACGCCCTTTAGGTCTTCTATTTATTATGTTTTTAAAGACGCGGTTTAGTACGTTCATAAAGACGCCCCTTTGGTCGTTTGTAAAGATGCCCTTTAGGCCGTCTAAAAGGACGTCCTTTACATCGTCTACGAAGACGCCTTAATGTCATTTATAAAGACGACTTACAGTTATCAATAAAACAAACAATTTATGTCGTATTATAAAAAAGTTGAGTAATGATGGCTAACTGACTGACTGATAATCAACACCCAAGCCCAACGGCTTAAACTAGAATTCGAAATATAAATGTACGAAAAGTACTAAAATGTACTAAATTTGGTACCATTTCGTATTTTGTAAACGCATAAAGCTTGTAATTTGGAGTAAGAATCAAGGATGACAAGTTCGGTTGATATAAGAAGGCGTTTTTGAAAGGGTAGATTTGTGTACCAAAATTATGAAATGGTACTAAATTTGGTACGACTTGGTTTTGGGCGAACGGATAGTGCTGGAAACCTGAAATTTGAAATTAAAATTGCTTTTGGTGTGTAGAATTGCGATATGGTGGTTTCGGAAGTTCTCACTTACGTGTACTATATGGTACTAAATTTGTTACAATTTTGATTGTGGTGAATGGATACAGCTGAAATCCGAAAATTGATTGAGATATGGAGGTAGGTTTAGAAATTCGTACTTATGGACACGAAAGGCACTAAATGGTACTAAATTTGGTACAATTTCGATTTGGTTGAACTGAAAATGCTGAATCCTGATATTAGGAATTAAGATTACCGTTGCGGTGTAGCATTAAGGTAGTTTTAGAAACTCATACTTCTGTGAACGAAAAGTACTAAACGGTACTAAATTTGGTACAATATGTACCAACATATTTGAATAAACCAATAGAGCTAAAATCCAGAAATTTGAAATTAAGCTTACTTTTGGACCGTAGGATTGAGGTAGTTTTGCAAATTCATACTTCTTTGTAGGAAAAGTACTAAATGGTACTAAATTTGGTACAATATCGATTTGAGTGAACCAATAGAGCTGAAATCCTTTAATTTGGAATTAGGTTTATTTTTGGAGTGTACGATTGAGGTAGTTTTGGAAATTCGTACTTATGGTCACGAAAAGTGCTAAATTTGGATTGAGGTAGTTTTATTAGTTCGTACTATTTGCATCTGAGTGAATGGATAGAGCTGGATCCTGCAATTTGAAATTAAAATTACTGTTAGAGAGTGGAGTTGGAATGTGTTATTATAGTCGCTGTTGGCGTATAGAGTTGAGATATGGATATGGTTATGGAAATACGTACCATAAGTATGTATACGAAAAGTACTAAGTAAATCTAATATTGGGTATACGGGTAGAGTTAGAATTGTACATTTTGTATTTTGTATTGTTTTGGAAATACGAATTATGAGGATACGAGGTGTACATAAATGGAACGAAATTTGGTATTCATAATAGGATAGAGCTAGATGTACGTACTATAAGTATACGAACATAGCAAATGCTACTAAATTTCGTGTAGGGCGTAGGGAGATGTAATCCCTATTTATACCGTCAGCCTTTAGGCTAAAGAGGGTATTTACACTTTGATACGACCAAAAATGTGCCTCATCGAAATAATGGTTTTAGACCCCAAGTATGTTTGTACGATATCCGTTTCAGACAATTTTGAGTAGATCTAGCAATGTCCGTCCGTCTGTCTGTCTGTCTGGCTGGTGCGCACGATAACTCTCGAACGGATCAATCGATTCGGTTCAAAATTTGGGTATCGAAATATTTTGTCCAGATTTGATTTAAGTTCGAAGATGGGTTATATCGGTCCACTCCTTCCGTTACCTCCCCCACAAATGTTCAAAAATTGTCGCAAAACTTGTGCGCACAATAAGTCTTGAAGGGAATAACCGATTTGGTCCATACTTTGCACATCGTGTAATTTCTACCAAACTTAGATGAGGTTCCAATATGGACTCAATCGGTTCACTCCTTCGGGTACCTCCCACACAAAATTTCGGAAAAGTTCAGTTTAGGACATGGTCTCGAATCGCTTTGATTTTTGTTTACGCAAGTTGTATTCACTGTCCTCTATACGACTCTGTAAGTTTCATTAGGGGTAAGTCCATACTTCCTGAGAAACTAGCCTGAAAGTTACAAAAAACCCTATGACACCGTGTGTAGTGGTTGGAGCGCAAGATAACTTTCGAACGGATCTGCCGATTCTGTCCAAAATTTGTCTTTCGTAATATTTTGTCCAAACTTAGTTCAAGTTCAAAGATGGATAATATCGGTCCACTCCTTCCGGTATTTCCAAAAATGTTCGGAAAAATTGTGCAAACGATAACTCTTGATGAGTGTGACCGATTTGGTCCATACTTTACACATTCTCGTAATATCTACCAGATACAGATCAGGTTCGAATGTGGACTATATTTCGACGCCTTCAAACAATAGTATGCTACGTCGACTTAGCATGTTTTCAAGTTCTTTACATTTTTATACCCTCAGCCTTTAGGCTAAAGAGGGTATTTACACTTTGATGCGACCAAAAATGTGCCTCATCGAAATAATGGTTTTAGACCCCAAGTATGTTTGTACGATATCCGTTTCAGACAATTTTGAGTAGATCTAGCAATGTCCGTCCGTCTGCCTGTCTGTCTGGCTGGCTGGTGCGCACGATAACTCTCGAACGGATCAATCGATTCGGTTCAAATTTTGGGTATCGAAATATTTTGTCCAGATTCGATTTATGTTCGAAAATTAGCCATATAGGTCCACTCCTTCAGGTACCTCCACCAAGATAACTCAAAACATAGTTTAAGTTCGAAGATGGGCTATATCGGTCCACTCCTTCAGGTACCTCCCCCACAAAACTTCAAAAATGTTCTGAAAAATTTTGCGCAAGATAACTCTTGAAGGGAGTGACCGATGTAATCAATACCTTGCACATCCTAATATATCTAACAGATATAGATCAGGTTCGAATATGGACTATATTTGTCTACTCCTTCTGGTACGTCTCACACAAAATTTCGGATAAGTTCACTTTAAGACCTGCTCTCGAATCACTTTGATTTTTGTTGGAGCGATTTGCATTCGCTAACTCCATTACGACGGTAAAAGTTTTTTCAGGGGCAGGTCCATTATTCTTGGGAAAACAGCCCGAAAGGTGTAAAAAACCCTATGTCACCATATGTGGCGGTCGGAGAGCACGATAACTCTCGAACTGTTCAACCGATTTGGTCCAACATTTGGTCTTCGTCATATTATATCCATACTTAGTTTCATGGGCAATACCGGTCCACAACTTTCGGTACTTCTCCCCAATATTTAAAAAATGTCACTAAATTGCTAGGGCGATATCACTTGAATGGGGCAACCAATTTGGTCCAAACTTAGGATCTCCTAATATGTTATCAAAATTTAGTTTAACTTCTAAAATGGCCCATATCGGTCCTCCCTAAGGGTACCTGCCCTACAAAAGTTCAACATTTGTGTCTTAGTGCAGTTAATTCCTAATCCACATTTCGACACCTCCAAATAATAGTATGCTAAGTCTAAAAAGTGAGTTTTGCAGGAGAAGCTCTCAAAGTGTGGAAATTTTTTTGAACTTCAGTACTATGCTAAGTCAATATTTGTTTATAACTTCTGTTCGGATTGACCGATCATTACCAAAATTTGACAGAATTTAAGTTAAAGGACGTTCGACACCTCCAAATAACAGTTTGCTAATTCTGAACAGTGAGTTTTGCAGGACAAGCTCTAAAAGTTTGGAAATTTCTTTGACCTTCAGAACTATGCTAAGTAAATATTTGTTTATAACTTCTGTTCGGATTGTCCGATTATTACCAAAATTTGACAGAATTTAAGTTAAAGGACGTTAAATATAAAAATGTAAAGAACTTGAAAACATGCTAAGTCGACTTAGCATACTATTGTTTGGAGTCGTCGATTTTTGTCGGCAAGTTCAAATGTCCAAAAAGGACCACAAAATTCTGAAGAGACCTTAAATACATTCGATCTGTCCGGATGTGAAAGTTTCGCTTCACATTGGCTGAGGGTATATATCTGCCGGCAAAGCCGACTGACACTTTTTTACTTGTTTTGCTTTAGATTCACTGTTGGTGTGTAGGGTTGAAAAATGGAGGTGATTTAAGAAATGCTTTCTAAAAGGACACGAGCAGGATCTGGTATTTAAAGTCGCACTTTTGGAAATTCTAAATAATGTGCAACGGAATTTAGCGAACGGATAAAACAATAAATATAGAATTTAAAATTTGGGTCACTGTTGATTTAATATACCGGCGGAAATTCGAGCTAAAGGGGTGCGAACAGTACTTATAGTGAAATTAAATATCAATTAATATAGTGATTTTTCAATGTCCACCATTTCCATATTAAATATTGCTTATTTGTAATTTATCTTTTCCTTCCCTCAAATAAGGTAGCGGACACTTTGCTAGTGTCATGTATAAAGAAGCCATTTATGTCGCCTCTAAAGACGCTATAACGTCGCTCTATTAAGACGCCGCACAGTGGCGCCGCTTCCTTGTAAACATGGACAAAAATAAAAGGAGTTGACCTAGATTGATGAATTTTTGTACAATTACTTTTGACGGCGTAGGAAATTCCAAGTTTGGTCCATATTGGTTCAGATTTGGATATAGCCCCCATATATATATATATTTCCCGATTTTCCTATAACTCGGTTAATTTTAATTGGATAGCCTTCAAATTTAATATGCTCTATTTTCTTAGACCACTGATCAGTTTTACCGATTTTTGAAAAAACAAAATCTGTTCAGATTTGGATATAGCCGTCATATATATCTTTCCCCGATTTTGCTATAACTCGGTCAATTTTAATTGAATAGCCCGTAAATTTAATATGAGATATTTTCTTAAGTCCCTGATGAGTTTTACCGATTTTAACTGTAATCGGTTCAGATTTGGATATAGCGGCTATATCCAGATTTCGATATAATTTTTCACATTCATTTGTAGACCAAACTCCGTCAGATAGTCCAAATTTCATCAAAATCGGACAAATATAGGGTGTTTCGTGCATCAAATACATCAAATCTGCCTAAATAATATATGAGAGCTATATTCAAATCTGAACCGATTTCGATATAATTTGGCACACTTATTTCTAGACTAAATTCCGTCGCACATTCCAAATTTCATTGACATCGGAAATGCCAAATGCCTTAAATCGGGCGAAGATATAAATGGGGGCTATATCCAAATCTGAACCGATTTTTACCAAAATAAATAGCGTTCGTCCTTTTGCCAAAAAACTATCTTCCCCAATTTTCATGCGAATCGGACAATATATTTACAAAAATACATGGACAGACGGACAGACAGACGGACATGCGTAAATCGACTCAGAAAGTGATTCTATGTATATCCCTAAAAGGAACTATGGGTCTATCTCGTTTCCTTTTGCATGTTACAAACTAATGCACAAAGACAGGGGTATACCACAAGGTGGTGAGATTTTGATCCAAAAACTCTGATAATTAGTGTAAATGTGGCATTGTAATTTCCTGCTCATCATATGTTCTCACTTTGTATGTCAAGTAACATTGCTTTTACATTAGCTAATAAAAAATCATATTCTTATAGGTCATTTAGATATGACTTCATTAGCCAGATTTAGTGCATTATTAGGTTTCATTTGCTAAATCCGGTCAAAATCTACCAGATTTCCCACACAAAAATAAATCCGCGTATTGGGTGGATTTATTTTAAATCCGGCATAAATCCTCGTATACAATTCTGTTTTTTGCAACATGTTGCTAGAAAATACAAAAAGTTGCAAGCTGGGACAAGAAACAAGGTAGATTCATCGGTGAATTGCCATTACAAAAATAATTTAAAATGTCAAAATTTGTAAACGATACGAAAAAACTTAATTTGATTTGATATACAAATTTGATTTGATACCAAGACAAATATTTGCAATGTTTAAACGATAAAATAATTCTTTATTTGCTCATTAGTTAGCATTAGTATCATAATAAGCTAACATTTTCAATATTAAACAATAAATTTGTAATTTGCGGTATGGTTTTTGAGACGAGTTCAATTTACAACAACTTCTTCTGACGTTTCAAATTTGATCGGATGGGCTGATGGTAATTGTGCAATGAACAAAAATCAGCTGATTGAAATTTAAATCCTCGAAAAGGTATATCTAAATGCAATGAGATTTCTACTGGATTTATTAAATCCAGATAAGGATTTATGGCTAGTCTAAATGAGCTGTTAAACGGCGGAAATAAAAACGCCCCTGTAAGATGTGTCATTGTTGGTACAAAGCGTTTAAGCAATAGGTTTGTCCTTTTACGTACTGAACTTTACTGAACATTGTTTCTTCAGTAATGTTTAGCAACATTTCAATTATACAATTGTCAAAACTTTACTGAAGAAAAAATGTTCAGTAAAGTTCAGTACGTAAAAAGACAAACCAAATGATTGTTTAGTTTTAGCTTTCAAATCTTTCAATTGAGCAGACTTTCAAACGTTTTTTGGACCAAAGGGCAAAAATGTGCATAGTAGGGTACTTTTCCGAGAATATTTTATGAAAACGCAATAGAAGTTCTAGCAATGAAAACTTTAAGTCAGATATACGATCCAACTCATGCTTTTGTAGCAAATTACTCTTACAGCCAATTTCTGTATGTCGAAAGAAGAATGTGTGCGAATGAAACACGTCCAAACTCTTGTATGTTTTTCAATTTTTTTTTTGTTTTGAAGAAAAGCAAATGTAAAATTATTTCGAAAACTAAAGTTTGGGCGTGTTTCATTCGCACACATTCTTCATTCGACATACAGAAACAGGCTGTTAATCTGACTCTGAACTTGGTATATGCTCTCAAGTATGTATGTTGAATTCCAACGTGTTCTTATATTTTGTTTTAACATTTTCGACAATTTGTTGTTTAGCTCCGAGTGTTTAAAATATTTCACAACGTTTTTTGGGCAGTCAATCAGTTTTCTCAATTCGGGAAGAGGATGTTTTTCAATAACATCAACCATAACAAATAATACAGTCAGATAAACATCTGATTTGCAAAGAGAGTATATTGAGTTAACCCTCATAGTCGTTTTTGTACTTGCTTCTCTCATGAACAAAACAAACGGCAAACAAACATCATCCTTTTTCACTCATACTCTGGCATCTCCATAACAAAACGGCAAAAAGTACCAGACTGCAAAAACGAAGCAAATAATTTTATAAATATTTTGGTCATTTTCTTGTTCGATGTTCGTGTTTAGTAAGGTATCTTGCACGACTTCTAAAGGGAGACCAAAAATTTAGCACGATCGTGTCACATAGTGCAGATCGTGTTTAGTCGTGTCGTGCAAAACCGTGTCGAACAAAAAAACACGATCACGCACGGCCGAAAATGCATTCCGGCACGACACGCACAAACACGTCGTTTTTCGAGAAGGCACGAACACGCACTACTCACGGCACGACACGCGCCCATCTCTAATATAGTCCCTATAGAACCCCAGCAAAATGTTCGATGCCAAAGATGCTATTCAAGAATGGGTGCAAGTGAAATGGAATGTCATTTTTTCAGCATCTTCACTCATTCTTTTTACAAGAGCGTGACCTCCAAAAGATGCAATTCATTTTCAGATCCTAAGCATGTCATCTTTACTAACTCGATGGAATGGCATCTTCAACAATTCTTTGGCTGGCATCTATACCAATCCTTTGGCATGCCATCTTAACCAATTCCCAAGAATAGCATTTTCACTAATCGTTGGCATGTCATTTTCACCAACCTTTTGGCATGTAATTTTCACGTCTTGTTCGGAAAATGGAAAATGCTGTATTGAAAAATGATTTTCATTTTTTTATTTTATTAATTCAAAGGAATTAATGAAATAACTATAATTTATTTATCATCATAAAGTTTACATTTATAATTGCAGTTTGTTCTCGTTGCTGTAACAGTAGTTAATATGTTTGTATTCTCATTTTTCTGCTTAATCTGACTCTGGGTCTATCAGTCGTAAGAATGTGGCTATTTCGCTATTTATATGGTTTGTAACCACAAAGCTGCAAACTTAAGTTACTTAGCAGGATTGGTAGGGCAATTGAAAAGGAGCAGTGTGTCGTGGGGGCCTGTGCTGTATGCTGGGCAGATGTTTTCCACGGTGTCATCAGTACTTGCCCTATAGGAATTTTGACGTCTGCACCATCCCGAGCGTATTGACCCAAAACTACTCTGGTTTGTCCTGACAGCTGGCGCTTCTCAGCAGCGATAGATGGTGGATGTTCTCCAAGGACCGCATTCACATGATAACTGTTTACTGTATCTGCGACAGCATTCGTGTGAATGCTACTTAAACCTGGTTGAAAGGCTTGTTGATGTAGAGCATTGGTGATCACTTCCTTACGGTAGCGTAAAAACAAACCACACGTATTCTCTCTTTATTTCTCATTTGCCATTGCTTAGTAATGGGGAGAGTGTCTTATCACTACTAATACACGAACCGTTCTGAGCACCCATGATCTAGAGGTTCTCTCTTGTAACGTTAGGCTTCTCTTTCTAGATTATGAGCACGGCTTGCTCTGAGTGAGTCCTCTGCTAATATGGAGATGGCCTTCAGCGCAGTTGTTGTGTTGCTTACGGATCCTATGCTATTGATCGGCAACTGGAAAGTTATTTCTGTTGCTGGAAGAACTATAGCCACAAGGGTCCTTGCTACGGGCGACAAAAGCGAAATCGGTTTGTAAAATTCACCTTTGCTGGTATCCTTTTCGGGCTTCAGTCTTCAGTAGCTGGCCTATTTTCCAGACTTCGGGAACGATGTGTTTGGCAAGCGACTGGTTGTACATTTAAGTGAGAAACTTGACGGCCGTCCCAGCTGTTGCAGTCTAAACACCGCCGCTGCACGCAACAGAGTTAACTTCCTCCGCACAGGTTTTGATTCATCTTACAAAAGGATTTTACTTCCCATCAGTGCAGTGCAGATTTCGACATTGACTACAACTGCAGATTACTATTTCGTGAATTTTATTTTACAACGTTTTGGAAATTTTTGTTGTTTTGTAGGGATCTACAAATCGACTTGTTGAGCAGGATTCTCTAGAGCAGGCAAGGAAACTTTTATTGTCCTGTTCCCGCACTTTATAAAGTGGTAAAAGTCGTAAACGATTTTCATATAAATTTTGTGTACGGGAACGCAAAATGTGTAAAAGTGGTAAAAATTGTAAAAACTTTTTATATCTGGAACAGAACTATAATTGCTATGTTCCTTTACTTTTTAAAATGGTAATTGTTGCAAAAATGGTAAAAGTGGTGAACTGTTCTCATATAAATTGTATGCTTTTAAAAGTAAGGAAACACTTTGCGGGTAAAAACTGGTAACCTCAGGCACGTAAAGGAACACGACTAATACCAAAGAGTGCAGTCCGACTCTACTTTTAGCTCAATGATTGGGACTTCCTAGCATAATAAATTTTACATTGCTTTAAACGTACATATTTAGATAAATAAAAGAATATATACATGTGTAAAAATAAAAACACAAAATTCATCTCTATTGAATCGATGGAATGGGTTCAAATGCTGAGGAAAAGATAGGATCTATCACGACTTCCTTTGAATTGGTTCAAATGTTGATGAAACGATCGTATCTTTCACGACTTCCTTCGAATGGGTTCAAATGCTGATGAAAAGATCGGATCTTTCACGACTTCATTTGAACCAATGCAAAAGATCCAGTGAAATCATGGCATCTCATGGAAAATTTTACTGGGACGGTACTTTTGTTTTCAATAGTCCCTCTTTAATAACCTCTCTGAAGCGGACACATAGTTCGTTTGAATTTGAAATAAATTTAATTCAAACTTTAGTTATATTTGTACCCACGGTTTTCTTTCTCGATTTATTTGACGTGAAACATCTACCAACCAAATCAAGAAAGAGTCACTAATTATGTCTAAGATTACAACGTTTGTAGGTTAAATTTATCATACATAATATAGCAATATCACACCCCTATCAAAATCGTGGCATTAACTATCGGCAAAATTATTTAAGTTTCGAAGTCTTAAGTGTTTTTGTTGTTGTTTTAAGTGTTTTCGACAACCTTTTGACAAATATAACAATAGGCCGTCAAATAAAGTGAATTGGAAAACTGAGGCAAAATCAGAAAACTTGCATTTTCCTTACAAAATGTTTTTGATAATGTGGTTGTGTCTCAAAGAATCGGATTTTGTCGGATGTAATTTTTGCATAATTTTATTCGAAAGGGATGTCTGTTTCATGGCCCGAATGGCCGAAAGTTAATTTTAGCGAAAATTTCTTATTTAGCAATGATATAAACCTTATTTGAGACTTATATTATTGATTAAATAATTTCATTACTATTTTTAATTACAATGGCTCTTGTTTTTAGAACTTTTTTGACAATATATTAGATTTAATATATGTGTAAAACAATGGATATATTAATAATCGCATATATTTTTGGGCGTATCATTTATAAAATAACTTATAACAAAACCTTAGAAATATCTTAACATTTATTTTTTTTACATGGAATGTTGAGGTCCTTTCCTTTGTTTCCTACTTCACAACATTTTAAAATCACGGCTTCAATTTTCCACTCCGATTTTATTGAGTAATTTATGGAAAGAAAATGGTATTAGTAGAGAATTAATTTACGCAGGGTGAACGTGTGGATATCATGGCGTTATCCACTAGTATTTTTTATATTTACTGGTAGAATTTAGGAGTTACAGTAGTTTTGACTTTGCTGCCAATCGTTTTAGTGCGAATTTGATTTTCCTGCCAAAAAACTAAAATATTTGCATTTTTGAGAAATTTTCAATGCAAATTACACTTTTAACTGCTAATCATTTAAGTGCGAATTTTATTTATCTACCAATAATATTTGGAAAAATTAACGCATTTTCACAGATAAATTTGTATTTACCAGCCAAAACTAATATCACGTCGTGCGACAGTTGCTAACTCATGCACAGGGTCTTTTGTACAGAAGAAAAATGTTTTATCTTGATAATTTTTAGACAACCTATACTATTATGGAAAAAAATAAAAAGGCTTTTTTAATCGTGGGAACTCTTTCTACGAACTTATAATAATAATGAAATTATTGTTGTAAAATAATTCCAGCTTAATCACGGGGTTTTTTATACCCTCCACCATAGTATGGAGGGTATATTAAGTTTGTTTTTCCGTTTGTAACGCATTGAAATACTCATTTGCGACCCTATAAAGTATATATATTCTTGATCAGGGTAAAATTCTAAGTCGATCTGAGCACGTCCGTCCGTCCGTCTGTGGTAATCACTCTAGCATCCACAAAAATAGAGATAGGACGCTGAAATTTTGGGAAAATGCGTCTTTTGTTTGCAGGCAGGTCAAGTTTGATGATGGGCTATATCGGTCAATGTTTTGGTATAGCCCCCATATAACGGTACCCCCCGATTTACGGTATTTTGACGTTTTTAGCTACATTTTCAGACCGATTTGGCTATAATTTGACATTTAGGGTTCTTAAAAGTCAATAAACATATATAACAAAAGTTGTGGACATAGGTCCACGTTTTGGTATAGCCCCCATATAGCGGTACCCCCCGATTTGCGGTATTTTGTCGTTTTTAGCTACATTTTTAGACCGATTTAGCTATAATTTGAAATTTAGGGTTCTTAAGTATCAATAAACTTATATAAGAAAAGTTGCGGACATAGGTCCACGTTTTGGTATAGCCCCCATATAACGGTTCCCCCCGATATACGGTATTTTGACGTTTTTAGCTACATTATCAGACCGATGTAGCTATAATTTGACATTTAGGGTTCTTAAGTATTAATAAACTTATAAATTAGAAGTTGTGGACATAGGTCCACGTTTTGGTATAGCCCCCATATAACGGTACCCCCCGATTTGCGGTATTTTGACGTTTTTAGCTACATTTTTAGACCGATTTAGCTATAATTTGACATTTGGGGTTCTTAAAAGTCAATAAACTTATATAACAAAAGTTGTGGACATAGGTCCACGTATTGGTATAGCCCCCATATAACGGTACCCCCCGATTTACGGTATTTTGACGGGTTTAGCTACATTTTCAGACCGATTTAGCTATAATTTGACATTTAGGGTTCCTAAAAGTCAATAAACTTATATAACAAAAGTTGTGGACATAGGTCCACGTATTGGTATAGCCCCCATATAACGGTACCCCCCGATTTACGGTATTTTGACGGGTTTAGCTACATTTTCAAACCGATTTAGCTATAATTTGACATTTAGGGTTCCTAAAAGTCAATAAACTTATATAACAAAAGTTGTGGACATAGGTCCACGTATTGGTATAGCCCCCATATAACGGTACCCCCCGATTTACGGTATTTTGACGGGTTTAGCTACATTTTCAGGCCGATTTAGCTATAATTTGACATTTGAAGTTCTTAAATGTCAATAAACTTATGTGACAAAACTTGTGGACATAGGTCCACGTTTTGGTATAGCCCCCATATAACGGTACCCCCCGATTTACGGCATTTTGACGTTTTTATCTACATTTTCAGACCGATTTAGCTATCAATTGACATTTAGGGTTCTTAAATGTCAATAAACTTATATAACTAGTTGACATAGGTCCATGTTTTGGAATAGCCCCCATATAACGTTACCGCCCGATTTCAGGTATTTTGAGAATTTTACCAACAAGTTTTAACCGAATTATCTGTAATTTGAACATTTGACATTTGAAATTCTTAGTGGTCACCACACCTCTCCACCAAAAATTGTCAAGAAAGCCCCCATATAACGGTACCTCCCGATTTTCAGTTATTTGATGATGATGATTTTAGCTACAATATTAAACCGAACAAGCAGTAATTTGACATTTGAAGTTCTTAGTGGTCACAATACCTCTCCATCAAAAATTGTCAACATAGGTCCATGTTCGGTTATAGCTCCCATGTAACGGTACCTCCCAATTTTCAGTAATTTGGCAATTTTAGCTACAATTTTTAACAGAACTAACTGTAATTTGACATTTGAAGGTTGTAGTGGTCACCACACAACAATTTTCAACATAGCCCCAATATAACGATACTTCCCTATTTTCGGTACTTTGAGGATTTTACTTAAAATGTTTAAACGAACGTAGGTCCATGTTTTTGTATAGCCCCAAAACAAACCTCCCGATTTTCCGTACCTTAACTTTATTTTTTGGACGAACTTTCTGTAATTTGAAATTTAAAAGTCAACAAAAATTCTGCAACAAAAATTGTTCATTTAAGTTCATATTTTCGTATAGCCCAGATACCTCCGAACTAGCTGTTAATGATATTTGAAGTTCCCACGTTATGTACCGATTTTCGATATTTTGAGGATTCTAGCTAAATTTTTTAACCGAATTAGGAGTTATTTGACATTAAAGGCTCCCATGAAAAACTGTCAACATAGGCCCATGTTTTATTATAACCCCTATATAACAGTACCTCCCAATTTCTAGCCCACCAAAAATTGTCAACAGTTAGATATAGGCACCATAAAAAAGGGCCTCCCGAATGAAGCATTTTATGTACATTATCTGACATTTTAACGTACTCACTTAAAGTTGGGGACAGGAATGAATATTTTATGGTGGAGGGTATGAAAAGTTCGGCCCGGCCGAACTTAATGCTTTTTTACTTGTTCATACTGGTCCATTTCACCCGCTAAATAATATCGGATCATCATCCAAAATTGTAGGCATCTTCTTGGACCTAAACCCTTACCTAGTGCAAAATTTCGTGACTATTGAGCTATAATTGCGACCTCTAGTGTGCTTATGATTACACTTCAAGCAAAAAACTGGATATATTAGGCTGTAACTCTGTTATCTGACAGCGTAAATCAATATAATTGGCATCAATGGAAAGGGCAAGAGTTGGTCTTCCAAATATTATTTACGTGGTCGGAATGTGTCTTCCAGGAATAAAGATATTACCGGTATATTAAAAACGTTCACAATTTTCACACAATAGTTATGGACCATTTAAGCCTCTAAACATCATCCGATCACCATCTCAAATTGCAAGCATCTCCTTTGTCATATACTGTTACCTTGTTCAAATTTTCGAGGCCATCGGACTATTATTGCGACCTACAAAGCAGCTACAAAATCGTCATGAAGACGTCATCTTCAGGACGTCTATTGAGATGCCCTTTAGGTCGTATATAAAGACGACCTTTAGGTCGTCTATAAAGTCGCCCTTTATGTCGTATATAAAGACGCCCTTTATTGCGTCTATAAAGACGCCCTCTAGGTAGTCTATAAAGACGCCCTTTAGTTCGTATATAAAGACGCCCTCTAGGTAGTCTACAAAGACGCCCATTAGTTCGTCCATAAAGACGCCCTTTTTGGGGACTCTAGGTCATAGGTGATCACTTCCTTACGGTAGCGTAAAAACAAACCACGCGTATTCTCTCTTTATTTCTCATTTGCCATTGCTTAGTAATGGGGAGAGTGTCTTATCACTACTAATACACGAACTATTCTGAGCACCCATGCTCTAGGTCGTCTATAAAGACTCCCTTTAGATATTCTATAAAGACGCCCTTTAAGTCGTCTATAAAAACTCCCTTTAGGTAGTAAAAGACGCCCTTTAGTAGTCTATAAAGAGCACCTTATGTCGCCTATAAAGACGCCCTTTAGGACGCTTATAATTCGTCCTAAACTTTGTGTATAAATACGCCCTTTTGACAATTTATAAACACGCCATTTTCCTCTCTTATGTATAATCTTTGGCCATAACCACATAATTCCTTACTCGATTGACTGTCAAACGCTCATTGATGTCTACACCAAATATTACAGATACAGACTTGGTTAATTGGCATAAATATACACTCTCACTTCACCGTTTATAACATTTGGTAATATTTGTTTGTATGTACGTACATACCCACACACATATATACATATGTGTTTCACCCACACTCGAAGGTGAGAAATGTGTC